>NC_137102.1:33362154-33942353 GCF_949357685.1 Gobio gobio | reverse complement strand
TTGGTTTATTAAATTTATTTGATAACTTGCTCAATAGACAATTTTAAACTATTACTACTCGTGTTGGATCTGGATGGCCTGTTACTATATAGAGATTATGTATTTATCAGGCTACTCGGATGAAAACAATGAGATGTAGTGAAGCAATGTGTTACAGACGTTCACTGCAGTCAACGCCTCTCTCTTATCTCATTTATTTCTTTGTTCTTTCTAGCTGTTTTTAAAAATATATGTATTTTATCTTTTTTTTAATTTTATTGTTTGATCATTTGACCCGAATGGCAAATCTTCACCATTCATTTTAAAGCTAGATGGCAGAAGAGTTTGAAGTTAATGTATAAAAGATAATTCATGTTGTTTTGTTTTGTTTGTGATTTTGGGATGTTTTGGTTTGTTTGCCTATTACACATATATTCGTTGTGCATTTCATATGAAGCTTCAAAAGTTTCAAAGGTAAGAAATTTGTAATAGTAGATGCGTTAAATGCGAATACCTGCAGGGTCCAAAGAAGAGGCGGCATATTTTAATATGCATAAGTTAAAAGCAGAGAGTGAACGGACACACACACACACAGCATATTTTAAAAACCCTATTATAAAATGTGTATTGATTTGCAACATATTAACATCATCAATAATAAGAAAATTGTTTTGTGAGAGCAGCTAATGCGTTGATTGGTGCGTGTTGCATGTCATAATAACATTCCAGTTGAAGATAATGAGGAAATTGTTGTCTTTCATTGCTCCCGTTGCCAAGTTCATTTCGAATGGCTTCATTATCACACACAAGTGCCCGGCTCCCACTAAAGTCCCAATTTCAAGTGCTCTGCCCTTCTGAGGATATTGAAGAGTACTGCAAAAGATGCTCATTTCTGATTGGAATTCACCCATACATAATGTAAATGGTTTTCTTACAGCTATCATTTGGCTTCAGAAGACATTGATTCATTCACTGGAGTCATATGGATTATGGTCTTGTATGTGCTTTACGGCACTTCAGAATTTTGAGTCCATGCATTATATTATCGATTTACAGAGATTAATTAATTTTTCTAAAAAATCTTTGTTTCTGTTCATCTGAATAAAGTCATTTACACCTCGGATGGCATGAGAATGAGGGAATGATGAGAGAATTTTCGTCTTTGGGTGGAGTATGCCTTTAAAGTCTCCTCCTTTGGCCCTCAGATATATGACTGAACTCAAGCCAGAATAAAAAAAAAAAGGACAAATACATAATATGTATTATTTTTTATTTATTTATATATATTATTTTATTGATTCATTTTTATTTTGATTGGCTGGAAGGCAAGTATTAAAACTGTTTAATGCGCAGGTAGTTTCAGTCAGTTTAATCACCATCCTAAATTGTGCTGTCCTCATTAAAACACACACACACACACACACACACACACACACACACACACACACACACACACACACACACACACACACACACACACACACACACACACACACACACAGCTGTGTTTCTCACGGGTCTTTAAAGTTTTGCATTCACTGAATTCATTTTGATCAAATTTGAGATCGTAGAAAAATCTTAAATAACTTGAAAAAAGTCTTGATTATCATTGTAAGAGAGCTTAAATTTGGGCTTAAATATGACCTATTGTGATTATTGTCGACAGACTCGAGCGTGTGGAGTATGTCAGAAACTGAACGTGCATCTATATGCTAGGGCTGCGCAATATATCGAAATGATCGAAATATCACAAATGTTCATATCGCGATATACATATCGCAACGGCACACAATATGAATGATGAATGATTGATTTTAACAGGCTACTTTAACATTGTGAAAAGTGTACGTTTTAGGTTGACGCATACAGCAGAGAATAGACTGGGCACACAACTGTTACTTATGTGACTTGCTTGACGTTAAAAAGAGTTATTAAACGAAAATGGCTGTCTTGATGAGTATTCATGTAAAGTAAACACAGTCGGTTATGCTGGGTGCCTTTGTAACCCTTTAATCAGATTTAGCTTGAAGTAAAGGCGAAAAAAATATCTACAGAGTCTGAGATCACCAAACACCTATAATACCTCTTAAGTGTTGTTTGGAGTCTCGGGTTCGGGGTCTGACAAAAAAAAAATTTGGTTATGTCTCTGCACTTAAAAAATATCTCAGTTTAGTCACTTGAATAATGCGCATACACACAGTTATCAGTTTCAATGAAAATCATTTGTATTCACTGTTACTTCTTTCTTTTTCTTTCTTTCACTTACTGTATTGCAATATGGTTGCAATTTTCTTCCTTTTCACATGTAACAAAGAAAATGTTCTCAGTGGATCACCCTTCACCCCTTGAACAGTAAAGGTGACACTCAATAATTACAATTTTGAAAATGAAAGAAATAATAATAAAAAAAATATATATATAATAAAAAAAAAAAACAATAACCCCAACAGTCAATAACAAAATGTATATGAATACCGCAGTCCCAAAAGCAATAAGAATGTGTGTGACACAGTTCAGTTTGTTTGTGTGTATGAGAGCCTACAGAGTCCTCGCAGGAACGAACGATGAAGAAACTTTTCCGTCCTCATGACGGAAAATCCAATGATGACACAGTCCATCCGTAGTGAAGAGGATGGATAAAGTTAAGCGACAGCCAAAATGCGGCTCGCATTTCTCTCACCACGAGCTGGCACACAAGTGACGTCAGCAACCATCGAATAAACTCACATAACATTGACCGCTTTAAACTTACAACATTATTTTCACAAAACAATAATACAACATGTTTAACTCCTCTAATACTGTAACAAAAACAACTTTATGCCCGATTCACGAATGGCATTAATCATCCACATCATCGTCTATTAACAAATTAATATAATTAACAAATATACAGAAAATAAGAATGATTGTGACTTACCTAATGCAAATGACACAGTTCAGGCATTTAATTAATCAAGAAATAACGAGGATGGATAAAGTTAAGCGACAGCCAAAATGCGGCTCGCATTTCTCTCACCACGAGCTGGCACGCAAGTGACATCAGCAAACATCGACGCACTTCTCTAGTATTCAACTGCATTTCGCAACTAAATACAAAGATATACATATATATATATATATATATATAAAATGTATTTTACATGCCTGAACTTGCTATGCATTAAGGAAGAGAGAAAAAAAATACATAAATGCATGTGGATAAAGAGACAATTATTCTCAAGTATTATTATTAACAGAAATAGTAAATCAACTCAATCATTTTGAGTGGGTTACACTTTCACATCTCTAGTTCGGTTCATTTGGTTCGAACCAAGGGCAAACAATTATACATTGTAGAATTTTTCAGCCTTTTTGGTTCCTTTTCACGCCACACTGATTGCTTTGGTTTAAAAAAATTAGGAGCACAGTCAAAAATTTAGGAGCACTTTCTGATCAATAACACGCATTCCAATTATAACTTTCCCATTACAGGACTATCTTTGTCCCTTTAAATTAATGTCCAGGGGCATTTTTACCATTTATAAGAGCAATGTTTTCTAATCTTATTAAATATATGGATCATCTTATCAATTTCTTCAATTAAAATAGAGAAGTTGTTTTTAAAATGTTAATTTAAACAATAAATTCAGTTAGAGCAATGAGACACAATTAGACTGTTACCAGTCTAATTAAATCAGCATCAAAAGATCCATCTTTGCAGTGTAGAAGTGGCACAGCAGCTCTATCTGAAGTGGTGTTTAGACTGTTTAAGATGACGGGACGCGCGCAGCTCATGGGTAAATAATGTTGTATGAATGTTTTAAATATACGTTTTTTAATTTAGAAATGGGTTATGTACAAGTTAAACTTTAAAAGTTTGATATTTTAAATAAAAAGTTCATGCAAAGTATAAATATGAAAATAAAACCGCCAGTAGGTGGCGTCTATGTGTGAGTCATTGATTCAATCGTTCAAATGCAGATTCATTCGAACAGAACCACTTGGAGATGCGCAACAGTTCTGGTGTAGTCTTGATTTTCTCGAAATAAACAGTATTGTGGCTAAAACGTTGTTTCTTATCATCAGCTTGTCTATTGGACTTTTGTACAAGATCAGTATCACATTTGCAATCCTGCTAACTCGGAGCAATAGCAGTCAGTAACTTTTGGCGCTCTGGCGCTTAATGCATGCGTCTTGCTAAAACGTTGTCACTTAACATCAGCTTGTCTATTGGACTTTTGTACAAGATCAGTATCACATTTGCAATCATGCCTACTCGGAGCAATAGCAGTCAGTAACTTTTGGCTCTCTGGCGCTTAATAAACAGAACTGCACGCGTCTTGCGGAAGAACATTGCAGCCGGATCTACTTCTCTCTGTTTATGTCTATGGCGAGTCACACAGGGACTGTGCTCCTCCGCAGCGCTGCGACCCAAACTGGAATAAAATAGTCCGAATATAAACACTTATTATCTGTGTACCGTAGTGATTCAGGGTAAGATAAAAAACACGGTTTGGAAAATGGATTCATGATGTATTCTCATATATACATCTAGTAATTTTTAAACACGAGAAAAGTTGTGGACTGCAGCTGATAAAAATAAATTAAATTAAATCAAGAACTCATCCAGGGGCTTTTTTAAATTATTATTTATTAATTCATTTTTGGTGGCATTTTTGCCCCAAGCCCCCGTTAATTTCCGACCTTGTTTATGATAATCCAAATGTGGTATTTCTAAGTGATGCACCGATCATGATTTTACATGGCCGATTCCGATACTGATTTTTTTCAAGAAAACTGGCCGATTCCGATTTCTGATTTTTTTTTTATACACAATAAAGTAATGAAAGTATACATGAAAAAGATGTTTATTTGGTATTTAACAGGCTAAATTGGAAACTAAAGCTAAAGTGAAAACAAGTCCGCAATCTGAAATTAACAGGAAATTTAATTGGAAATTAAAAGGCTGAAAGGTGAAATTAAAGGCAACAACTGCGTATTCTGCAATCCAAACAAAGATGTTACTTAAATCAGCATTTGTTTTTAAATTCAGTGTAAAGAAAAAAAGTCTTTACCAGTGAAATTCAATAAAACCAAAGTATATAATTGTTCCAAAATGTTAAATCAAATAATGTTTAGTGCAACGAAAAAAACTAAGATGCTACAGCAGGTGCTTTTTAAATCAAATTAAGTCAATGTAATTTTAAGGTAAAATAAAAGGTAACACTTTAGAATAATGGTCATTAGTAAACATTAGTTAATGTATTAACTAACATGAACTAACTATGAGCAGTACATTTGTTACTGTATTTGTTCATCTTTGTTAACGTTAGTTAATATAAATACAGCTGTTCATGGTTTGTTCATGTTAGTTCACAGTGCATTAACTAATGTTAACAAGATTTTAATAATGCAGTTATCTCTCATTAGTAAATGTAGAAATTAACATTAACAAAGATTAATAAATGCTTTATTAGTGCAGTTCATTATTAGTTAATGTTAACTAATGTAGTTAACTAATGTTAACTAATGACCAGTGTTGGGCACGTTACTTTAAAAAAGTAATTAGTTATAGTTACTAGTTACTTCTTACAAATAGTAACTGAGTTACGTCATTATAAAAGTAACTAATTACCAGGGAAAGTAACTACTGTGTTACTTTTATTTATTTTTTCAAATGTTCAAATATCACAAATATCAAAATCACTACTATAGTTTAAATATTGTGTAAATAGTATCAGTACTTCTTTACTACTCCTCTGGTAGTGGAGCTCACGTTATCACCTGGGTTTTTTTTAGCCACTAATGTTGTGGCTGTGATGATGTGAGGCTTCATTAGATTAGAATTACTGGCCACCGACGTGGAGAGACTCTTTCTTCCTGGGCATAAGCTGCACGTTACATAAAATTTCTTACCTTTCACCTCAACGAGGGAAAAGTAGCGCTTATACTTCCAGTTTGCGAAAACTACCTGAAGTCGTTGGACTGCCATCGCGTGTGTGTGTGTGTGTGTGTGTGTGTGTGTGTGAACTCAACCTATCAACCTCAACCTTGTCTCCCACCCACCAATCATCATCAGTTATGTGTAGCACCCAACCCACCCCCCAACACGCATGGCTGGGGCGCGCGCACACACACACACACACACGCACGTTGCAGGTCCGACTGACAGAGAGCCTGTAGGGATGAAAAACGCTTCAGTGAGCTCAATTATAGTAACGCTGCATTTTTTTTCTCAGTAACGCTAACGCCGTTGTAACGGAAGAAACAGTAATTCGTTTGATTACTCGTTACTGAAAAAAGTAATTCCGTTAGTAACGCCGTTTATCTATAACGCCGTTATTCCCAACACTGCTAATGACCATTATTCTAAAGTGTTACCAAATATAAATGATCATCCTATAGGCTACAGAACTGATAGTATTTCATTTCCAAAGTGCATGCATGTTCTTCTTTAGGCTAGAAAAAGAAGTGTTTCGGCTTTTTCACAAGTTAGTCTGTTTCGTTCTCATCTGATCCAACACGTGAGAAGCTGAGCTGAACAAACGCTCACTCTCTACGCTTGTGCAGGGCGCGGAGAGGTAAGCTCGCACAACTTCAGCTTGCGCAGGAAAGCGGCTCTTCATTCCCTTCAGCGTATCTCGTCTCTTCCCTCAGTTCTCCAGGTTCCGTTTGTAAGACACAAGTGACATGTTCGCGAATGATTGCAATATAGGCGTATGAGCACACGGGCGCACTTCCGGATAAATCGGCAGAAAAATACAAAGAAAACCGGTTCCGGTTTTTGGCCGGTCAACCGGTGCATCCCTACTCAATAACATGGCAAAAAGTAACTACATGGTTTCTATGGTATTTGATATGAAAAACAGTTTCCTAAAATATATTTAAAAGAAACAAATGTACGAAAACTGCGGTTTTTATCCGAGAAATCAAACAGTTCTCACTGGATATCACAGCGCTGTTTGGTGGTCACGTGATTGTGACCAGTCAACGAGTAAACGCATTTGCTCTAAGCTCACGCTGCGCTGTCTTTTGAAGCAAACTGATAAATGGTCTGTGCGGAGCTGAAATGGCAGTGTGGTCAAATTGGTGGTGGCACCAGTGCAGCCTCTAACAATTTTTTTTGCATCAGCAGGAAAAAAGAAGCAAAATTCAACCATTTAATTCTGGTCTGAAGCCCTGACTTATTTAGTTTTCGTACTTTGTTTCTGTTCATCTGAATAAAGAAAGTTTACACTTCGGCTGGCATGAGAGTGAGTGAATGATGTGAGAATTTTAGTTTTTGGGTGGTGGAGTAGAGTATGCCTTTAATGTCTCCATCTTTGGCCATTGGCCTTTGAGCAAAGTCTCCACATCACTTAAAGTCTGACAAAGCAATGGAACAGAAAACAGCAGGTCCTTAAAGAGTATATCAGAAGAAAAACTTGGAGACTGAGAACAGTTTCTAAAAACAGCCCAAAATGCCAAGGCCATAATAAAAGTGTAAAAACAAACAGAGTTAGTTTCTATTTTTGTTTAAATGTCTCTAGTAACCTCAGCAATCACATATTTGACAGCACTCTATACTACCAATACTGCAGAAAGACTGGTAGTATAGAGTACAGTCAAATCTGTGATTGCTGAAATACTGATTTTGTTCAGCATGAACTCACTGACTGAGTTGTACACTTTCATGCATCCTGTTTTATAACCAATAAAGTTTAGAGTCAGACTCAATGTAAAAAAAAAAGATGAATTCTGCAGTGTAACCAGTTTCATTGATTACAATGGGAGTTTTTCGCAAGAGTGCAGAACTTAATGAGCTCAAAGGAAAAATATGTATTGGGATAAAACATTAAGTAAAATCATTAAAGGGATAGTCAAGCTAAAAAATAAAAATAAATTTGTATATATACAATATACTCACACTCATTTCATACAAAAGATGATACTTTGAAGAATGTTGATAACCAAACAGTTTTTGTTTCCATTGTATAGTCAAAAAATAATGCTATTTCATGCTCTCTGACTTATTTACACTGTTAAAGAGTTAGGTGCTCATGCTAAACATGGCCAAAAAATTCTGTCACAGCACTCCTCCACGAGTTCGGCTGTTTTCGGAAAGAGTCGGTACAGTGTATCTGTCTTTTATGAATCTACTAAAACTAAAGACTTATTTGAGATATGAGGGACGCAATGGTACTCAAGATTAACATGAGATTGGCAGAAACTGTGTGTGTGTTACCCCCCCTTTAACAAAATGCATCCTATATGAGAGAAATCATCAATATATCAATATCTATCTATCTATCTATCTATCTATCTATCTATCTATCTATCTATCTATCTATCTATCTATCTATCTATCTATCTATCTATCTATCTATCTCTCTCTCTCTCTCTCTCTCTCTCTCTCTATCTCTCTATCTCTCTATCTCTCTATCTCTCTATCTCTCTATCTCTCTATCTCTCTCTCTCTCTCTCTCTCTCTCTCTCTCTCTCTCTCTCTCTCTCTCTCTCTCTCTCTCTCTCTCTCTCTCTCTCTCTCTCTCTCTCTCTCTCTCTCTCTCTATATATATATATATATATATATATATATATATATATATATATATATATATATATATATATATATATATATATATATATATATATTAGGGCTGTACGATTAATCGAAAAATAACCAAAACCGACATTCAGAACTTCTAACCGACGTATTTTTCCCATGTCGGTTATTTCGGTTTTCACGTGACTCCGCCCCGTCAGTCACATCAAGTGCAGTTTGCAGGCACACAGACAGATGCAGGAGCAGTTATCTGTGCTTATAGATGCCCAGAATCACTATAGTAACTGCATGTTTTACACAGTTTATACAGCTAAGTTGATTGCTGTTCTTATAGCCTACGCGCTGACACACACACACACACAGACGGCGTGCAAGCCCCGAAGCCAGATCGCTTTCACTTTCATGCTCATAAAGTTTGTCAAGTACATGCGTTTAAAGGCTTGCCAGTTTCAACATTTAAAGCGATTGTGCACTATTCAAAAACAACAATCCGTATCCGTTCAGTGCTCAGCTTTTTTTCTGTGACACAGAGAGCCGAGTCGTGTCGCCTCTCTGACAACACGCGCGCGCCCTGAAGGCAGATCTTTCACCTAAGTCCACACAAAGCTTGTCATTTGTATGTGGTTTAAGCCCTGCCAGTTTGAACAGTAAAGCGAGTTTCGACCATCAGATGTTGAACTAATGCCTGATATATTGTGACAAACGAACACTCGGACAGAAGCTCGGACATCACGTGAAGATCGCGCGCAGAAACGCAGTGTCACCGCCGTCCTGTGACTAAAGTCACTAAAGTAGCTTAGAAACTCAACCATTATAGGCATATATTTGAATACCATTGAAGTAAGTACAAACCACAGCTTCATAATGAATAGAGACGGTATGACTAATTCACACACACAATCACTCTCATATCTCTACTCCAGACAATAACTGCTAAAAGTGAACCGTTTCCTTCAAGTATTTTAAAATCACAAAGAAATGCACTTTTTCATTAGAAAAAAAAATTCCACCTTTAATAGTAGAACATATTTACAGTACAAACCTTATCGGTGAACTTACTCAAAAACCTTATGAGGGCAAAAAAGCAACAAAAAAAAGCAAAATAATCGTTCATTAATCGTAATCGAGGTCAAATGTTCAATTAATCGAGGTTTTTATTTTTGGTCAAATCGCAGTGAGGAAAATAAGGATTTGAACACCCTGATATTTTGCAAGTTCTCCCACTTAGAAATCATGGAGGGGTCTGAAATTGTCATCTTAGGTGCATGTCCACTGTGAGAGACATAATCAAAAAAAAAATCCATAAATCACAATGTATGATTTTTTTTTAGCTATTTATTTGTATGATACAGCTGCAAATAAGTATTTGAACACCTGTCTATCAGCTAGAATTCTGACCCTCAAAGACCTGTTAGTCTGCCTTTAAAATGTCCACCTCCACTCCATTTATTATCCTAAATTAGATGCACCTGTTTGAGGTCGTTAGCTGCATAAAGACACCTGTCCAATACCACCCCCTACAATCAGTAAGAATCCAACTACTAACATGGCCAAGACCAAAGAGCTGTCCAAAGACAGAGACAAAATTGTACACCTCCACAAGTCTGGAAAGGGCTACGGGGAAATTGCTAAGCAGCTTGGTGAAAAAAGGTCCACTGTTGGAGCAATCATTAGAAAATGGAAGAAGCGAAACATGACTGTCAATCTCCCTCGGACTGGGGCTCCATGCAAGATCTCACCTCGTGGGGTCTCAATGATCATAAGAAAGGTGAGAAATCAGCCCAGAACTACACGGGAGGAGCTGGTCAATGACCTGAAAAGAGCTGGGACCACCGTTTCCAAGGTTACTGTTGGTAATACACTAAGACATGGTTTGAAATCATGCATGGCACGGAAGGTTCCCCTGCTTAAACCAGCACATGTCCAGGCCCGTCTTAAGTTTTCCAATGACCATTTGGATGATCTAGAAGAGTCATGGGAGAAAGTCATGTGGTCAGATGAGACCAAAATAGAACTTTTTGGTCATAATTCCACTAAACGTGTTTGGAGGAAGAAGAATGATGAGTACCATCCCAAGAACACCATCCCTACTGTGAAGCATGGGGGTGGTAGCATCATGCTTTGGGGGTGTTTTTCTGCACATGGGACAGGGCGACTACACTGTATTAAGGAGAGGATGACGGGGGCCATGTATTGCAAGATTTTGTGGAACAACCTCCTTCCCTCAGTTAGAGCATTGAAGATGGGTCGAGGCTGGGTCTTCCAACATGACAATGACCCAAAGCACACAGCCAGGATAACCAAGGAGTGGCTCTGTAATACCCCTTTTTCCACCAAGGCAGTGCTAGAGCTAGTTCAGAGCCAGAGCTAGTCCCAGTTCATAGTTGGTTCGACTGAGGAACCTTACAAGAACCGTTTGCTTTTCCACATGCTGAGAGCCACAACAGAGCCATATCTTACGTCACTGTATACGTCTCATCTTTCTCAGCAACGCTAGCGAGGCAGCGGCAGTGTTGCCAAGTCTGTGGTTTTGCCGCAGGCTTTTTTTCATGTCTGCGGGTTGAAGCGACCCCAATTATGTGATATTTAGCCCCGGGAATGCGAATTTTAGTAGGCAACCATGCCAAAAAAACACATATTTTACCCCCAAATGTGATTTTTATCAGAGAAGCCCCCCTGAAATGCGATTGGGCTTGTTTTGAGTAGAAATTGGGCGGGTTTTGTTGTGAAAACCTGGCAACCCTGGGCAGCGCGAAACACAAACACACCAGGCTTGTTTGAGATGCATCTGCGCTGCGCAGACCGATCCACGTATGATATAAAAAAAAACCGCATGAGTGAATCAAAAGCATAAGGAGTCATATGCTCTCGCTGGACTGGTTATCATACGGCGATCGGTCTCTGCACAGCACCGCTGCGAACAAGCCTTCCATCAACAATGCAAACGTTGCGTTACTATTGATTCACATGGCTTTACGATCCTACACCGGCATCAAAACACAACGAAAACACAGCGAATCCAACGCATTCATGCAGTTCGCCATAATTTGTATAGACCGAGATTACAAACGAGCAGGAGCTGTTAGCTCCATTAGCTGCTATTTCAACAATGGCGGATCTCAAGTTTGTGTTGGTCTTGTTGTCCCCGCCCCCAGCGCCTGACGTAATCGGTTCTTATTTTTAGCCCTGTTCTAGCCCAGCAATGTGTTGGTGCTACTAAAGAACCACTTTTTCTGGCTCGGAGCTGGGGCTTTGGGTGTGGAAACACAAAGAACCGATTTGAAACTTGGCTCTGGCTCCAATCTAGCTCTAGCACTGCCTTGGTGGAAAAGGGGTATAGGAAGCATATCAAGGTTCTGGCGTGGCCTAGCCAGTCTCCAGACCTAAACCAAATAGAGAATCTTTCGAGGGAGCTCAAACTCCGTGTTTCTCAGCGACAGGCCAGAAACCTGACTGATCTAGAGAAGATCTGTGTGGAGGAGTGGGCCAAAATCCCTCCTGCAGTGTGTACAAACCTGGTGAAAAACTACAGGAAACGTTTGACCTCTGTAATTGCAAACAAAGGCTACTGTACCAAATATTAATATAGATTTTCTCAGGTGTTCAAATACTTATTTGCAGCTGTATCATACAAATAAATAGTTAAAAAAATCATACATTGTGAGCAGCATTAGCAGCTCATCTTCTTCTTTGTCTACTTACTACTTCGTCGTCGTATCAATGTGTGCTCGTCAAGACCGTTTTGTGCTTGACCGCCAACAAGTCGTGTTTTACTGTCATTTCAGCAGCTCCAGGCACATGAACAAAAGCACCGATCTCATTGGTCGGCCAGTTTTTAACGCGCCGCGTCAAAATAAAAATAATAAAAACCTGAGGTGTTTTTTAAAAAAATTACGCTTTTACACCTGGCGGTGCGCACACTCACATTGGCGCCCTTTGTTTAGTCACGAGGCGTTAAACGTCGCCGATAAACGCGCACAAAAATTGTCCCGGTGTGAACAGGCCTTTACAGCGTGCAAAATACACTTTCATGTCTTCCTGAGCTTGAATGGACATATTCACACAAAATTATGTCAAAATGCCCATCTTGTCAAGTATCATCGTAAACATAGTCGGTTATTTCTTAAGTGAATGTAAACATGTGGAGATGAAATGCATGTGTAACAGTATGTTAGATCCATGCAGGTCTTAGTGACAACAGCCTAATATTCCTGCTTTTGTCTTTTGTGTGTTAATCAAACAAAAGACAGAAATGGCTCACTGCTCTTGACTAAATACCTTTAATAAGGGTTCATCTATATTTATACCCTCTTAACCGGATTGAGGGCGCATTCGTCCTCAAGCTTTATTTGTTTAAATTAGCTCAAATGACTGTCAGATGTAAGTAACTACCATGACAATCTATACATCATTTAAAAGATCTAAGAGTCAAGCTTCCATTTTTTACCTCTGTTTTATTCTCAAAGTCTTATAGTGACAGTAATTTGTTAATATGTGTCAGGAGTTATGAATATAAAAACCGCGTCGGTACCGTTTGATTGTAATATGAGCCTCAGATGCTCTCATTCATAAAAAAAACTCCTCTATTCTCCTCACGAAGACTCGTGACAAATCAACATCCCTCAGGGCTTTTAGCTCAAAAGTGTGCAGATGAGGAGAAATATTGATAGATTCTCATATGTCTGTGTCAAATTTCTAAACAGAGGAGTATTTTTTATTCAATACTTCCTCAAAATGTGCAGATGTAGCCTATTCATGAGCGATCGTGACTCTTATGTGTTGTTTTCAATTCATACTGGCAGCCGGAGGGCGCTCTGTGCACATGTAGTCCATATATGGTACAGACAGACAAAGAAGATACCATGTGCCTTAATAGAAGTCCATAATAAAAGCTTCCTGAGATTGCGAAACATGCAAATAGAGACATTTGAAGATAATAAACTCACAATCGCGGTGATGTATGGTTTGTCTGTGTTCTTTATAACATGTTGGCTGTATTCATAATAGATTATATTTATAATGCAATGCTATTCGACATAGCTTTTATCAATATACAGAATATTGTAAAATTATATATTTTATAGATTTTTTGATCCGATGCCAAATGAGACCACAGAAGGTTATTTAAAACATCCCACTTGTGATACAAAGTAATTTTGGAGAACAAACATGGTTTTAATCTTTATTGTATTTTGATTGTGTGCTAAGCTAACATGCTAGCTAGCCAATGCACCTGCCACCTGGGCAAATACGTTATTTTTATTAATACTTTTGAATAGACTGAAATTAAAAACCAACTGAAATGTTTCTATTGTCAACAACGGCATTTGAGGCACTTTAGAAGGTGAAGTGAGAAGTTTGATCATAAATGAGGTTTGAATAGAACAGTTTGAATAGAGAGTCGTCAGTGATTACAATGAAGACAAAAGAATAAGATAACTAGCCATAAACTGGCCAGAGAGGTGTGAAAGTGTGATCTGGGGAGACTGAAACTGAATGGGCAGTTTGCACCCCAAAACAATAGAGACAATAAACTGAATGGTAGCTCAGAAGAGAAGGCAATAAACATCAGTTAACATTTTAGAGAAATCTCAAAATAAAATTATTATGACATGATCTTGAAAAACATTAATAAAATTCAGAGTTTTAGACTTATCATCTTCAGATTTGAAATATAACATGGTCAGACATGTGGCTTCAGCTGTAGTGCACTTCTAGATTGCTAAAATGCCAACTTCAATTTTATTTTCATAAAGATATTTCATACAAATATATTTCTAATAACTTTACAAAACTTTGAAGCTTATTATAGCTATTTTTGATTATGAAAATAGTTATAATTTTGAATTTATAGTAAACTGCCAAGTGTCTGCTTTCAAATGACGCCATACTTATGATTTTAGTGCAAAGGAATCATTAACTGTAACGGTTTTAGTCTGATTATGCCATTTCTTAGGATTTTTTCAAAAGCGGGGGTGAAGGCTAACAACAGGTTATACAGTGAAGAATATGCAGTGATATTTTACATTTGATTACTATTTCTGTTCCTAATGTAGTTTAGACCTACATGAAAAACCTGAAAAGACCTGTTTATTTCATTTGTATATGTTTGTTCTGTTGTGTTTGTGCTATTGCTCTTAATTTGATTATTTGTTATTACAACCCCAAATCAGAAAAAGTTGGGACAGTATGGAAAACGCAAAAAAAAAAAAAAAAAAAAGTGATTTCTAAATTTACTTTGACTTGTATTTCATTGCAGACAATATGAACACAAAATATTTCATGTTTTGTCTGGTCAACTTCATGTCATTTGTAAATATGCATCCTTTCCTGTCATTCAGACCTGCAACACATTTCAAAAAAAGTTGGGACAGGAGCAATTTAGGGCTAGTAATGAGGTAAAATGGTTAAATAATGATGTGATTTGAAACAGGTGATGTCAACAGGTGATTGTAATTATGATTCGGTACAAAAGCAGCATCAAAGAAAGGTCTAATCCTTTAGGAGCAAAGATGGGCAGAGGATCGCCAGTCTGCCAACAAATACGTGAGAAAATTGTTTTTAAACATTTCAATAATGTTCCTCAAAGAAAGATAGGAAGAGATTTGGATATTTCACATTCAACAGTGCATAACATAATTAAAAGATTCAAGGAATCTGGAGGAATTTCAGTGCGTAAAGGACAAGGGCGCAAGCCTAAGCTGAACAACCGTGATCTCCGATCCCTCAGGCGGCACTGCATCAAGAATCATCATTCATCTATAAGCGATATCACCACATGGGCTCAGGACTACTTTGGCAAACCTTTGTCAAGTACCACAATACGTAGTTACATCCACAAATGCCAGTTAAAACTGTACTGTGCCAAAAGGAAGCCCTATGTTAACAGTGTCCAGAAGCGCCGTCAACTTCTCTGGGCTCGGAGGCATCTGGTATGGACCATCACACAGTGGAAACGTGTACTGTGGTCAGATTAATCAGGTATTTTTGGGGAGGAAAGGACGCTGTGTGCTCTGGACCAAAGAAGAAAAGGATCATCCAGACTGTTACCAGCAACAAGTCCAAAAGCCAGGGTCTGTCATGGTATGGGGTTGTGTCAGTGCCCTTGGCAAAGGACCACTTCTGTGAAGGCACCATTAATGCTGAAAAGTACATAGAGATTTTGGAGCATAATATGCTGCCTTTCAAGAAGACATCTTTTCCAGGGACGACCATGCATATTTCAACAAGACAATGCAGAACCACATTCTGCACACATTACAAAGTCCTGGCTGCGGAGGAAGAGGGTACGGGTACTTGACTGGCCTGCCTGCAGTCCCGACCTGTCTCCAATAGAGAATGTGTGGCGCATTTTGAAGCGCAAAATGCAACAACGAAGACCCCGTACTGTTGCCCACCTTAAGACTTGTTTGCATGAAGAATGGGACAAAATTACACCTGTAACACTTTATCACTTGGTGTCTTCAGTCCCTAAACATCTTTTAAGTGTTGTGAAAAGGAATGGCAACATTACAAAGTGGTAAATGCTTTACTGTCCCAACTTTTTTTTAAATGTGTTGCAGGTCTGAATGACAGGAAAGGATGCATATTTACAAATGACATGAAGTTGACCAGACAAAACATTACATATTTTTTGTACATATTGTCTGCAATGAAATACAAGTCAAAGTAAATTTAGAAATCACTTCTTTTTTTTTTTTGCGTTTTCCATACTGTCCCAACTTTTTCTGATCTGGGGTTGTATTTCATTACTGACCATCTTTAACAAAAATGTTAATTTATGTGAGTTAGGCTAATAGTTTTTGGTGTCATTATAGTTTTTTAAGGTGGGTCAAAAACAACTAAAACAATAACTAGGCCTATTTTATTTTATTTATTACTTTTTTGTGGTGGGGCCAGTGAAAATTTGAACCACTCGCCCAAGCGGGCCAGTAGAAAAAATCCTTAGCGTTGAGCCCTGAATAATAATAATGTTGGCTTGTGCGGTGCTGGTGCCACAGTCTGTAGAACTTGATGGCACCAGTGCCATGCCTCTCAAATATCAGGCTGGAGCCCTGTAAGGCCCTCTTCTCTTTCTGACTGTGGTCTTGGATATTTTTTCCTCTACACTGTTGGGAGCTTGTTTGGCCGCATTCTTAAAATAGCTCTCTGACGTGTACAGTCCTGCTGCGGAATGTGACAGTGGCCATCCAGAATTCTTTGTGGCAGGATGTTATGCAAACTTTCATTGCTGAACGGAGAGGTTTGTTATTACCACAGTTTGTACAATTTTTAGAAAATGCTTGATTTTAACCGTTATTTTTTTCAAGGTTTGAAATGTGCCTGAATTTTGAATATTGCCCTTGAAAATCCTTGAATTATTACTTTTTTTGAAGAAGAATTATTTTTTGTGTCTGATTAAATATAGTGATTTTTAAAATAAATAAATAATTGTATTAAGGAGAAAATAACCTTAATAAAAGATCAAGCTGTGGATCCTTTGCGGTTCATGAGTCTTATTGAATTGATGCCGCACAAGTACACCTGATACATTAGTGCCCCAAAAAATGGAATCTGCACGTTCTGTTTTAATCAACAGTTTAACGGGGCACAGAAATTTTCAGGGCATTGTTTTAATGACAGCTGACAAGAAGCGGAGAATTATAAACTATGGCTATGTTGAAGAATAACAATACTAAAGCTATAGCTCAGAATGCCATTAAAGAGACCTTGATTTAGGGCTGCACGAAGGGCTGCACGAATCAAAATAAATACTTATTTGCAGCTGTATCATACAAATAAATAGTTAAAAAAATCATACATTGTGATTTCTGGATTATTTTTTTTAGATTATGTCTCTCACAGTGGACATGCACCTACGATGACAATTTCAGACCCCTCCATGATTTCAAAGTGGGAGAACTTGCAAAATACCAGGGTGTTCAAATACTTATTTTCCTCACTGTGTATATATATATATATATATATATATATATATATATATATATATATATATATATATATATATATATATATATATATATATATATATATATATATATATATATATATATATATATATATATATATATATATATATATATATATATATATATATATATATGAGGTAGGCTTAGATACATTTTTTTAATCTAGATTAATCTCACTGTACTCTTGGAATTAATCTAGATTAAAATGGCTCATTTGAATTCTGCCGAAGGCATTCGGAATATGTGTACTCGTAAGTGATCGTTTGTCTTTTTGTAGTTTGAATAATAAATAACTTATGTCCCTTTAAGACCTGACGCATGCATGGATACCACTGTTCCTGTGAGCTGGTTACGACTGTGTTTACGTTAAAACTCACCAACATGGGCATTGAGACATTTTGAGTGTATTTGACCATTAATAAGCTGGAAAAAAGAGCAAATTTTTGCACTTGTATGTCAGAGGCGGCTTTATTACGGTATGTGTGTGTGCGCTTCAGATGCGAGCGCAAAATCTGCAGGAATTAGTAGAATTAACGTTATGTTAACCCCGCGCAAAATTCAGACCGGTCACACCAAAACTAACACGCTGTCATGAGGAAAACATTTTCAGAGGATTAAACGTACTGAATGAGAGGAGGTGGGCTAAAATATCAAGGTGAAAGTCATCATAGCTTGCGTAGTATAGACCCAGCTCCCAACCCAACTTTGAGAATAGATTAACAGCGATATTTTTTTTATCGCCCGATAAGAGTCTCATGTTAACGCCGATAACGGCCCACCACTAATATATATATATATATATATATATATATATATATATATATATATATATATATATAACGATATTTGGTTCAAATAAAGTATCAAAAGCAAGTAATCATGGTTTTATAGAATAATCTTGCCTTATAACAAATGCCTGCAGAGGGCGCCAGTGGCCTGTTGTTGTTACGCTTTACAGCAGATTAAATCTTTGTTTAATATTGGCCTAACAATATGTAATTCAAATGTTTACTTTATCTTTAATATTTGGCCACTTCCTTATTATAGAAATGCAACAGCCACTGTAATTTCTTGATGTATTAAATGTTTAAATCCTAGTTGCGCAGGTGGGATGCGTTGTAACACTGCGTTACATTGTGCCACTATTAGAACTATGCTATTATATTCTATACCATGAGAAAAATTTGAATAATCACTGAGAGTCAATGTTCAGAAATTATTCATTATTATTATGTTTTTAACTATGCTGTATTTAGCGATGTGTTTGTTGTCAAACTCAAAAATTAGTATATTTTTAATGATTTAAAAAATGCCATTTATTTTATTTTAAAAAGCTCATAATTGTATTATATTGACAAAATATTTTAGTTTGTCATGGATATTTTTTTGTTGTTGATTATATCAGATAACATTTTAAAGGTAGGGTAGGTAGGATTTGGTTAAAAAACTTTTTATCCAAATTTGTTTATACTTTCTTTATATATCAATACTAGGGATGCAACAATACAGTTAGTCCACGGTTCAATACATACCTCGGTTTTTACCCACGGTTTTCGGTTCGGTTCGGTTCTGATGGCTTGTCACATCAGTTTTTGTTATTCTATTCTTAGGCGACAGGAACAGCAAGAGGTTAAAGAGAAAAAAGACTATTTTTTTTATTGCAATACTCTTTCTTTATTTTACTTAAAATAATTGAAAAACCTTACTTAAACTTAAAACTTTACTTAAAAAAAACCCTTGTACACATTCCTAGTGTATTGGATAATATAAAATAAATATATATAAAGATTTACACTGGCAGCTCAGAGCTGTACAGCAGCATTTAAGTATGAAATTGAATGAATAAATGTAAAAATAAAACACTACATAGACTTCACTATAAAATATACACTGATTCTTAGCTACTGTATTAGTTTTTCAGTCAAGAGTAGTGAGTGATTTTCTGTCTTTTGTTGTTGTATTAACATTAAAGGGATATTTCACTCAAAAATGAAAATTATATCATCGAGAAATGAATACAGGTTTGAAACAATATTACAGTGAGTAAAGGCCAATTTATACTTCTGCGTCGCCGTCGAGTGCACGCAGAGGGTACAGGGTACCCTACGCATAGACGCGTTGGATACGCCGTACCCTGATGCGCACCTCTCCAAAAATGTAACAACGCGTCAATTCTACGCGGACCGCAAGCGCTGTGATTGGTCTGCCAGAACCTCTCCCTCAGGTCAATAAATAAATAAAAAATCTGCGATAGGAGTGTGTGTGTGTGTCCAGAAATTGGATGAAAGTTCCTTACGTCTGCTATAACACAATATTTTGCAGTCCAGCGATTCTTTATGGTAGTAAATAAATACATAGATCCGCTGAGTATAGTTTATTTATTTTCTCATTAAAACCAAAGATGTTAATCAGTAATTGTATATCAAGAACAGGGACACATTAGGGTATATTTCGTGAATGAAGTCTCCGCAACAGCAATCGATTGCTCGAGCCACCGCTACTGAAAACAGCGGTCACGAGCTCTGCATGATTTCACAAACACATTCCAGCGCCAGATCGCCTTATTTAACTTTACTAATCAACTAGAGATGCTTAATTTGTAATAGATACAACAACTCAAGCTGCAAGAAAAGCCGCTCTCTCACTGCTGCTGATATTCCGACATGAATGAATAGATTCTACACAACAAGCTGCCTGCTTCTTCTTCGGCTGTTCTCTTGATTACACCAACATGCCCGAGGACACTGCCTCCTAGCGTCTGCATGTGTAATTGCACATTGACGCAGACAACAGCGCAGAAGTATAAATGCTCACGACGGCGTCGGCTACGCGCGTAGCCTACGGCGTACACTCGACGCAGAAGTATAAATTGGCCTTAAATAATGACATAATTTTATAGGTGAACTGTCCCTTTAAGGATCGCGTGTTCACTAGCTGCGCTGAAAGACCTCCGTGCATACAGACACGATTGCGATTTTACTTTTACTTTAGACATAACCGACTGTGTTTATGTTAACCGTCAGTAAGACGACTACTTAGTTCAGTATGCACGTGTTTGACAGGCTTTTAGTGTGCACGCTCTGTGCACGCGAATGAAACCGGCAAGGCTTTAAAACGCATGCAAATAATGAACTTTCGTGATTGTGAATAACTATAGTGTTCCGTGAATATAACTCTACCACTAACGTGTGATGTGAATGTATGTCGCGTTGTTCAGTAAGTGGGATGGAGTCAAATGATAGAATTTGTAGAAAAATAATTAATTAAATGCGAAATCGAAAAAAAACAATTCACAAGCGCGTATTGAACCGTGAAGGCCGTACCGAATGGTTCAATATTATATTGAGAATTGTGGCTTCCCTAATCAATACATAATTAAAATGTAAGTACTCTGATGTAAGTATAAAAATTGAGTGTCTGTAGACGTCTCACGACTGTTTTAAAGACAGCTCATTATTTCCATTCACTCCACCTTCTCCCTTCTGGGCTCTTTCCAAAGCCACGCCCCCAAAACACATGAACGCGCTACGGCGACCACGATCAGCTGAAAGACGCATTATTTACCTGAGGCGAGCGGAGAAGAAGTGCATGTAGTGACATCATGTCAGAATCACATGTAATAAAAAATCTAACTTTATCATTATGAATATAAACAAATAAGATGTCTTTTAGTACTCACTATCAAGGTAGAATAACGATACTGGTAAAGTTTAAAATACACACACAACACAGTGTCTACGACACACACAGATACAAGATAAAAACATCAACATAAACATTGGTAGAGTATATAAAAACAAACCAAGGGCCGAAATAAACATGCAGGTAAAGTTCCCGGTGAACATGGTAAAAGAGTTTAGACAGAGGGTAGTAGCTAAAGCTAACTTAGTTCTAAAAAAAGTTCCTGGATGCGGTGTACTAGCTTTTACACATGCATTTTGTTATCCAAAGTTACATTTTGCGAAATTCAACACGACAGTGATCAACTTGAGCTAAGCATATTGAGTATTTATCATCTCTACTAATGGTTCGCTAAGTGTATAACATTGTAACTTTATGCTAAATAATGTTATGTTAGCTATATTAGGCAGCTATGTGTGCTAGTGAGACATGCTTCATGAAAACATAAACCAAAAAAAGTATAATCAAAATGAAAGATTACCTGTCCAGCAGAAATACAGCCTCTTGAACTCAAACGGGTGCGCCAGGGTTGCCAGGTTTTCACAACAAAATCCGCCCAATTGCTACTCAAAACTAGCCCAAAACAAGCCCAATCGTGTTTCTCCGGTAAAAATCGCATTTGGGGGGTAAAATATGTGTCTTTTTGGTAGGGCTGCCTGTTAAAATTCGCAAATCCCGGGGCAAAATATCACATAATTGGGGTCGCTTCAACCCGCGGACATGAAAAACAGTCCGCGGCAACAGTGTTTGAAGTAGCCCGACTTGGCAACACTGGGGCGCGCGCATGTGGGCAGATCCTGGAGCAAAAGCGGTGGTAGCCATGGTAGCGAGAGAGAGTGACAGTCACCCAAGCCAATCACTTGATTCGGCCCGAACGAAAATAATGAGCGGTGTTTATTGCAGATTAAAAAGTCTAGAGTCACTCGATTTTTATACTCTCTTTTTCAGAGTACTTACATTTTAATTATGTATTGACATATAAAGAAAGTTTAAACAAATTTGGACAAAAGTTTTTTAGATCATTCTTACCTACCCCACCTTTAAGCTGTCATTTGTAGGGTTGGGTACCGTTCACTTTTTAATCGGTATCGGTACCGGTACTGGTACCCGAAATTCGGTATCGGTACCCAACGGTGCCTTTTTTTCGGTACTTTAGGGATTTACATCATTAAATATAAATAACCTGTAAGTCATTTATAGAAGTGTTATTGACATCATGCCAGAGCTGCCCTGGTCTCTGTCTGCCATTGTCTGTGATGTTTGTATACTGTAATATTTACTAGATAGTAGGCTCCTGGGAACTTCAATTTAATTAATAAAAACAACCATATTATTTTTTTATTTTTATTTTAATTTCTATGAAAAGATTCCCCACAAATTATGTGCTGTGTATTTTCTGGTAATCAAATGAAGACATAAGACATTAATTTAATTTATCTTTTAATTTAATTAAACTTTTTTGTCAAACAAAGTGCTGCACAACTGAGCTTTATATGGTTAAAATTAAAACATTTAAAACAGAAAATGTTTTATTTATTACTTAAAAAATTTAGTTTTGATTATTATTATTACATTTGTGTTAGTATTATTAATTGAGACGTATCTAAATTCTACAGTAATGTATTTGTCAAGATAAACCAGACTTTTATTTTGACGGGTTGCCATTCCTTTGAGTTTCTGTGTTTATGATATGACGGTTGTTTTTCTCAAATGACACGGTGAAATGCTCATAAAGTGACTCTCAGTGGCTCTGGAGATGACGTTCGTGCGTCCATGTCCTCATATGAGACGGCAGAGATCGAAACATGCGACCTTCTGATAGTGAGCGCGATAGTGAGGGTGTATGTGTGGTAAACCGCGCTTCTTCGGCATTCATTCGCACAGAGACACGCAGGATTCATATTTAAATAGTCTTTTTGCCGTTTAATATTCACAGACACTAGTCAATATCACCAGATGCGTTCTCGGGTACCGAAATTTGGTACCGATTGATTTAATGTGAATCGGTACTTGGTGGTACCAACGTAATTCGGTCGGTGCCCTTAAAAGTAACGAGTTCGGTACCCAACCCTAGTCATTTGGTCATGTTACAATGTGCCCCTCACATGTTACAATGTATGTTTCACATTTCACTTCCATTCTTTCGGGGTAAATCAAGAAACTGTATTAATGAAACAAAACCACATAATTGTGAAATTATTGTGGGAAAAAATAAATACTCTGAACCCCAAGTGGATTCACATAAACTGAGTTAAAAAGTGTTAGGTTGTGCCCCGCTCTCTCCTACATTCCCATCAGCTGTTCAAGGTTAAGAAACTGCAGACTGATCTAACCAGGTTAGCAGTGGTATAAATGACATCAGCAGGATTAATCTTAATCTAGTGTAATCCTCAATGTCTAAATCACCCGTGACTAGTTCAAGCGTGCCGCGTTCTCTCAAAACCTCAGACAATCTTCAGTTTCCTCATTTAATGGGGACATGACATTCTTTTTTGTGTAGTTGTGCACAAAGTTGATCACTTAAAATGTACTTTTGTTGGTAATCCCTGTGACGCATCACTCTAGAGCAGGGGTCAAGTCTAATTTAAACCTGAAAACAAAGGATTTTGATAACATTTAAAACAAATTTAATACAAAATTGCTTTAGAAATATTCAATAATTTGAGGCTGCAAGCCTGCAACATAACAATGAACTTGCACTTGCTGTTGTGTTTCTAAACAGCAGGTTAAACAATCAGTGTTTGATTGTGCAGATGGTTACGGTTACTCTTAAGGACTACTATGATGATTGGTTGAGATGTAGGTTTATTGTCTTTAGAGTTAGAATTTTAGCTGTAATATTTGTAGTGGCTGTACTTTGAAGATGATGAATTTCGAGACATGTTTGCATGTTTACAATGTGCTGTGTTTTATTATGTTAACAGACTGTGGGAACCTACGCTAGAGTTTCTGCTATCAGAAAACACTGCACATTCATTAATTCAATGCAACAAAGTTTTAGAAACTACATTTCTTGAGAAATGTGCAAAAACATTTATTGTAGTCTGTAAATGTGATCAATAATGATTATATGCAGCACAACTACTGATCAGAAGATACAAAATGTATATTCCACTGAAGTAATATTTGTTTTTTGTTTTATTTCAGGACAGTTTGGATGCTCTGGTTTATGACCTTGATTTTCCGGCCCTGAGGAAAAACAAAAGCATCGATAACTTCTTGAATAGATGTAAGTATTTTGTCTGGAGCTTGTTCAAAACCGTTTTAGGCTGCTTAACTGCATTGTTTTTGGGTCAGTACTTTCAGTCAGACACTATTTTGTCTGTCCAAGTATCCCCTCAACAAAAGGTCTTTGGGGACTGCATGGTGGTCACCCACATGCCATTCTCTCTCTCTCTCTCTCTCTCTCTCTCTCTCTCTCTCTCTCTCTCTCTCTCTCTCTCTCTCTCTCTCTCTCTCTCTCTCTCTCTCTCTCTCTCTCTCTCTCTCTCTCTCTCTCTCTCTCTCTCTCTCTCTCTCTCTCTCTCTCTCTCTCTCTCTCAATATTATATTGGAGGATAACGTCGAATGATTGTATGATTGTGCGATTTTTCACACAGCACAGTTTTTACCGCCCCAAGTAGTAAACTTGGGCTTGTAACTGTAATATCATTTGTGCTACGGCCATGAACAGCATCACATATTGTGCCATTACTCTTACAGAGATCTGGGAGATGATAAAACAGACTAAATTTACCATAGACTTATCTGGGATCTAGAATGTCATTGAGACACGGGTGGGTTCTTTGGACGTGGGCCAGTAACTAACCACCCAGAACAACCTAGCAACTACAATGGATCCTTTTTACATTTCCAAGTTGGGAACGCAGAAGTAAAATATTGAAGGCTAAAACGAAGAAATGCAAATATATATTTTTCACATTCCCACTTGCTGTATGTATATATATATATATATATATACAACCCCAAATCAGAAAAAGTTGGGACAGTATGGAAAACGCAAATAATTAAAAAAAGAAGTGATTTCTAAATTTACTTTGACTTGTATTTCATTGCAGACAATATGAACACAAAATATTTCATGTTTTGTCTCGTCAACTTCATGTCATTTGTAAATATGCATCCTTTCCTGTCATTCAGACCTGCAACACATTTCAAAAAAAGTTGGGACAGTAAAGCATTTACCACTTTGTAATGTTGCCATTGCTTTTCACAACACTTAAAAGATGTTTAGGGACTGAAGACACCAAGTGATGAAGTGTTTCAGGTGTAATTTTATCCCATTCTTCCTGCAAACAAGTCTTAAGGTGGGCAACAGTACGGGGTCTTCGTTGTCGCATTTTGCGCTTCAAAATGCGCCACACATTCTCTATTGGAGACAGGTCGGGACTGCAGGCAGGCCAGTCAAGTACCCGTACCCTCTTCCTCCGCAGCCAGGACTTTGTAATGTGTGCAGAATGTGGTTCTGCATTGTCTTGTTGAAATATGCATGGTCGTCCCTGGAAAAGATGTCTTCTTGAAAGGCAGCATATTATGCTCCAAAATCTCTATGTACTTTTCAGCATTAATGGTGCCTTCACAGAAGTGCAATTTACCTTTGCCAAGGGCACTGACACAACCCCATACCATGACAGACCCTGGCTTTTGGACTTGTTGCTGGTAACAGTCTGGATGATCCTTTTCTTCTTTGGTCCAGAGCACACGGCGTCCTTTCCTCCCCAAAAATACCTGAAATACTGATTCATCTGACCACAGTACACGTTTCCACTGTGTGATGGTCCATCCCAGATGCCTCCGAGCCCAGAGAAGTTGACGGCGCTTCTGGACACTGTTAACATAGGGCTTCCTTTTGGCACAGTACAGTTTTAACTGGTATTTGTGGATGTAACTACGTATTGTACTTGACAAAGGTTTGCCAAAGTAGTCCTGAGCCCATGTGGTGATATCGCTTATAGATGAATGATGATTCTTGATGCAGTGCCGCCTGAGGGATCGGAGATCACGGTTGTCAGCTTAGGCTTGCGCCCTTGTCCTTTACGCACTGAAATTCCTCCAGATTCCTTGAATCATAATTCATAATTCAAATCATAATTACAATCACCTGTTTCAAATAACATCATTATTTAACCATTTTACCTCATTACTAGCCCTAAATTGCTCCTGTCCCAACTTTTTTTGAAATGTGTTGCAGGTCTGAATGACAGGAAAAGATGCATATTTACAAATGACATGAAGTTGACCAGACAAAACATGAAATATTTTGTGTTCATATTGTCTGTAATGAAATACAAGTTAAAGTAAATTTAGAAATCACTTTTTTTTTTAATTTGCGTTTTCCATACTGTCCCAACTTTTTCTGATTTGGGGTTGTGTGTGTGTGTGTGTGTATATATATATATATATATGCAACAATACAGTTAGTCCACGGTTCAATACATACCTCGGTTTTTAACCACGGTTTTCGGTTCGGTTCTGATGGCTTGTCACATCAGTTTTTTGCTATTCTATTCTTAGACAACAGGAACAGCAAGAGGTTAAGGAGAGAAAAGACTATTTTTTAATTGCAATACTCTTGCTTTATTTTACTTAAAAGAATTGAAAAACCTTACTTTACTTAAAAACTTTACTTAAAAAACCCTTGTACACATTCCTAGTTTATTGTATACTATAATATATATATATATACAGCATTTAAGTATGAAATTGAATGAATAAATGTAAAAATAAAACACTACATAGACTTCACTATAAAATATACACTGATTCTTATTAAAGCTACTGTATTAAAGTTTTTCAGTCAAGAGCAGTGAGCGATTTTCTCTTTGTCTTTTGTAGTTGTATTAACATTAAATGGATAGTTCACTCAAAAATGAGAAATGAATACAGGTTTGGAACAATATTAGAGTGAGTAAATAATGACATTATTTTAGAGGTGAACTGTCCCTTTAAGGTCAGCGTATTCACTAGTCTGCCCTGCTGTCAATGTAAGACCTGCGTTCCTCTAATACAGTCACGCGCCGATTTTACTTTCACTTTAGACATAACCGACTGTGTTTATGTAAATCTTGTGTGTATTTGACAGTATTAGCGCAGTAAGACGACTACTTAGTCCAGTAATCACATGTTTGACAGGCGTTTAGTGCGCGCGCTCGGAAAAGCGCATGTTTAAACCGCGCACACGCCGGCAAGGCTTTAAAACGCATGCAAATAATGAACTTTCGTGATTGTGAATAACTATAGTGTTCCGTGAGTATAACTCTACCACTAACGTGTGATGTGAATGTATGTCGCATTGTTCAGTATATTGGGATGGAGGCAAATGATAGAATTTGTAGAAAAATACTTAATTAAATGCAAAACCGAAAAACCGCAATTCACAGGCGCATATTGAACCGTGAAGGCCGTACCGAACGGTTCAATATTATATTGAGAATTGTGGCATCCCTAATATATATATATATATATATATATATATATATATATATATATATATATATATATATATATATATATATATATATATATATATATATATATATATATATATATATATATATATATATATATATATATATATATTAGTGCTGTGAATCACTTAAAAAAACAAATTAATAAAAAAAAATCTGTAATTGATCATGATTAATCGTAATTTAAAAAACATTGTTTTTAATATTTTGATATTGTAATAATTTCAGTTACTCTCCAAATTAATGAAGAAACAAATTAAAGCTACACTATTTAACTTTTCCCTCCACTAGAGGTCGCCTGTTCAAAACAAAGGCGTAGTTTGATGACGCCACGTTTGAGCGCAGAATCTTGGGACATGTGGTCTTCACCTCACAGCCGGTGGAAAAGAGTCAGGATAGGACTCGGGCAGAAATCATGTTCATGGATGCGATTATTAACATTACTGTAGTCTGAAGCAGAGCAGGGCCGAGTGTTGTGGAGCTGAGCAAGGCTGCAGGAGCGATTGAAGAGCGGGACTGTTATTATGGCATAGTCGCCGGTGGGACTTTTATTATGACACGGTCGCCGGCACCACTTCCGCTTTTCTAGTCATGAGTATGAGGTAACGCAACCCTGTTTATCGTATTAGATATATCTGAGTGTGTTGAAAAGGAAGTTATGACGTTCGCTCAGCGGCTGCTATGACACTTGTTCACACTGCAGTGAGAGTAAAGCGTTTCTGCTAAATAAAACCTAGGGTAACGCAGATATGATGCAATCGACAGGCGACTCCCTCAAACGCATAGCTCACACGTCCCGGTTCCTTGGTTAAAATAGCAATTTCTCACGATTTACAAATAGTTGGAAACATTTGGGATATTCAAAGTACTCAACTGAACAAAATATATAACACTGGCCTAGTGGTTTTATGATATTTTACTGCAAAAATCTTACATAGTTCACCTTTAAAGACAGCATATTTTAAATAATTGTTGTAATGACATCTTTTTATGAATGTAGGCCAGTATCACTCACACTAATGTCTCTATGAAACATTAAAGGTCCCATGGCATGAAATTTTCATTTTATGAGGTTTTTCAACATTAATATGAGTTCCACTAGCCTGAATATTGTCCCCAAGTGGATAGAAATGTTGATCGGTGTAAACCCGAGTTCTGGCTGTCTTTCTCTGCCTTTGAGAAAATGACAGGCCAGACGAGCCAATCCTGAAGTCTCCTGGTTTGACGTCCAAGCAGGAACGGTTACCTCCCTTTCCTCCGCCCAGAGAATCTGGCACGCCCATGCAAGCGCTCGAGAGATCATTGCTTGTGAACGAGTGAATGCTGGCTGTTTCTCAGTGTTTGGATGTACAAATGAAAACGGAAGTCTTTTTTCAGTTCCTTCTGATCTGTGATCAGTGATTTCTTATGTGTAGCTAATTATTTATTATTCGTGCACACACTGCGGCTTCTCTCTCTCCCGACAGAGCGGTGTTTTCTATCTTGTGAGTCAGTGTTTTTGTACGTCCTCGTCGCGTCTATCTGTTCTACAATGTGCATACAGTCGTTTCTGCTCAACATCAGCAGAGTAACATCTTTAGAGATAAACCTCACACACGCCGAGGCTCGGGCTGCACTGACCGGTCGGCCTCCAACATCCCCGACCCCCAGTACTGCATCTGGCCCACAGCAGAGGCGCCAAACGCGGCGCGAGATTAAGCAGAAGGGGGGTAAGCGTGAGGGTATCTGGGCTAGGCTAGTCAGCTATTCCCACAATAAACTGGATTACATTCGATTACTGCTGTTGTGTCTTTGTTTGCGCTGTGGACTCAATGCGCGTCACTGACGCTTTCCATATGATAGGAACATATCTAAAAAATAATGGTATTATCAACACTTACTCATAACTCGTTCATCTCGACAGCTGTAATGGTACTTTGCATGTGTTACAAAGTTGGTAATAATGATGAAGACGGACTCGGTGTGACTGGGACTCGTGTTTATTCAGAACTCTCAAATACAAACACAATAAACTCGCGCTGACTGACAGCGCTCTCATAACTCAGTAGTTACTATAAATAACTTTGTTAGCAATCGCTGAGCTCAGTCTCTGGTACATTAGTGATGACCGGTTCGCGAACGATCTTTCTTTTGAACCGGTTCTTTTTAGTGAACCGAATCAGTTCACCAAATCGGACTGAATCGTTCTAAACGGTTCGCGTCTCCAGTCAGCGCTGATCCATAATTTACTAAAGTTACTAACTTTCTGACATGAGTGACAGCCCCTCCGACTAGAAATAGATTAATAACCTGAAGTATATGCTGTAACTAAAACAGTTCACTGAACTGAGACTGACAGAACCGATGTGAAGTGAACTCCGGTCCATCCATCTCTCTGGCAGCAGCTCGTGCCTCGTAGACCTCGTTAAACCACGCCCCCTCCGCTCATATCAAATGCAAAGATGTCAGTCAATCACAACAGTGGGCGATTTTACTGAAGTCTCACAGCAGACACACCTCTTGTAACAGGGCCTTCAGCCACAGGGCAAACAGCAGTATAGAAAAAATGCCTTTTATTTCTAAATTATGACATTTTATGATGTAAAAATCATACTAACAATATAAGTACACCTCAGGAAACATTATAAAATAATAGAAAAATGCCATGCCATGGGACCTTTAAAGGTCCCATGGCATGGATTGTTTTTATTATTTTATTATTTACTGTCGAATTAGGGCTGGGTGATATGGCCCAATAAAATTATCACAATATAATTTTCCATATCAGTCGATATCGATAATTATCACGATAAATGTCAAATCTTTATTTCTTTATAATTTAAAGGCATATTTTTGCTCCTGAGTGAAAGATGTAAAAAACAGACAGTTAATTATGGTTTTAAACTATCCTTTATTGTCAAAACATGACAAACACTTCCCAAACAGGTGAACAATTTAACAAAACTGAGGTAGATTTATTTTTAACTTATAAAATCAATATTAATAGAGTAGAATATTAGAATATAAATAGAATATATAAAATAAATATCTATAGTAAAATCTAGAACTGTAATGACAACATTTGGCTCTGCTGACTGCAAATGCAAAGTTAAAGGGCTTTAAAGATCATGTTTTTCAATAAACTAAAAAATCTTTCTGGTCAGCATGCCAAACCTTTTAAATAAATAACACCGACAATATAAATAAAAGAAATAAAAGAAAAAGCATTTTTTTACTCTACACTCTATATATCAATAGTATAATTATATATACTTCATTAAAATAATTGTGTAAGTAGTAAAACAATAAACACGCAAACGGGCAAAAAAATGCGTTTTACGTTTAGAAACATTTTGAGTCCCCCCTCTCTTGCCTTACAGTGGATTGGTCCACCGCGCACCGACACACACACACACACACACACACACACACATGTTTGTTTTTGTGAAATGTGAGGACATTCCATAGGTGTAATGGTTTTTATACCGTACAAACCGTATTTTCTATCCCCTTACACTGCCCCTGCCCCTAAACCTACCCATCACAGGAGACTGTGCAGTTCACTTTCTGTGAAAAAAACCTTGTTCTGTATGATTTATAAGCATTTTGAAAAGTGAGGACATGGGGAACGTCCTCATATTTCACCCTCTTTTTGTAATACCTATGTCATACCCATGTCATTGTACACATTTGTGTCCTGATATTTCACAAAAAAAATTGCCCACACACACACAACTGCGGTGAGCTGGGAGAGAGGAGAGCACAAAGATCAGTAGTTGTGGAACTCCAGTAAGGGCTGTCAAGTCTATTTTATTCACTTTAAACATCGGATGAAATGATTTTATTTCTCTTTTAATACAGGCGATGCTGAGTTATTAATAAATCACCAAAGACAAAAAATGATGATACCAATGTATTTTTGCATAGGTCCGATGTTTTAGTGATTATAGTTTGTTAACGTTAGCTTGTTGTAAGTCACCCACTACAACTAACAAAGCGATAAGCCTATGCGTGAACTTAGGCTAATGTAGATTTAGCGCTGTGTTGGGCTCAATGCTATATTACCGTGTGGTGAACCTATGATAAGCAGTGCACGTCGCTATGTTTTATGTCCGATTGCAAATAGCCAAAATATCTCCAAACCACTGAAGTTGAGTGACCTTTCTTGTCAATTATATCTGTGTCCAATTTTCTTCACTATCGCTAATTTTTCTTTTTTCAACTCCTCCAAGCCTGTCAGCCTGTCGGCCACTGTGACTGTCAACAACACCGCGTGCAGCACCCAGAAGCCTGGTCTGCAAAACGCATACGCAGCATTACGCATAGCGCGTAAGCATTATATCGAGCATTTATCAAACTGTTGTTATCGTTTTATCGAGGAAAATAATTTCACGATAATTATCGTTATCGGTTTATCGCCCAGCCCGATGTCGAATCCATATGGTAAAAGTCTGTTTGTAAAGCCTGTGCTGACATTGCGACTGATAAACGCAACGGAATCCATTTTCTTCAAATTCTCTGGGTGGGCAAAGCAGAGGAAGGGGAGGTAACCGTTCCCCGTATGACGGCATACAGGGAAGGTTTCAAGTCGGCTTGGCTGAGATCTCATTTTCTCAAAGGCAGAGCAGGACACCCAGAACTCGGTTTACACCTATCGAAATTTCTAGCCACTTGGGGACCATATACAGGTTAGGGGAACTCATTTTAATGTTAAAAAACCTCATAAAATGAAAATTTCATGCCATGGGACCTTTAATGACGTTACATTACAGTATAATTGAAAGCTACCAATTTCAAAATGTATTAGGCTTTAAAAAATAACTTTTAATTTAATTGATCTTAAAACAATCTTTACATAAACCCATTATAATAAATGTTATATTTACCCTTGGCCTTCCCTGTTAGACATAGTCTACACAGAAACTGAATAAAGTTATCAACACCTTTCTTAACTGCATAATAAATGAAATATATAATGAATATTCAATTTTTTCTGTTCCCGTCGTTAAAGATAAAGTTAAAGTTAAAGATGTTATTTAACTAATTTAAGACTCCTAATATGAGAATACTTGAACAAAACTGGCATTTTGTCAAAAATCTCTGTTGTTGTTGTTATTTTTTGTTCAAGAGCGAAAGAGAACTCATGTGTGCACGAGACTGGTGTGCGCGCGATTTTTTTAAAAGCATTTACATGAATAAGAGTGTTATCATATACTGTAACGCTGGGCAAAAATGGATATAAAAACATTGCGTTATTTGCGTTAAATATTTTTAATGCGTTAAACTGAAAAAATTAATTGCCCGCGTTAATTTGCCCAGCACTTATATATATATATATGTATATGTATATGTATATGTATATGTATATGTATATGTATATGTATATATATGTATATATATGTATGTATATGTATATATATGTATATATATGTATATATATGTATATATATGTATATATGTATATATATATATATATATAATATATTATATATAATATATATATAATATATAATATATATATATATATATATATATATATATATATATATATATATATATACATATATACATATATACATATATACATATATATATATATATATATATATATATATATATATATATATATATATATATATACACATATATACATATATACATATATACATATATATATATATATATATATATACATATATACATATACATATACATATACATATACATATATATATATATATATATATATATATATATATATATATATATATATATATACATATATATACATATACATACATATACATACATATACATACACATACATACATATACATACATATACATATATATATACATATATATATATATATATATATATATATATATATATATATATATATATATATATACACACACACACACACACACATGCATATATATACATATATACATATATACATATATATATATATATATATATATATATATATATATATATATATATATACATACATATACATATACATATACAGTGAGGAAAATAAGTATTTGAACACCCTGCTATTTTGCAAGTTCTCCCACTTAGAAATCATGGAGGGGTCTGAAATTGTCATCTTAGGTGCATGTCCACTCTGAGAGACATAATCTAAAAAAAAAATCCAGAAATCACAATGTATGATTTTTTAACTATTTATTTGTATGATACAGCTGCAAATAAGTATTTGAACACCTGTCTATCAGCTAGAATTCTGACCCTCAAAGACCTGTTAGTCTGCCTTAAAAATGTCCACCTCCACTCCATTTATTATCCTAAATTAGATGCACCTGTTTGAGGTCGTTAGCTGCATAAAGACACCTGTCCAATACCACCCCCTACAATCAGTAAGAATCCAACTACTAACATGGCCAAGAGCAAAGAGCTGTCCAAAGACACTAGAGACAAAATTGTACACCTCCACAAGGCTGGAAAGGGCTACGGGGAAATTGCCAAGCAGCTTGGTGAAAAAAGGTCCACTGTTGGAGCAATCATTAGAAAATGGAAGAAGCTAAACATGACTGTCAATCTCCCTCGGACTGGGGCTCCATGCAAGATCTCACCTTGTGGGGTCTCAATGATCCTAAGAAAGGTGAGAAATCAGCCCAGAACTACACGGGAGGAGCTGGTTAATGACCTGAAAAGAGCTGTGACCACCGTTTCCAAGGTTACTGTTGGTAATACACTAAGACGTCATGGTTTGAAATCATGCATGGCACGGAAGGTTCCCCTGCTTAAACCAGCACATGTCCAGGCCCGTCTTAAGTTTGCCAATGACCATTTGGATGATCCAGAGGAGTCATGGGAGAAAGTGGTCAGATGAGACCAACATAGAACTTTTTGGTCATAATTCCACTAAACGAGGAAGAAGAATGATGAGTACCATCCCAAGAACACCATCCCTACTGTGAAGCATGGGGGTGGTAGCATCATGCTTTGGGGGTGTTTTTCTGCACATGGGACAGGGTGACTGCACTGTATTAAGGAGAGGATGACCGGGGCCATGTATTGCGAGATTTTTGGGAACAACCTCCTTCCCTCAGTTAGAGCATTGAAGATGGGTCGAGGCTGGGTCTTCCAACATGACAGTGACCCGAAGCACACAGCCAGGATAACCAAGGAGTGGCTCTGTAAGAAGCATATCAAGGTTCTGGCGTGGCCTAGCCAGTCTCCAGACCTAAACCCAATAGAGAATCTTTCGAGGGAGCTCAAACTCTGTGTTTCTCAGCGACAGGCCAGAAACCTGACTGATCTAGAGAAGATCTGTGTGGAGGAGTTGGCCAAAATCCCTCCTGCAGTGTGTGCAAACCTGGTGAAAAACTACGGGAAACGTTTGACCTCTGTAATTGCAAACAAAGGTTACTGTACCAAATATTAACTTTGATTTTCTCAGGTGTTCAAATACTTATTTGCAGCTAGGGATGAAACGATTACCGGTTTCACGATAAACCACGGTAAAATTTAGTGACGGTTAGTAATATCGTATAAAATGTAATTATCATTAAAACCGCATGTGATTATCACGATTTTAAAACTCGCGGTAAATCTTGTCCAGTCAGCGTCAGTCTGTCGCAGCGCACTGCTGTTTTCTGAATGAGAAGAAATGGCAGAAGACAGTGACAGCACTCTGGAGATTGTTCAGCCTCTAAAAGGACCCAATCTGAGGCGTTGTCATATTTTGGCTTTTACAAAAGTCCTGAGGGAAACTTAATCGAAGATGGTCACCCTGTCTGCAGAACATGCCAGAAGAAAGTCGCTGTAATAGAGGGAAACACTTCAAAACTACGAACGCAAGGCAAGTGGACTTTGACCTCAATACCAAAACTACGTCTGGGAAATAATAACGTGAAGCGAACGAACAAGTTCAGACAAGACTAGGGTGACATTTAAGGGATAATAATCAGGGTTTGCCATTAACAACCGCCATTTGCGGTTGTAAGTTAACGTTATTTCGGCTGCACACTAGCCACTTCTGTTGAACTTATTATAGTCTTCTCAAAAGCCATCTGTTATAATCGCGTTGCACATTATAACCACTCACACGTGTTTATATTGAGTTTATGAATGCAATGTCTCATAATCAGAGGCGTTCAGATTATCCGGAATTTTGTTCAGAGCGCGTGCCGCTCACACGCTGAAATCTTCACTAAAAGCAGAGATGTGTGTGTGATGTACGCAAGAGATTCACTCATCATACAGAGGTTGACTGTTTTTGTTCTATTTCAGCAGCGAAAATAGTTTCAAACAAACACAGCAGAACCAAAGCGCATCTGATGTGACTGGCATAAAGTTGGTGAATTTAGGGACCGTCTCTAAAGTTACACACAACATTGGTAACGTTATACACGTTTGAAACTTTAATAGCATTTGAAGACAATGAAAGTCATAAAACTGGCTGTAAAGTGATCATCTAGGTGTCAGGTATGATGCAGTCATTTTGATATTTAATAAAATAAACTGTCAAATCATATGGAAATATGGATATGCATTATTTCTCTAGGATACTGTTTGGGCTCTTACACAAAACATGCTAGATTTAAATGCATCATTGCTGAACACTGATGAGAATATTGCTTGAGAATATATTTACAGAGATAATATTAGAGATTATATTTACCAGAAATTATTATTATTTATGCGTTGCTATATTGACGACGGCCATTATAAGGAAGAAAATCCCACAGAATCTTGCTTAAAAAAAGTGCATAGAGCTGCTTTAGTTTGTTTGTTGATTTTCAAATATAAAACTTGAACAAAACCGTGATAATATTGATAACCGTGATAATTTGGGTCACTATAATCGTGATGTTAAATTTCCATACCGTTTCATCCCTATTTGCAGCTGTATCATACAAATAAATAGTTAAAAAATCATACATTGTGATTTCTGGATTTTTCTTTTTTTAGATTATGTCTCTCACAGTGGACATGCACCTACGATGACAATTTCAGACCCCTCCATGATTTCTAAGTGGGAGAACTTGCAAAATAGCAGGGTGTTCAAATACTTATTTTCCTCACTGTATATTAGGGATGCCACATTTCTCAATATAATATTGAACCGTTCGGTACGGCATTCACGGTTCAATACGCGCTTGTGAATTTTCTACAAATTCTATAATTTGCCTTCATCCCAATACTGAACAACGCGACATACATTCACATCACACGTTAGTGTTAGAGTTATACTCACGGGACACTATAGTTTTTCACAATCACTAAAGTTCATTATTTGCATGCGTTTTAAAGCCTTGCCGGTTTCATTCGCGTGTGCGGTTTTAACATAAGCTTTTCAGAGCGCGCGCACTAAAAGCCTGTCAAACACGTGATTACTGGACTAAGTAGTCGTCTTACTGCGCTAATACTGTCAAATACACACAAGGTTAACATAAACACAGTCGGTTATGTCTAAAGTGAAAGTAAAATCGCAATCGTGTCTGTATATTAGATGCACGGAGGTCTTAAATTGACAACAGGGCAGTAGTGAAAAGGACAGTTCATCTATAAAATGATGTCATTATTTACTCACTCTAATATTGTTCCAAACCTGTATTAATTTCTCGATGACAGAATTTTCATTTTTGAGTGAAATATCCCTTTAATGTTAATACAACAAAAGACAAAGAGAAAATCACTCACTGCTCTAGACTGAAAAACTAATACAGTAGCTAAGAATCAGTGTATATTTTATAGTGAAGTCTATGTAGTGTTTTATTTTTACATTCATTCATTCATTCAATTTCATACTTAAATGCTGCTGTACAGCTCTGAGCTGCCGGTGTAAATCTTTATATATATTTATTTTATATAATCCAATACACTAGGAATGTGTACAAGGTTTTTTAAGTAAAGGTTTAAGTTTAAGTAAGGTTTTTCAATTCTTTTTAAGTAAATTAAAGAAAGAGTATTGCAATAAAAATAATAGTCTTTTTTCTCTTTAACCTCTTGCTGTTCCTGTCGCCTAAGAATAGAATAACAAAAAATGTATGTGACAAGCCATCAGAACCGAACCGAACCAAAAACGTGGTTAAAAACCGAGGTATGTATTGAACCGTGGACTAACTGTATTGTTGCATCCCTAATATATATATATTAGTGCATCCGGAAAGTATTCACAGTGCTTCACTTTTTTCACATTTTGTTACGTTACAGCCTTATTCCAAAATGGATTAAATTCATAATTTTCCTAAAAATTCTACAAACAATACCCCATAATGGCAACGTGAAAGAAGTTTGTTTGAAATCTTTGCAAATTTATTCAAATTAAAAAACTCATATGTACATTAGTATTCACAGCCTTAGCTCAGGTGCATCCTGTTTCCACTTATCATCCTTGAGATGTTTCTACAACTTGATTGGAGTCCACCTGTGGTAAATTCAGTTGATTGGCCATAATTTGGAAAGGCACACACCTGTCTATATAAGGTCCCACTGTTAACAGTGCGTGTCAGAGCACAAACCAAGCCATGAAGTCAAAGGAATTGTTTTTAGACCTCCAAGACAGGATTGTATTGAGGCAAAGGGTGTATCTGGTGATTTAGATGTATACTACATCGCTTTGAGTCGTTTTCTTTGCTCTCGCCAGGCCAGTATGTGGCGCTGTAATTCTGCCACAGAAATAAACTAAAAACGGAGAAGAAGAGTTGTGGCTAGAAGGGGTACAGCAATGGTAGGAAGTGAGGCAAAATCTCACAATAAAATAACAATAAATAAATGTGCTACTTACAAGATGTGTTTTATTAACGCCTACATCCTAAACCTTTACAATAATGCAAATACAGTAATTAAATGACGCAATATTGATGTGCGCATGCCCAGTGCCCATAGTTGTATCCCTTTCTAGTCTTTCCCACGCGGGACGTGGTGTGATGACATCACCGTTTCACAAAATTTACGGATTGGCTGTACACACGAAAACGCAAGGGTGTCGTTTTCAGATTTATCCACTCTATGACCCGGTTTCAAAAAATATTGGTTTCATGCTCCCAAAACGCCGGATCCGTGTGGACGGGGCCTTAGTCAGGTTGGTGACTGTATGTAAGCCAAAACCTTGACCTAATATCACCTGATTTTTAGTGACCAGTCAATGAATTGTTACTTTGTAACGTTTATGGTCTTTTCAGGCAGGGTAAGCGATATATGAAATCATTAAAATGGGTGTGTTTACTGCAAACTGATGACTCAAGTAAAATTAACTCAACACAAAATCTATTGACGTAACATTTATGCAAGAAATACTAAGCGTTAACGTATATATCTGTGATTTCTTTTTGCAGAAATGGATTCAAATATACAAAAAATATTACAATAATAGCCTCTTTTACTATATTGCACTATATTATATTAAACCAATTGAATCTTTTTTGTACATTTACTGTTACTTTACAAAAAAAATGGTACAACTCAACATAATTACATAACTATAGTGAGTGACATAACTGTACAAGGCAAATTATGTTGGAAATTTAACATCACGATTATAGTGACCCAAATTATCGCGGTTATCAATATTATCACGGTTTTGATGACGGTTTTCAAACGAGATGAAAGTGTTCAAAAAGAACAGATGCACACACACTTAAAACATTTCAACAAGTTTTATATTTGAAAATCAACAAATAACTAAAGCAGCTCTATACACTTTTTTAAGCTAGATTCTGTGGGATTTCCTTCCTGGACCTGTGGCCGTCGTCAATAGCAATGCATAACGCATAAATAATAATAATTTGTCGTAAATATAATCTCTAATATTATCTCTGTAAATATATTCTCAAGCAATATTCTCATCAGTGTTCAGCAATGATGCATTTAAATCTAGCATATTTTGTGTTAGAGCCCAAACAGTATCCTAGTGAAATAATGCATATCCATATTTCCATATGATTTGACAGTTTATTTTATTAAATATCAAAATGTGTGCATCATACCTGACACCTAGATGAACACTTTACAGTCAGTTTTATGACTGTCATTCTCTTCAAATGCTATTGAAGTTTGAAACGTGTATAACGTTACCAATGTTGTGTGTAACTTTAGAGACGGTCCCTAAATTCGTCAGCGTTATGCCAGTCATATCAGATGCGCTGTGGTTCTGCTGTGTTTTTTAAAACTATTTTCGCTGCTGAAATAGAACAAAAACAGTCAACCACTGTATGATGAGTGAATCTCCTGCGTACAGCACATGTTTATCTCTGCTTTGAGTGTAGATTTTAGCGAGTGAGAGCGGCGCACGCTCTGAACATAACTCTGGCTAATCTGAACGACTCTGATTATGAGACATATCATTCATAAACTCAATAGAAACACGTGTGAGTGGTTATAATGCGCAACGCGATTATAACAGATAGCTTTTGCAGGGTTCCTACGGGGTTTGGAAAAGTATGGAATTTGATTTGAGTAATATCCAGGTCTGGAAAAGTATGGAAAAAATAAATCAGAGTATGGAAAAATATTTATGTTTCCAGACTATTGTCCCCATTTCATTTTCTAAATATAAAATTAAGAATTTCTAAATGTATATAATAAATATATACACAATCGTTTTTTTCAATGAATGAAAAACTTGTAGCCTAGCTATGGCAGTAAAGGTCAGACCTGTGTGTTCCTTCCTTTTCACAGTTCAACAGTGGTTAACACAGCACTTTGTAGTTTGAGAAAGCAAGTTGGGTTTGAGGATAAAACAGAGTCGATAGTGGAATCCTTAAAGGAATAGTACACCCAAAATGAAAATTTGTCATTTATTTACCCCCATGTCTTTCAAAAACATAAGACTTTATTATATTAAAATTTTTTATATTTTAAATCTGAGAGATTTCAGTCCCTTTATTAAAGGACTTTATCACCCCAAAATGAAAATGTCCTAATCATTTACTCACCTCAATGCCATCCAAGATATCCATCACTTACTTTCTTCAAGTTTTTGAGCAACCAACTGAGTTGGTTGCCATTTTGGATGGCATTGGGGTGAGTAAATGATTAGGACATTTTCATTTTGAGGTGAACTAATCCTTTAAATATCTTCATGTGTCCAAGATATCCAAGATTAACAAAAGTCTTGTTAGTTTAGAATGACATGAGGTTAAGTAAATTATGATAGAAATTAAATTTTTGGGTAAATTAATAACCCTTTAAAAAAATTGTGACTGATTTAGCATTTTGATCGTTAAGGTCACAAAAGGCACAATTTTAACATAGAGGTTTTGACTCCGAGTGTAGCAGACTTGTCGGTGCCGATAGCATTGTGGGTAAGTGCGTCGCCATGTAGTGCTGTTGTGCTTCGGGAGACCCGAGTTCGAGTCCTGCCTCATGGACTTTTCCCAATTCTGCCCCCCTCTCTCTCCCTCCTTACTTCCTGTCTAGCTACTTTCCTATCCTAATAAAAGGCAAAAACGGCAATACTAAATCTTTAGAATGTAACACTTGTTAGCAGTTGAATTTGAAAACATTTTATCGGAACAAGTTAAATATGGTTGGAAAAATCTGTAGGAAGTCTGGAAATTCGAGTCTGGAAAAGTATGGAATTTTGAAATGAAAATTGTGTAGGAACCCTGCTTTTGGGAAGAATATAATAAGTTCAACAGCCAGAGTGACTAGTGTGCAGCCGAAATAACGTTACACCCGCAAATGGCGGTTGTTATAATGTCAAGCCCTGATTATCCCTTAAATGTCACCCTAGTTTTGACTGAATTTGTTCGTTCGCTTCACGTTATAATTTGCCAGACATAGTTTTGGTATTGAGGTCAAAGTCCACTTGCCTTGCGTTCGTAGTTTTGAAGTGTTCCCCCTATTACAGCGACTTTCTTCTGGCATGTTCTGCAGACAGGGTGACCGTCTTCGATTACGTTTCCCTCAGGACTTTTGTAAAAGCCAAAATATGACCACACCTCGGATTTGGTCATTTTAGAAGGCTGAACAATCCCCAGAGTGCTGTCACTGTCTTCTGCCATTTATTCTCATTCAAAAAGCAGCAATGCGCTGCACCAGACTGACGCTGACTGGACTTTCCGTGAGTTTTCACAATCGCGATAATCACACGCGGTTTTAATGATAATTAAATTTTATACGATATTACTAACCGTCACTAAATTTTATTGTCGTTTATCGTGAAACCGGTAATCGTTTCATCCCTAGTTGTATGCACATACCTTACAAAATCTGCATTCAGATTTTAGAATAAGCACTTTGTAGTACATATGTTGAGGTGTCTTTTGCTGATCTGATGTTTGCTTCTGTAATGATTAGAAACAAAAAAATCTTAAATTTAAACAAATAGCCATTTACGTCTGCATTGTAAGAATCTAATGTTCTGATGTTTTCATGTCGTGTCAGATAATTTTCTATTGATTAAATCGAATGTGTGGGAATGGCAATATGACAGCACAGTGAATTCACATGACGTCATGAGCAAACCAGTTATCTATTGTAGATCAGTGATACCAACCCAAAAGGTACTCTAGGTGTTGTTAAACCAATGAACTAGGAACTTCATAGCTTTTAATGAGAAACATTTGGAGTCAATTTTTTATGTCAAGAAATGTTTATAATTTTCTCATTATGGCAAATATGTCGGGGTATGATTTTCAATTTGAATGAGCACAAAAATTTTATTTATACCTTTGGAGCATCTAATAACCTGACCCCTAAACCTAAACATTTCTCAATGTAAAACATTATAAAGCTCATAACAGGCGGATACAAGTATACAGTAACAAAGTGTATTGTAAACATTAGTGTATTACTAATTCATAGTTATATACAAATAGTGACTTCTTTGTTCATTGTCACTGTAATTAACAAGTTATTATTGTTTTAATTAGCTCACACTTTAAAGAGTTTTAAAGTGTTTTTTGTCCTTTGTTGACAGCTTGTTAACATGCCTAAATGATGCACAGTAGTTTAAACCAGTAGTAAAGGAGTTGTTAATGGTTATTAGGAGTAAATAGTTCTCACATTAAATTAGGTTTTGTAAAATTAAAGGATTTTAACTTTCCTTTATTAAACATGAATTGCTTTACAAATGTGTTCCTTAAATGTTTTCAAATACATTCAGCATAAATGTGTATCAAATCACATAATTTGAGTGGTACTGGTAGCTTTCCGTATGAAATTCGAGCATGTCTTTGCATCATTACGTCACGTCTGTATAAGGAGTTTGGCTAGGCTATATCGCATGTGAGGATGCTGCAGGTGGTGGTTCATTTATAGCCTTTTCTCACAGCAGCTGGAATAATTAAATTGATCGTTGTGATGACGGATTGTAATCCAGAAACGTCTAAACGACAGTCATCAGTGACAACTGGAGATTCACCCGTAGTCAAAAGCAAAAGATTAGACTGTACAGAGATTGAAATCTACAGGTAACGCTAATACACACTAAATACAAGGGTTGGGTACCGAACTCTGTACTTTTAAGGGCACCGACCGAATTAAGTCGGTACTACCAAGTACAGATTCACGTTAAATCAATCGGTACCAAATTTCGGTACCTGAGAACACATTTAGTGATATAGACTAGTGTGTGTGAATATTAAACAGCAAAAAGACTATTTAAATACGAATCATGTGTGGTGTGTCCTGCATGTTTGTGTGAATGAATGGCACTGAGCCGCAGTTTATTTACCTCACACACAGAATTGCGTGTGATGGTCGCGCGTTTCCATCTTATACGAGGACATGAATGCATGTCAGTCATCTTGCTCCGAGAGTCACTTCATGAGCATTTTACCGTTTCATTTGAGAAAAACTACCGTCATGTCATAAACACACAGAAACTCAAAGGTAATCACGGCAACCGGTCAAAATAAAAGTTCGGTTTAACTTGACAAATATATTACTGTTGTACAGTAGAATTTAGATACGTCTCAGTGTAATAATAATACTAACACTAATGTAATAATAATACATTATCAAAACTTTATTTTTTAACTTATATATACATTTTTCTTCCATGTTTTAATTTTACAATGTACAATATAAACAATATACAATATAAAGCTCAGTTGTGCAGCTTTGTTTGACAAAAAAGTTTAATTAAATTAAAAGATAAATTAATGTTTCTAATGTCTTCATTTGATTACCAGAAGATACACAACACATCATTTGTGGGAAATCTTTTCATAGAAATTGAATTAAAAGAAAGAAAAAAAAAAAGGTTGTTTTTATGAATTCAATTAATTTAGTAGCTATAGCCTACTATTTACTGGTACAGTGAACAATCATCACAGACAATGACAGACCAGGGCAGCTCTTGCATAATGTCAATTACACTTCTATAAATGACTTACAGTTTCTCTACAGTTATTGATGTACCAGTATCCCTAAAGTACCGAAAAAAGGTACCGTTGGGTACCGGTGCTAAATTTCAGGTACCGGTACTGGTTAAAATGTGAATGGTACCCAACCCTACTAAATACACGTAGTTACACAATGCTGATGTTGTTAACATTAACAATTTGAGAACAAAGTATTTGATAATTTGCACAGTTTGATGTGATGTGAGCTAGGCGATCATTAGATTTAATCACTACTGGTAGCACAATTTATTCTAATGTTTTTTTCTCAGTTGGTCAGAACAAAAGTGGCAGATATGTTACTTGTTCAGATGACATTTTCATGTGAAAATTCTTATTTTGTTTATACTTCCAAGACGAAGAGTCTGATTCCGAAGTACAGTATCCACACCGGTGCGGTGAATGAATGACAGCCACACAAACTCCTCAAAACATTAGATTAATTCGCGCTGGGGAGCCGTGCTGATGCACAGCCCACGTAAAGATGATAATTCTGCAAATAACTGCAATTGCAGGTTTCAAACAGAGATGACGTCAAAGAGGCAAAACTTACGGACTGCAGCTTAAAAAAACTTTTGAATGATTTGAACCATAGATATATTTATTCTACAAAGCAAAAAATAAAAACTTTTCAACAAATATAAGAAGGTAACAGGCAGAAAATCTTCTCCAAAGCTTCTCTTTCATACAGAACAGAAGTGTTATAATGAATTAAATCAGTCAACTGCGTTCAAAATCTATTAATTCAATATTTCAATAAATTTGTTCTACACAAACAATTTATGATTTCAATGCTGTCAATATTGTATGTTTTTGTGTCAAATGTAGGTTTGGTAGAACCAAAGAACCAAAAATACTTTTGGTTAGGATACAAGAAAGAACAAAAACATGATCTAATTCTTTAATTATGTGCTAATCACACTAAAATAATTTGTAAATTATAATGACAATTAATTAACTCACTATTTGTACATAGCTTATTATTGTATTAACAATGTCAAATTTAAATAAGTATGATTATACTAGAATTTAACTACAATTAATTTAACTATGAATTAACTTTTAAAATGATTCATAAGTACTTTATTACACTAAACGTAATATAAATTGTTGCCCAATAATTTACTCAAAACTTTTCCAAGTCTTCCGTGGCCAAATTATTTCTTTGTTCAAGGAACAGACCCAAAACTGATCACGCCTGAAGAAGCATCAAGTGAAATGCCATCAGCTCTCATGTCTGAAGTTCAGATTTATCTCCTTATTGAGATGAGTGTTTTCATGGAGCTGGAAGACTTTCAGCATGTAAAACCTTAAGTTTTACGCTGTGCATCACATAAATATACCATATGGCTTCAGAAGAATGCACCACGGTTTGTTTGTAATACTCTTAAACTGTTTTTTGGCCAGTTTTTGCAATTACATTACTGTGACTGACTGTAATTTTATCTTTATGATGGCTACAGTCAACTGTGATCACCAATGGAATCATTCTTTTTTGGCCGCGGATTAATGTAAAAGTAGATATCAGATAAGGGTTGTGTCTTACGTGAATGAAAACACACAGGACAAATCAGATATGATCAAAATATTAGAACTCTGCATTAAGCCTTGCAGTGTAAACACAGCCAAAAATAGACCCACCTTTTAAAATGAAATACTGTTCGATTATATTTTTTGGACAATGCTTTCTAACTAGAGCTGTATCATGATTTTGCTTGTGATATACAGTACCGGTTAAAAGTTTGGAAACATTCCTATTTTTAATGTTTTTGAAAGAAGAAAGCAGTTAAAGTGGTACTTCAGCGCTGGAAAGATGCATGTGTATTTAAATTTGGGTCATTTATGTAGTAGAAATGGGAAATTATTTTTGAAGTTGGTGCCTTTTAGACTGAGAAAAGCCAGAAAATGTATGTTGGCTCATATGGATGAAAGACAACAACTCCCAGAATGTACTTGCTTCGCTGCCCTACGAGGCCACGCCTACCAGTTACATCTCTTGCCCACCGCGGCACCACCTCACCGTCGTTTTCATTTTTATAGTCATAAAATAATTTAGTTCAGTTAGAGAACAGACACAACAATTAAAAACTGAACGTGTCAGCTCAATACAGCACGAGCCGAATGAGTGTCGCTGCACAAACATAGCAGGAGTCAGATTTCATTCATCAGCGAGTGAGGAGCTGACAGACCAGATGATCGCGTAAGATTTGGTTTCAAAACGAAATGTGCCTATTTAAGCGAGTTTGTCATTGTACCGTTTTGTTGTTGTGTTTTCATGAACCCACAATTCAAGCAACCCGCCCCCGAATTGGCACTAATTTTAAACGAAACTAAAATGAGCATGGACGACCGGCATTCATTCACGGCTGCATTGTCAGTCATTCACGGCCACACAGTGCATGTCCAGTCTAGCACGATCATTCAAATATACTACCGGGTTTCTACTGATACAAAGCTTGATGCTAAATCGCTGAAGTAACCCTTTAAAAAAACATTTATTTAAAATATAAATCTTATGTAACAATACCGTTCAAAAGTTTGAGGTCTGTAATTTTTTTTCTTTCAGTAGCCCTATTCGTACGGTAATTGTTTCTCATGTGGACGTCCATAAAAATACATTTGCATGCCACCTCAGTGATAAAACTCATGCATTTGGATGGTGATTTATTCACAATGGAGGAGTGCATTTTGTGATCCTACAAACTCCCGGGAATGCACTGCTCACATGATCAGTCACATGATTGTCTGCTGTGACTAAAATGTCTTATGCTTGGAATAAGAATAAATTTAATTAATATTTCATTGAATAATAGGAAAATAATATCCTGTTTAAAAAAAAAAAGGAAGATATAGATTAGACGCATTATAGTTAAAATGCTTTTCTGTCTTGTATTTTCTCTCAAAGTGATGGATGTTTTTTTTAAAATGTGTAAATTAATGGAAATAAGTTAATACAGTCTCTTATTTACATGAGGTAAACATAATGCTGCTTGGTCATTTTAACGTATATAATTGTTGCTGTAATGGGCCATTTCAAAAGTTTACGTGATTTCCTTCTCTTTCTCTTTTGAGTGGTGATGAAGTATTTTTCTTGTAAATACTTTCCAGCGTTTTGGTAATAAAAGTGTATATCTTTAAAATGCATTCAAATTGCAGCAAAATGCAACCTTACGGTGCTCCGCAGTGGTCAAACAGGATATAAACTAGGGCTGTAACGATTTGACCAAAAATAAAAACCTCGATTAATTGAACATCTGACCTCGATTACGATTAATGAACGATTATTTTGCTTTTTTTTTTTTTTTTTTGCCCTCATAAGGTTTTTGAGTAAGTTCCTGATAAGGTTTGTACTGTAAATATTTTCTACTATTAAAAGGTGGTATACTTGAAGGAAACGGTTCACTTTCAGCAGTTATTGTCTATAGGGCAGATTTATGTTTGTTGTACATCAGATACAGATAAATGAACACAGTAGGCCTACATTACATTTATTTGAATGCATCAATGAGAGAGTGATGGTGTGTGTGTGTGAATTACTCATACCGTCTCTATTCATTATGAAGCTGTGGTGTGTACTTACTGCAAAGGTATTAAAATGTATGCCTATAACGGTTGAGTTTCTGAGCTACTTTAGTGACTTTACTTTAGTCACAGGACAGCGTTTACACTGCGTTTCTGCTGCCCCTCTGCGCGCGATCTTCACGTGACGCAGGTGAAAGATCTGCCTTCAGGGCGCGCGCGCGTGTTGTCAGAGACATGGCTTGGCTCTCTGTGTCCCAGAAAGAAGTTGAGCACTGAACGGATACGTATGGTTGTTTTTGACTAGTGCACAATCGCTTTAAATGTTGAAACTGGCAAGCCTTAAACGCATACTTGACAAACTTTATGAGCACGAAAGTGAAAGCGGCTTCGGGGCTTGCGCGCGCCGTCTGTGTGTGTGTGTGTCGGTGGCAGCGCGTATAGGCTATAAGAACAGCAATTAACTGACCTGTATAAACTGTGTAAAACATGCAGCTACTATAGTGATTCTGCGCATCTATAAGCACAGATAACTGCTCCTGCATCTCTGTGTGCCTGCAAACTGCACTTGATGTGACTGACTGGGCGGAGTCACGTGAAAACCGAAATAACCGACATGGGAAAAATACGTCGGTTAGAGGTTCTGTATGTCGGTTTCGGTTATTTTTCGATTAATCGTACAGCCCTAATATAAACATTGAATTTTGCATTGATCTCTTCTTGAAAACTCAGATGTGAATTCGGACCAAGGATATTATAGTTTTTATTTTATTATCGTTTTCAATTTTGTAACAAATTTCAGTTTAGTTTTAGTTAGTTTTATAAATTGTTTTGCTAGTTTTAGTTTTAGTATTTTGTAAACACATTTCTATTTAGTTTTTATATATTTAGTTTCAGTTTTAGTTTTAGTAATTGTAGTTTAGCAGAGTTATCAGAACGAAGTGTAAAGACCAAATCAAGATTTTTAATTTCAGCAAAGTTTAATGCTTGCACAGATTAGAGTTTACTCTAATGCAGACATCTTAATAATAAAATAATGGAATACAGATTGTTTTATTTAATGCCATGTCAGCCTCTAAGGCTATATTCATGGCAAATTTAAATTGCAAAAATACAAATATCACATAATTACAATAAAACCAAGCAAACAAACTAGAGCCCGACCGATAAAGGATTTTTAAGGCCGATACCGATACAAATATTTGGTCACTTAAAAATCCGATATTCCGATATATCAGCCGATATATAAAAAATAAAAAAATAAAATAACAGAAACGCGTAAAAAAACACAAACAGATTTCCCTTATACATCAGTTATTTGTAGTTATTCATGATCCCTCAGCCTCTCTAAAATAATATGATAATGCAGTTTAAAAATAAACTTGTTTGTTTTATTGTTACAACAGAACAGAGGAACATAAAATATATTAAAGTTCTGATAAATAAAATGTATAAAAATACAAACTTAAGATATGAAACTTAAAGTCGTTTGGACGAAAACACAATAGGCTAACAAAAACAAAAAATCAAAGTTACCAGTATTAATAGATGTGGTAAGCTTTATAAATATAACTTTTAGCAAGACTGGAAAAAAAATATTCAGTTAAGTTCTAGAAGTTCTGATAAATAACAACAACAGCAAAACATAAACTATATACAGTATAAATATGAGCCACCTTATAATTACAATGTCAACTTGCTTATCCCTTTACATGCACTTTTAATTCTATCCATCAAGCTACCACAAACCATTTTCAATCATCATTTGCTGCCTGCCTTCTAAAATCTACTAACGTTACTGATGATGACTCGTGTAATCCATTATTTGACTCGTTAATGCGGCGTCTGAACGAAGTCACGCACTTTCGTTCACTCTTCACGAGCCTAACTTACGATTTACAATGCAGAGACTGGAACTACAAATATACTAGTTATAAATACAGTAATCATTACTTTATTTAGGCAGAATAAGTTTGTTGTGTTTTTCAAGGCGCATTAATGTTAGCGGTCTCCCACTGATAGCCATGGCATTAGCTAGCTTTGTGGTTAGCGTCTATGATAAGTTATAATTTAGAAATATGTATACTTTTTCAAAATAACGGGCAGGGGAGAGATGATACGTCTCATGATGTCAAACTGTCAGACTATTAAAGAAATACATTTTATTCAGTCACATTGTCCGAGGTAAAATAAGTCAGTCAACTGTAACCTAGCGTAATTAGCAGCTCTCTTGGCTTACATGTAACAGCAAAACTGGACTTGGCAGTTACAAATTGTGTCATGTTATTTGAGTTAAGAGAACTGATGGGGATGTTCTTTTAACTGTTATTCAATTCAAGCAATGTATGTCTCGTTGCCAACTTACATGCATTTCGCGGATGATCTGTGTTGTGAATGCAGCGCTCAGAGCGCTGACGCTCAGCATGACTCTGCTGGATCTGGATCAGCTGGTGGTGTTGCCAGCCGGCACGTTGTAGAGCGCCCTCTGGTGGACAAACTATGAAACGCCAACACTCAATGTGTTTGAGAGGTGTTTCGTCCGGTTTTTTTATTTTTAAAAAATATTCATTTATCGGCCATCATAAATGCCGATACCGATAGTTTGGAAAAAGCCTAATATCGGCCGATAATATCGGCCCGCCGATATATCGGTCGGGCTCTAAAACAAACACAACAAGTCATATTATACAAGATTTTTCAAATCAACTTATGATCGAAAAAAATCCAAAACCTTTTCATGCATAATCTTACTAAATAAGTCCTTAAGTGAAATAACTTGATAAAAGAGCATTCTTTTTTTAACCCAGGACAGTCCAACAAAATATGTTTAACGGAGAGGGGAATCTTACAAAACATGCATAAAGTTGGGTCTTTACCTTTAAGAGTCAAACTATGACCTATACGACAAACAATGGTCTGAGATTGAACAAAGAACCAAATAAATGCAATGTAAAAATATAAAAGTAAAAATGATAAATTCCAGACAAACTCATTCATATTAAAGATTAAATATTGTTAAACAATTATAAGCTTATTTTAATTTCTTCAGTAGTACAATGTAGGCTAGCAGTGTGACCACAGCTAAAGTCATCTGACTACAGCCAACACAAACTGTTGTGAAGACAGTGTGATTAAATAATGAAGTGTATATTCTCTCTCTGTTTGTGTGTGTGTGTGTGTGTCCTGGTATTCCCTACTTTGTAAATGATTTGTAAAACAATGATAACACATTTGAGCCTGTCAATATTACGCAAGCATGAAATCTCAAACACACAGTAGTACGTGCTACTATAGTTGCTGTTGCACCTGCGTCTCTTGTCGCGTATGAAACGGCATTCTAAAAGCAGTGCGCTTAAGTTAAAAGGAGTTCAGCGTGTGTCTCATTACCTTGTGTCATTTCCGATTTCACTGCCACAAATACATTCTTTGTGAGCAGCTGCTTAGGACTAGTGATGTGTTCACTGCACGCGTCGCGTCACAGGACAACGGTTAATCTCCTCAGCTCACTTCACGCACAGTAGCGCCATATGACACTCCCTCAACCGCCACAGGTCAGATTTTCCGCCACAGTAAAGAGAGCTTAGTAATTACGAAAACGAATATTTATTTTTGCTAATAATTATTTTTTTTAGTAAGAGTTATTAGTTTAGTTTTAGTTTTAGCTATGTTAATTATGTTCTTAATTTTTTTTATTAAAAACCGATAAGAATACAGTTAAAGTACCGGATTGTTAAGCAGTATCGCTAAGAGTAGAAATACCGTGAAAACCTTAACGATACCCTAGTTAACACCAACTATCGCAGCAAGCCTAGTAGTAAAGACATCATTAAAGTAATCCATGTGCTCCAGTGGTTTAATCTCAATTTTATGAAGTGATGCAATTGCTCTGATTGCGCAAAAAAACTTTGAATAGTTTGAATAATTTGATAATTTATCACTTTATTAACAAAATATTAATCTACAAAACGCTTCATAAAATTGGCCCCTTAATTGCTTCTCGCAGCTCTGGGTGATGATGTGCATATGTGTTTTTGTTTCTAGATAAGGACACAATCAGCAAAATTCGGGAGCTTCGTATGAGAGCAGAGGACTATGAAGTGGTAAAAGTCATAGGAAGAGGGGCATTTGGAGAAGTACAGCTGGTAAGTGTAGTGCATATTCTTGTCTTTTATGCTGCTGTCATTTGATATTTTTGGTTGGTTTTAATGCTGTCATACTGTATATACCATTACCTAGAATTAAATTTATTTTACTTTTTACCACTACCTTTAACATTTGTGTAGTAACTGTACTTCATAGTGTTTACATACTACGTTAGTGCCAGTTTTAATTTTCGTGTACATGTGTTTTTAAATACCACCTTACCGGATGTGTAGCTGAAATCATGAAGAGAAAATATGAAGTGTGTTGAGTGGGGGACCCTTATTAATAGCCTGGTCTTACCAGACTCTCGTACATTTCATTTGTACAGAGGGTCTGGCCACTCTCCATTGACAAGCGTTTACTTCCTTGAAGGCGGGTTCTCTGTTGAAGTTTAAAACTATTGGATCTGCTCAGAGTCACTCTGATCTGCCATAACCAATCACTAACGTTTGGTCGTGACACATGTCACGCGCCGTTCGCCTTTGATTCTTACATGGAAATCCGCAAATAAATGTGCACACCACCTCAGTGATAAAACCTAAAACTCGTGCATTCAGATTGTGATTTATTCATGGTGGAGGGGAGAGTTTTGTGATCGGGAACGCGCTGCTCTCGTGGTCCGTAACATGATCGTATATGCTGTAAATATGCTGTCATATGCTTGGTATGATGAGAATAAATGCTGCCGTAAATAATGGCCCAATTCAAATGTTTACGTGCTTTTAGGGCTGCTCGATTATGGAAAAAATCATAATCACGATTATTTTGGTCAATATTGAAATCACGATTATGTAACACGATTATTTCACATAACTTTGGGAATGTGTTGTATTTATTAAAAATACACCTTTCAACAATTCAATTGAAATTGTAACATTTGTTGTACTTTTTGAACTATTAAAATAAATAATATAACATATTCAAATCAAAGTATAAAAGAATTCACGTAAAAATGATAACCACAAATAAATAAGATCAACAATATGGTTCGGCTAGATATGCTTTTCAGGTACGTTTAACATTAGTTTTCAGGTACAGAAATGTATCAAATGTAAAATAACATTGCATATTTGAGTGCATAAATTAAAGATGAATCCTATTAAACTTACAAAAGCTACTCAATCCGGATCGGATATGCGTCGTCTTTATCGACTGTATAAAGTTCACTTAAGGCATATACAGACTATGTCTGCTAGGATACTCATCAAGATGGACGTTGACATACGTTTTGTGTGAGTTTGTCCGTTCAAGAGCAAGACTTAAAAGAGAACTCAATATTTGCGCGCTGTGAGACGTGTGCGCGCTCTCGGATGAGCGCACAGAGACACATTTTCTCACAGCGCGCGGCTTCTCATTCGCGTCTTCTGGCACTAAACCCGGGTGACGACGGTGAAAACGACTGGTCATATTCAAACATACGGCAGCACTCGCATGCATTGAACAAAGTTTACAAAGAGAGAATTATTTGAGAAATATGAGGGAAAAAAGGACGTTTACACGGCACCCCTGCTCTCGTCAATTTTTGTTTCTTTATTAGATTGTCATAGGTCACTCTGTGTTTAATTTTCAAGTGGTTAAACAAATTCGTGGTGTTCCCTTGCGTTGCAGCCACTACCATGTAGAAAATCTTGCACGTAGCATGTTTCTGCTCGTCGTCTGATTCCTCAAAGCCAAACTGTTCCCAGACAACGGAGTTGGTTTTGCCTTTTTTGCTCACCAAACGCTGCTGTAACTGCCCTCCTTCTGCCATCTTTACTCGCGCCGAGTTTTTAAATTCCAGCGGATGATATGCACACGAGACTCACGAACTGAGAGAGTTTGTGGCTTCGGGAGGGGCGGATGTGCGCGTGCGCGTTTCATTCAGAACGCAAGACAAAATAAGAGTGTTCTTGCAAAACTGAACATGGCAAAATAATCGTTTTTTCTCGATTGTACTATTTTGGTGATCGTTGGGAGGCAAAATCGAAATCGAAATCGAAATTCGATTAATTGCACAGCCCTACGTGCTTTTATTTTTATTTTTTGAACGGTGATGAAATATATTGCTCTTGTAAACACTTGCCAGCATTTAAAGAAATACAAGTCTAGAAATGCATCCAAATTACAGCGCACACAACCGCACAGTGCTCTGCAGTGGTCAAAAAGGTTATATTCTGGTCAAAGATATAGATAAGATATAAGATATATTCTTGAAAACTCAGAGATGTGGATTTGGAGAGCAATTAAATTACCACACAACCTTAATGTTTGTCTAAAACAGTAGTTCATTCGGCCGGGGATTTTTACTTGGGTGGTGGGAGATGGACGGCTTCAGCCAACTCCTTCACCACTAACGGAGCGAGCTGGAAAATCAAACTTTTCCCGAACCCTGTGGGGAGGAGGGCCACAACATCATGGCCACCAACAAAACTCAGCAAAGATTGTTCTTGCTCTGGCTCTAACTTCTGGATATTCGGCAGCGGTGCCAGGAATGAATGGCTTCACGCCGCCATTACTGAACTACAACTCAAACTAGCGCACAACATCAACGTCATCGTTCTCAGCCACTCCCTCTGTTAGCTGATTGGACCGGTAAAAAATTGTTCGGCGAAAACCTAAGCATATACAGCAGCCGCAGACGAAGTACTGAAGGAAAATAAAAATTGAGCGGAAGTACGTAGGAGGGTGGAGCCAGGGTACCTTATTAATGCTACTACCACAGCATTCTTATTTAATCTTGACAAACTGTCTGTCATTAGAATGATATAGGACTCTAGCTTTGATATTTGAGTTCTATTGATGATAAAACTGTTACAGTGACAGCTATTTGTTAATTTCTCTCAGAAGTGCAGAATCAATATGCAAAACCAATCAATAGTTATTGATATTAATTTTTGATCACAGGGGTTTACTAAACAACAACCATTAGGGCATTTAGTCCAAAAGTGTTTTTATAATAATGCATTAATAAAAATAATGTTGTTTTCAGATACGTTTACTTCATTTTTCTTTAGAAAGAATCATTATCAATTTATTTTGCCTGTCTTCCGGGACTTGTTACTATGACGTACAGGCGTGAACATATACCTCTTCTGATGACAGTTTCAACATAAAGATCCATGTTCTGTCATGTGCAGAACACTAAACATGAAACATGAAGGAAATAAATATACGATTATGATTTTCAAGAATTTTGGAGTACATTACAATAAAGAATGTTTAAATGCTGAGCAGGTGTAGTGTTTAGCTTATTGTACAAAGTGTACATTTGCAGAATTACGCCGCCAAATGGCGTGTTGGGTATTGCTAGCAAGCCAGGTAGATCAACAGTCTGTTAACAGCTGGGAGACGCTCAATCGCTACTGTACATTCAAATAAGTCAGGTGTTGAAAGCTGGCAAGAACTTGGTGCCCAGCTGGCAGGACATGAATTTGCTGGAGGCAGAGAACAAGGTGTTGAACTTCCAGAGTTCACTGATGCCTTTTCTGGTGAACACTATCTTAGTGTCTCGTCCCTCAAACCAGTACTCCATCTCGTCAATGAAACCATTCTTGCTGAGGGAGAAAATGACTCGCAGCTGACTGAAGACATCAAGACAACCATTCTAGCCTGCTTGAAAAAAAGTGCTCAGAACCTGGCACAGGTGACCCGCTGGACATGACTGCTCTTCTTGATCCCTGCTTCAAAACTCCCCCCACAGCAAACTTCAAATTAAGTCCTATTCGGACGGGATTAGTTTAACATGGGGAGGTGGGGGTAAAGTAATTATTACGAGAGGTTCTCTGTGATTTTAGTCCCGTCCGAATGTGCCATCTCGGTAATCATTACGGACAATGTCAGTAAAGATTACGGAGACTTTTACCTTCTGTAAAAAGGTCCGGAAAAATGACCTTGGGTAAAACTAATCCCGTTCGAATAGACCCGGTGTAAAAATGTACGGTAAAATTCCATCATTTCCTGTTTAAAAGTAGTTTTGGCGCGTTTTGCAAGCATGGAAGCGCTTGAAGAAGCACTCGGTTTCGTTGTAGGTGGTGGGACCAGTCCCGCCGCTGGCCGCTTTGATGCCCTAAGCGCGATCACTTTATGATGCCCGCAGTGGCGGCGTTCGCGAATTTTGCAGCCGCGGGAGGGTCGAGAGAGCATTTTCTTGTGGTGCTCCCCGGAGCACTTGGTGCCCTACGCGCAGCGCGTGATGCGCGTGGTGGTAGCGGCGTCACTGGGTGGGACAACTCTGTGGCAAACCTCCAGTATTTTCCGCATACAATTTAAAGCAACAATAAGATCGAAAGCACTTTTTAGAGGCACAACACTTCTTTTAGCTTTAGGTAAGTGTCTATTAACAATACAATCCAAACAGAATCGTTAGACTGGACCTAAATGTTTATGTTTATATATATATATATATATATATATATATATATATATATATATATATATATATATATATATATACACACACACACACACACACACACACACACACACACACACACACACACACACACACACACACACACACACACACACACGTGAAAACAGGAAGCAACTCACATGACGACAAGGAGGTTACGTTGGTGCGTAAAGCGAGTTAGCCCTCCCAATTCTGCTAGTTTTACTGAGATGTCTTATCCCGTGCGAATTGGCCATTAATATTACAGACGTCCTGAGGTAAAATTACTTTACCCCCACCTCCCCATGTTAAACTAATCCCGTCCGAATAGGGCTTTATACAGAATGAAACAGTATAGCATTGCTGTAAGTGTATTTTGCCCCATGTGATGTCTGTGCAGTGTAAAAAAACAAACAAAAATAAAACATTAGTTGTGGTTGCTAAAAAAATTTTTTTAAATACAATATGGTATATTTTTTATACTTGTTTGTACACTTGAGTAACTTGAGTAATTGATATTTTAGTATATCGAAGTTTAATATTTAGATATTTTTTTTTTTTTTGTTTTGCTTATTTGCAGATCAATACATATTAATTGTCTGCACTAATTTTTCTTATTTACTTGTGTAAATTATAATCATCTGTCATTATTTTTTACTTTTAATACTTAAGTACATTAAAAATAAAGTACTTTTGTACTTGTGCTCAAGTAAAATATAAAAGAGTAATATTTTATTAGGGTAGCTATGTTCTTTTACTTTATTTGTGTACTTCATTGCTGACAGTGGAACAGACACAATCTTAAAAAAATAAATACAGTGATACAGATTTTTGGTTATACTGCCCAGCACTACTACGTGTGCAGATAGCTTGTTTTTTGCTTACATTTTTAGCTTTTAATCAGTATGAATACAGTAGAAGTTATGTGAGTGTTATATTCTATATTGTTTCCTTTGTGTGTCATAGTTCAGTGAAGTTAAAGTAAATAACAAGCCCTATTCATGTTCCCTGTCTTCCTGTTCTGTAGGTGAGGCACAAAGCCACGAGGAAAGTGTACGCCATGAAGCTGCTCAGCAAGTTTGAGATGATCAAGAGGTCGGACTCTGCTTTCTTCTGGGAAGAGAGAGATATTATGGCCTTTGCCAACAGTAATTGGGTAGTACAGGTATGAATCAATTGATTTAATGATGAAAATTAATCATAATCAGCTGTGTGATTTGTCTTGAATGTGGATGAATGTCTAGTTGCAAATTTAAAAATTGAACAAATTAAAAAATTGAACAAATGTAAAAATTGAATACATTATATACATGTTATGCGCAACAAACTTCTGTTTTCTGTAAAACAGGTGCATCACTTCTGGTTCAGGTCTTTTTTATGTGCTTTGTTAAATATAGATGCCTTCAAAGCAGCTACAAATGATTGAGCCATAAACAATGTCCATCACATATGCAGATTGATATCTAAAAGTTTTTTTTTTTCTCTTCCTCACTAAATTTTGGATATTTAAATTGAATAAAATGCCAACAATAAAAATAACTAGCTAGGTTAGCTAATTACCTTAAAAGTCCATAGATATTGCTGTCAGTTCGTACTGATACTAACACTTTCTCCGACAAGCAGATGTGATGAGACCTGTTGTCTTGTTTGTTCATGTGACCCTCTGCATAAAGCCTACTGTTTTTGTTGCCACTGATCATGCATGTATTAAGTTTATTTTTTTTTTTTTTTAAGCTTTCTCAGAACATTTTATTGTATTCTTGAGCATGATACTTATTTATGTATGAAGTGCCTAAAATTAACACTCGTCATGCGCCAAATGTGTAAAGATCGGCGTTGGTGAGTATATTAAATGGTGTCAATCGCCAGTTTGCCGGTTATATTTTTATGAATTCTAGCAATACAATGTTGTGGAACATGAACGTGAACAAACGTGAACGGTGCTCGGGACAGTTGACGGGCCAGTCACGAAAGTTGAAACCTTGCCAAATTAAATATTCAAGCCCAAGAAGACGAGAAAGCGAGCTCAATTCATTGGCTGTGGGCAAACATTAGAAATCTGCGTCTTCAGACAGCGTGAATACTGAATTGAACTCTTTCACGTCTTCTTGCGCTTGAAAATGTCCATATTGGCAAGTATCCTCATTAACACCGTGATTATGTCTTAAGTGAACATGCACATTTGGGAAAGAAAACGCATGTGTATCAGTTTATTGGATCCGTGCATTCGCTCTTGACAGCAGCCTAATAAATACCTGCTTCCGTTTGGGTCCTTAATGTTAATCAAACTACAAAAGACAAAGAAATCACCCACTGCTCTTAACTGAATAATGTTTGTAACTTTAATAAGGATTAATCTATGTTTAATATATACACTGAAGTCTATACAGTGTTATTTTACATTTGATTACTTTATTAAATTTCTGTACCTGAGAATTTTATATGTATGCATGTATGCATGTATATATGTATGCATGTATGTATGCATGTATGCATGCACGCACTATTCAGATTTTGGTAGTCCAAAATTAATTTAACTAGCCTGACTAAATAAAAAAAATTATGTAGAAAACTGAATAGGAGTCAAAACATCAATCAAAACCATTTTCAAAATCACAAATATCAACAATGGTATATAAAATGAAAATTACAATCATCAATACAAATGGATTTTGTTCTACATTTGGTTCTACTTGAACTGAAATTTCTATGAATTTCTGTCTTGACCTGTCTTTTTGCCTGTGTAGAACTGAAACACCAACTTAAACCTATGCTCCTCTTAACATTTTACCATGCACGTATGTACACGCACACAGCGACTTTTGCAGTTTTCTCCACTTTAGGCTTATAGGTGTTATTCATTTATTGTCATATACGTAGAGCGCTTAACGGCCGTTACACATCACATAGGCTACCCAACACTTGATTCGTCTTGTTAAACTACTTCACTAAAATGCTCCCACATGTTTTTCCTTCCTTTTGTTTTTAATTTGGTAAATTCTGCAAATTAGTACCTAAAGAAAAAAGAAAAAAGTTTTAAACGCGTTTACATTTCCAATCATTATGTTGGAAAATTCTTAACAGAATAACTTTTGTTAAGTTAGTGTATATTTTTAGGTAAAACTGTTAAGTTAAAGCTGCAGTCCGTAACTTTTTGCGCTCTAGCGGTTAATAAACAGAACTGCATGCGTCTTGTTTAAGAACATTGCAGCCAGAGCTACTTCTCTCTGTTTATGTCTATGGCGAGTCACGCAGGGACTGTGCTCCTCCGCAGCGGTTCCTACCAGTCTGGTCTGAAATAGTCCCAATATAAACACTTATTATAAGTGTACCATAATGATTCAGGGTAAGACAAAAACACGATTTGGAAAATGGATTCATGTTGTACATTCTCATCATATAATTTTTGTAAATCTTGAACACAAAAAAAGTTACGGACAGCAGCTTTAAGCAATACCTCATGCAGGGTTTTTCCTTTGTGTTTTATATACTGTCCTCTAGGAGGTGCTCTAGGCATATGTTATCTTTGATTTGTTTTCCCTGAGGAGACGCTGTTGCTTTTTACAGTGAAATGAGAGTTCCGTGTCTTTAATACAGGTGCTTATCATATAATTAGAATATCATCAAAAAGTTGATTTATTTCACTAATTCCATTCAAAAAGTGAAACTTGTCGATTATATTGTATCATTACACACAGACTGATATATTTTAAATGTTTATTTCTTTTAATTTTGATGATTATAACTGACAACTAAGGAAAATCCCAAATTCAGTATCTCAGAAAATTAGAATATTACTTAAGACCAATACAAAGAAAGGATTTTTAGAAATCTTGGCCAACTGAAAAGTATGAGCATGTACAGCACTCCTGCACTACAGGGGCTCCTTTTGCCAGAATTACTGCAGCAATGCGGCGTGGCATGAGAGCCCAGGTTGCTCTGATAGTGGCCTTCAGCTCTTCTGCGTTGTTGGGTCTGGCATATCGCATCTTCCTCTTCACAATACCCCATAGATTTTCTTTGGAGTTAAGGTCAGGCGAGTTTGCTGGCCAATTAAGAACAGGGATACCATGGTCCTTAAACCAGGTACTGGTTGCTTTGGCACTGTGTGCAGGTGCCAAGTCCTGTTGGAAAATGCAATCTGCATCTCCATAAAGTTGGTTAGCAGCAGGAAGCATGAAGTGCTCTAAAACTTCCTGGTATACGGCTGAGTTGACCTTGGACCTCAGAAAACACAATGGACCAACACCAGCAGATGACATTGCACCCCAAACCATCACTGACTGTGGAAACTTTACACTGGACCTCAAGCAACGTAAATTGTGTGCCTCTCCTCTCTTCCTCCAGACTGTGGGACCCTGATTTCCAAAGGAAATGCAAAATTTACTTTCAATAGAGAACATCATTTTGGACCACTTTTTTTCCTTTTTGTCTTTAGCCCAGGCGAGATGCTTCTGACGCTGTCTGTTATTCAAGAGTGGCTTGACACAAGGAATGCAACAGCTGAAACCCATGTCTTGCATATGTCTGTGCGTAGTGGTTCTTGAAGCACTGACTCCAGCTCCAGTCCACTTTTTGTGAATCTCCCCCACATTTTTGAATGGGTTTTGTTTCACAATCCTCTCCAGGGTGCGGTTATCCCTATTGCTTGTACACTTTTTTCTACCACATCTTTTCCTTCCCTTCGCCTCTCTATTAATGAGCTCTGTGAACAGCCAACCTTTTTTGCAATGACCTTTTGTGTCTTTCCCTCCTTGTGCAAGGTGTCAATTGTCGTCTTTTGGACAACTGTCAATTCAGCAGTCTTCCCCATTATTGTGTAGCCTACAAAACTAGACTGAGAGACCATTAAATGCTTTTGCAGGTGTTTCGAGTTAATTAGCTGATTAGAGTGTGGCACCAGGTGTCTTCAATATTGAACCTTTTCACAATATTCTAATTTTCTGAGATACTAAATTTGGGATTTTCCTTAGTTGTCTGTTATAATCATCAAAATTAAAAGAAATAAACGTTTGAAATATATCAGTATGTGTGTAATGAATGAATATAATATACAAGTTTCGCTTTTTGAATGGAATTAGTGAAATAAATCAACTTTTTGATGATATTCTAATTATATGACCAGCACCTGTAAAATCAACACATTAATTATTTATCTCTCATCCACCCGCAATTAATTACAATGTTACGTTTTATTATTTGGTCCGCCTGACCCGCGGATATAACCACGATACACTTATCGCGAACACACTGAAAAACATATACGCACACACAAACATCGGCTAAACTTCACTGTGGACAAATCAGCATGATCAAAAACATCCGTGATCTTATTTTTCCTTCAGATAACAAGACAAGAGAGTCAACAACGCAAAGCAAGAAAGGAATTGTATTCATCATTTAAAATAGCTTGTCGGGCTAATATAATATTAGGGCTGTACGATTAATCGAAAAATAATCTTAACCGAAATTCAGAACCTCTAACCAAGTTTGCCAGGTTTTCACAACAAAACCCGCCCAATTGCTACTCAAAACTAGCCCAAAACAAGCCCAATCGCGTTTCAGGGGGGCGCATTTGGGGGGTAAAATCTATGTTTTTTTGGCATGGTTGCCTACTAAAATTCGCATTCCTGGGGCTAAATATCACATCATTGTGGTCGCTTCAACCTGCTGACATGCAAAACAGCCCGCGGCAGCAGTGTTGAAGTAGCCCAATTCCACGGGAAAACCGCGGACTTGGCAACACTGCCTCTAACCGACGTATTTTTCCCATGTCAGTTATTTCAGTTTTAGTCACGTGACTCCGTCCCGTCAGTCACATCACGTGCAGTTTGCAGGCACACAGAGATTATCTTTGTTTATAGATTCCCAGAATCACTATAGTGACTACATGTTTTACACAGTTTATACAGGTAAGTTAATTGCCGTTCTTAAGCACTGCCACACACACACACACACACAGACGGCGCGTGCAAGCCCCGAAGCCAGATCGCTTTCACTTTCGTCCTCATAAAGTTTGTCAAGTAAATGTGTTTAAAAGCTTGCCAGTTTGAACATTTAAAGCGATTGTGCACTATTCAAAAACAACATACGAAAAACGTATCCGTTCAGTGCTCAGCTTTTTTCTGTGACACAGAGCCGAGCTGTGTCGCGTCTCTGACAACGCGCGCGCGCCCTGAAGGAAGACCTCTTCACCTGCGTCCTAACAAAGCTTTGTCATTTGTATGTGGCCTGTGTCAACGCTGTCCTGTGACTAAAGTAAAGTCACTAAAATAGCTTAGAAACTCAACCGTTATAGGCATATATTTTAATACCTTTGAAGTAAGTACAAACCACAGCTTCATAATGAATAGAGAATTCACACACACAATCACTCTCTCATTAATGCATTCAAATAAATGTAATGTCGGCCAACTGTGTTAATTTATCTGTATCTGATGTACAACAAACAGAAATCTGCCCCATAGACAATAACTGCTGAAAGTGAACCGTTTCCTTCAAGTATTAATCACAAAGAAATGCCCTTTTTCATTAGAATTTTTTTTCCCACCTTTTAATAGTAGAAAATATTTACAATAAAAACCTTATCAGGAACTTACTCAAAAACCTCATGAGGGCAAAAAATGGAAAGCAAAAAAGCAAAAAAAAAGCAAAATAACCTTTCATTAATCGTAATCGAGGTAAAATGTTCAATTAGTCGAGGTGTTTATTTTTGGTCAAATCGTTACAGCCCTAATATATATATATATATATATATATATATATATATATATAGATATAGATATAGATATATATATATATATATATATATATATATATATATATATATATATATATATATATATATATATATATATATATATATAGATATAGATATAGATATAGATATACATACAGTGAGGAAAAAGTATAAGTAAGAATAAGTATTTGAACACCCTGCTATTTTGCAAGTTCTTCCACTTGGAAATCATGGAGGGGTCTGAAATTGTCATCGTAGGTGCATGTCCACTGTGAGAGACATAATCAAAAAAAAAAATTCCGAAATCACAATATATGATTTTTTTACTATTTATTTGTATGATACAGCTGCAAATAAGTATTTGAACACATGTCTATCAGCTAGAATTCTGACCCTCAAAGACCTGTTAGTCTGCCTTAAGAATGTCCACCTCCACTCCATTTATTATCCTAAATTAGATGCACCTGTTTGAGGTCGTTAGCTGCATAAAGACACCTGTCCAATACCACCCCCTACAATCAGTAAGAATCCAACTACTAACATGGCCAAGACTAAAGAGCTGTCCAAAGACAGAGACAAAATTGTACACCTCCACAAGGCTGGAAAGGGCTACGGGGAAATTGCCAAGCAGCTTGGTGAAAAAAGGTCCACTGTTGGAGCAATCATTAGAAAATGGAAGAAGCTAAACATGACTGTCAATCTCCCTCGGACTGGGGCTCCATGCAAGATCAGCCCAGAACTACACGGGAGGAGCTGGTCAATGACCTGAAAAGAGCTGTGACCACCGTTTCCAAGGTTACTGTTGGTAATACACTAAGACGTCATGGTTTGAAATCATGCATGGCACGGAAGGTTCCCCTGCTTAAACCAGCACATGTCCAGGCCCGTCTTAAGTTTGCCAATGACCATTTGGATGATCCAGAGGAGTCATGGGAGAAAGTCATATGGTCAGATGAGACCAAAATAGAACTTTTTGGTCATAATTCCACTAAATGTGTTTGGAGGAAGAAGAATGATGAGAACCATCCCAAGAACACCATCCCTACTGTGAAGCATGGGGGTGGTAGCATCATGCTTTGGGGGTGTTTTTCTGCACATGGGACAGGGTGACTGCACTGTATTAAGGAGAGGATGACCGGGGCCATGTATTGCGAGATTTTTGGGAACAACCTCCTTCCCTCAGTTAGAGCATGAAGATGGGTCGAGGCTGGGTCTTCCAACATGACAATGACCCGAAGCACACAGCCAGGATAACCAAGGAGTGGCTCTGAAGAAGCATATCAAGGTTCTGGCGTGGCCTAGCCAGTCTTCAGACCTAAACCCAATAGAGAATCTTTGGAGGGAGCTCAAACTCTGTGTTTCTCAGCGACAGGCCAGGAACCTGACCGATCTAGAGAAGATCTGTGTGGAGGAGTTGGCCAAAATCCCTCCTGCAGTGTGTGCAAACCTGGTGAAAAACTACGGGAAACGTTTGACCTCTGTAATTGCAAACAAAGGCTACTGTACCAAATATTTACATTGATTTTCTCAGGAGTTCAAATACTTATTTGCAGCTGTATCATACAAATAAATAGTTAAAAAATCATACATTGTGATTTCTGGATTTTTTTTTTAGATTATGTCTCTCACAGTGGACATGCACCTACGATGACAATGTCAGACCCCTCCATGATTTCTAAGTGGGAGAACTTGCAAAATAGCAGGGTTCAAATACTTATTTTCCTCACTGTTTATATCTAATATAATTTTGTTTTCATTTTTTTTTTTCAGCTGTTTTATGCATTCCAAGACGACCGCTACCTCTACATGGTTATGGAGTATATGCCAGGTGGAGACCTGGTCAACCTAATGAGCAACTATGATGTGCCTGAGAAGTGGGCACGTTTCTACACTGCTGAGGTTGTACTGGCACTGGACGGCATCCACTCCATGGGCTTCATTCACAGGTCTCACTTATACATTAAACAGCCCTTTCATTTTTTTCAAGTGTGCTTGCTTTTTTGACATTTTCAAAATAACCAATATGCCTGTGTGTTTTCGCTTAACATTCATCTTAGGGACGTAAAGCCTGACAACATGTTGCTAGACAAGGCAGGTCACTTGAAGCTGGCAGACTTTGGGACCTGCATGAAAATGAACAAGGTACTAGTGATGTGCAAAACTACACATTTTCATAAAAGTAAAATACAAAAACCAAGCTTATGACTATTTTTTATTGAGTCCTCTATATATGTGTATTTATAAAAAACAATATATCACATATATAAATAATCGTCTCAAAGCGAATGTTTTTGTGAAGCATCTATTTGTATCTTTTTAGCACATTACTGTACAGTATATTCCCACAATACTGTGTACAGTAGAGAACAATCTGATGTCCGTAGGCGATGTTTGTTTTTAAAAACTGCCAAGTTCAATTAAACCATCAAAATATGAAAAAAAAGTTTTTAACACTAAACTAAAACACTAAACTTGGTTAAGGTTTCTGTCGGACTAAATTTGGCAAAAAAGGCAAACTAGAGCTACAGGAAATAATCTGCATAGAAATACAATAAGCTCACTGGAAAATTGTTATTCTCTCTTGTTTACACATGGTCATAATTTCTTTGTATGACAGCCTCCCCAAAAATGATGTCAGCACAATTTGGCATGTTTCACTACGTTATCACAAATAAAACCATTGACTCCAAGCACAACTATGCAATATGCTTAAAAATCTGCAACACATTTTTAATAATATTTTATTCCAGTTTGAAGGTGTTCATTTTCCTATGCCGGACATCATACTGTTCTTACTTGATGTTTAATGTAAATTAAGAACTAACACAATTTTACTTAAAGGGAAAACAAAACTATTCACATTTATAACTTTTACTATACTGTTACAAAGTCAGGGGTGCTGTGTTCATGAATCTGAATATATAATTGTCATTCATCATATGATGTAATAATAACATATTTTATATCTTCTTCTTCATAGTTATCACTACAACTGTGAATATACATATAAAAAAATTTACATTTATCCTTTGTACTGGATGAAATGGCAGCTGGCTCACAGAGCAGTGAATGTTGTTCACTGCAATCCGCATAAACTTTTGAAGCACCACTACTAAAAAAATATTAAAATCCAAACTAATCTAAAAAAAAGAAATCTACATCTAAAGCTATTCAACTTTAAAAATCATTTGGTGAATGACAACCTGAACTACCCAGTACTTCAGTCACATTTAGTGTTCTTTCAGTTCTACTCTCGACTCTTCTTTGTTTTTCCTCTTAGGATGGAATGGTACGATGTGACACAGCAGTAGGAACTCCAGACTATATTTCTCCAGAGGTACTGAAGTCGCAGGGAGGAGATGGCTACTATGGCCGAGAGTGTGACTGGTGGTCTGTGGGGGTCTTCCTGTATGAGATGCTTGTTGGTGAGTTTAGTGCATCTGCAAAAAAGTTTGCATGAATTGCAGCTTTTGCCCATAGGTTTCATTTTCACGACTATCAGTCAACCTTGCCATGCCAATAGGCTAGATTTGGCAGTTGCTTGTGGTCAGTGGATAATCTAAGAAAAACACTTTAGTTAAAAGAATTCATATTCATAGGAGCTTATTTAGTACTTTTAAGCTTATGCATATACGTATGTTATTTAGAACAAATTCAAGCAGCATAGTAAATGTCAAGTCTGTGAGCCTGTGCTTGTGTTCTACTACATGCTACTCTGTACTATACTGTATTATAGATGAATCCTGTGTTCTGTTACTCTTCCCATAGAATAAAGAAATGGTGGTTTGATTTGGGAGCATTAAAAGTAGTAGCCCATTTCATATACATGGATTTATATGCTGTGTGTAAATATTGTCACCACATTATTTAATGTCATGTTGTATTTTATTGGTGACCACTGGTGAGTAAGGTATTTTATTGAACAAATAAATTAGCTCTTTTATCGTAGAGTTCATTGTAAAACATTATCTATTGTGATGGGTCATATTCATCCGCATAGTCCTGCAGAGCGCAAACAAAACAATATTCTTCTGCAAAATGCATGCAGTTTTGTTTTTTAACTGCTAGAAGGCCAAAAGTTACATAGTGTACCTTTAACTAAGAATAAGAAATGAATGAAAAAAACATGGCAATGATTTAAAGGGCTGGTAAAACACATTCTTTCGAAGGCTTGATTGTGTTTGTGGGGTGCACTGTAACATGTGTTCATGCTTCGTTTTTAAAAAAATTCCTTATTTTTCATATATTTTACCTTTATTCTACACTGCTCTGTCCCTCCTTGCAAAAACGGTCTGATGGTTTCCGGGTTGTATGAAGCCAGTCCCTCAAAAATACGCAATGGGCTCAGATTGGTTAGCTGGCCCAGTGTGTTGTGATTCGCTAACCGCCTAGTGCGCGTTTGTCGGAAACGTCACACCCCTTACCTTTACCGGTAGACTGTGCTTTGGGTAGTATTAGAAACAATGGCGTCAATAAAACCATACCAATTGGAGCCCAAATCAGACCCAGACAATATTAGTGAAGATGATCAAGCAGAACCTGTTCAGTCCTCAAGAGTAAAGACTGCGGATCTATAGTGATCGCTACTGAATGGCACTGTTACTTTTGTATTTTTAGAACGATTATAGCCAAATATCTGTCGCAAAAACTATTAACCCAAAACAAACACTAAACATTGGCTTTACTGTAGTATCCAAATCAAACACAGATCCATGTTTAGCATGCCCGTAGATAAACAAGCATGTAGATAAACAAAACATAAAAGCTCTAATCAAAGAATAATTTACACTAATGCCAAGTTCGCTGTTGACATTTAAAGGTCCCATGGCATGGCATTTTTCTATTATTTTATAATGTTTCCTGAGGTGTACTTATATTGTTAGTATGATTTTTACATCATAAAATGTCATAATTTAGAAATAAAAGGCATTTTTTCTATACTGCTGTTTGCCCTGTGGCTGAATGCCCTGTTTCAAGAGGTGTGTCTGCTGTGAGACTTCAGTAAAATCGCCCACTGTTGTGATTGGCTGACATCTTTGCATTTGAAATGAGCGGAGGGGGCGTGGTTTAACGAGGTCTACGAGGCACGAGCTGCTGCCAGAGAGACGGATGGACCTGAGTTCACTTCACATCAGTTCTCAGCACATCTCAGTTTAGTGAACTGTTGTAGTTACTAGAATATACTTCAGGTTATTAGTTTTTCTAGTCGGAGGGGCTGTCACTCATGTCAGAAAGTTAGTAACTTTAGTAAATTATGGATCAGCGCTGACTCGAGACGCGAACCCTTTAGAACGATTCAGTCCGATTTGGTGAACTGATTCGGTTCACTAAAAAGAACCGGTTCAAAAGAATGATTAGTTCGCGAACCGGTCATCACTAATGTACCAGAGACGGAGCAATTGCTAACAAAGTTATTTATAGTAACTACTGAGTTATGAGTAGGGTTGGGTATCGTTTGGGTTTTTTTCGATTCCGGTGCCAAACCGATACTTTTTAAACGGTTTTCTGGTGCCTAAACGGTGCCTGAACCGATACTTTTTTTTTTTTAAAAGGCCACCAAACGAGGTGGATGACATTAAATGGCTTTTTATTTATTTATTTATTATTTAAATTGAACCATTTATTAAAAGTTTAATGTATACTTAAATGTATGAATATAAATAAATACAAAACACAATTTACTTATTTACAAATTATAATTGACATATTTACAAATTCACAGTAAAACCTAAGCCACCCAACTACAACAAGCCTAATATAACTCTAAACAGTTACAGTAATAACAGCAGTCGTCTGTATTCTTGCTCTGCTACAAACCAGCTTCGAGATTCAGCTTTATTTTGAAATATGATCATATTCTCTGGCTAAATATTTTAGAACACATCGCCTTAATGTTTCCATGGTGACGCGTCATGTTTCTCACATGACACACAGCAGCCGTAATAGCGCTGACAGCTCAGCTGTATCGGGTTTATTTCGTTTTTTCTTTTTATTCAAAATATTCACAAACTTCTTAACTGTGTCACGAACTATCTGATGTTCAAATGTGTGAGTGAATGTGTGTTAGTTGATCTATAAAGCGCAATGGGCGGCGCCATGTTAGTTTGCGCCTCAGAATCGGATCTGTCGGATGAACTGGAAGAAGAATAGAGTAAACTATATAGTTACTATATAATGTGCATTTATCTGATGTGAATAAAACACGTAACGTTAGTCAAATTATAACCGTCTGAAAGGATTGTCATTGCCGCTTTCATAGACATCAGTGTGTGTTTTTTGCTAGTAGCCTACTTATGAACATTTAAATGTCTTGAAACCTGAAATAAACATGATGTCGTTGAAAACACTGAATAGTTGTCATGAGTTGTGATGTGACGAGCGCTGAGCGTCTGTCACTAGGCTTGTTTGAGATGAGCAAAATCTGCGCAGAACCGATCACCGGTGATCAGCGCGAGATGCATTCCGGTTAGAAAAGTGTCCGAGGGCGGTCCGCCTTGCTCTGATGTCATGCTGACGTATGACAAAAAACTCTCGCGAGCGAAAGGCGGATGTGTCGGATTCTGCAGACGAGCGCAGCTGCTCTCCACCGACTGCGCGGAGCAAAAGCATGATGGGAAACGACTTGCTGACGACACAGCTTAATGCTTATTGGTTTAAACAACCGTGATGTATGGTTCTTTTTTTAAAATGTTTGATTTTAAAACTCTGAGATCATGTTTTTATGTGTGAATATTCCCAAACTCTCTAGCAAAGGCGATCTCTCTGTGGGTTATGTGATTTTGTCATATTTATAAAATATATATATATATAAAACATGTATGTAGGCCTAATTAAAGTCAAAATGATTGATAAACACGTCTTTCGAATGGAAATAAATAACAACAACTTTGGGTGTCTTGTTCATAATATTTATTTTCATATAAAAGTAACAGAACTTTAATTACATCCAGTTTATCAGCAACAAAGCGCACGAGTGTGAATCCCGCGATATCCGCCTTTGATCTCGCAGGTGTCTGATCCACTACGAGAAGAGAGAACTGTCCGGCTTGCCTGCACTTTTTTCACTCCTCTCCTCACTGCAGCCGCCTAGTCTCGGCTGAATTTCAGGCGAGGCGAGGCGAGGCGCATCTCAAACAAGCCTTCTGGCTCAGCCAAAGCGCGAAAGCACGTTTGAATTTTGGCACCGAAATGAAGAACCGAAATCTGCGTTCTGATTCGGTCCGGTACATACCGGTTATATAAGTACCGGTGCCATATTGGAACCGGATTTCGGTACCCAACCCTAGTTATGAGAGCGCTGTCAGTCAGCGCGAGTTTATTGTGTTTGTATCTGAGAGTTCTGAATAAACACGAGTCCCAGTCACACCGAGTCCGTCTTCATCATTATTACCAACTTTGTAACACATGCAATGTACCATTAAAGCTGTCGAGATGAACGAGTTACGAGTAAGTGTTGATTATAGCATTATTTTTAGATATGTTCCAATCATATGAAAGCGTCAGTGACGTGCATTGAGTACACAGCGCAAACAAATACACAACAGCAGTAATCGAATGTAATCCAGTTTATTGTGGGAATAGCTGACTAGCCTAGCCGGATACCCCCATGCTCACCCCCCTTCTGCTTAATCTCGCGCCGCGTTTGGTGCCTCTGCTGTGGGCCAGATGCAGTACTGGGGGTCGGGGATGTTTAAGGCCGACCGGTCAGTGCAGCCCGAGCCTCGGCGTGCGTGAGGTTTATCTCTGAAGATGTGACTCTGCTGATGTTGAGCAGAAACTCACGACTGTATGTAGAACAGACAGACGCGACGAGGACGTACAAAAACACTGACTCACAAGATAGAAAACACGAAAACACCGTTCTGTCGGGAGAGAGAGAAGCCGCAGTGTGTGCACGAATAATAAATAATTAGCTACACATAAGAAATCACTGATCACAGATCAGAAGGAACTGAAAAAAGACTTCTGTTTTCATTTGTACATCCAAACACTGAGAAACTGCCAGCATTCACTCGTTCACAAGCCATGATCTCTCGAGCGTTTGCATGGGCGTGCCAGATTCTCTGGGCGGAGGAAAGGGAGGTAACCGTTCCTATTGTAAGAATAAGAAATGAATGAAAAAAACATGGCAATGATTTAAAGGGCTGGTAAAACACATTCTTTCGAAGGCTTGATTGTGTTTGTGGGGTGCACTGTAACATGTGTTCATGCTTCATTTTTAAAAAAATGCATTATTTTTCATATATTTTAGCTTTATTCTACACTGCTCTGTCCCTCCTTGCAAAAACGGTCTGATGGTTTCCGGGTTGTATGAAGCCAGTCCCTCAAAAATACGCAATGGGCTCAGATTGGTTAGCTGGCCCAGTGTGTTGTGATTCACTAACCGCCTAGTGCGCGTTTGTCGGAAACGTCACGTCAAAACAGGAGACTTCAGGATTGGCTAGTCTGGCCTGTCATTTTCTCAAAAGCAGAGAAAGACAGCCAGAACTCGGTTTTACACTGATCAACATTTCTATCCACTTGGGGATAATATTCAGGCTAGGGGAACTCATATTAATGTTGAAATACCTAATAAAATGAAAATTTCATGCCATGGGACCTTTAAATAAAAGTTTGCAGTGTTTCCCCCGCCGCTGGATTTTCAGCGCCACTGCAAAATCTTCACATGATCAGTAATATCACATTCACTTACACACTGTACAAGAGAGAGAGATTGACGATGGCCAGAGAACTAAACAAAAATTTTGTTTGCTTACACTTACACAATATCACAGGGCTGTGATATTAATCTTATTTTATTTTCGCTTCCAAGTATTATAAAAAGAAGATATGAGGTAAAACTATTATAAACTATGCTCGCACATCGTCTAGCACAACTTCCTTCCCTTCAGCGCGCGCTGTCATTTCTCCCCAACAAACATGCATTTAACGTCAGATTCAGCACAATCTGTAATTGTTGTCAAATGCACTCTCCACTTTGGCTAAATTGCAGAACGTGTTTGATGAAAATGAAAAGCACAATAATCCGCGCAATAGACTCTGTTTCCAAGTTCAAGGCGTGTGTGTGTGTGTGTGTGTACGTACGCTGCGAAACGGACCGATTTGCACATGTGCTTCGTTTGCGCGACTAAACCATCAAATACACAAAAAATAGCCTATATCTCAAAATGACAGGCTTGGAGAGTATTCACTTAAACACAGTTTAGCTTAAATGGGCGTAAATAGTTGAGAGAAATTAATGGAAGAATGATATTAGATCTGCGTCTTAAAGGGGCAGCATCTAATAAACCTGGTGACGATTGAGCCAATAATGTGAATCAAACAACAAAAGGCAAAGAGAAAATTACTTGCAGCTCTTGTATGATATGTGATGGCCTTACTTTTTTTTTTTTTTTTTTACCAAAATTTGATTAATAAAAAGGTAAAAAAAACAACATCATGTAATAAAATTTCACAATATGTTTTTTTTTTCGGTATTTTTGATTAAATAAATGCAGGCTTGATAAGCATGAGACTTTTTGCAAAAACATAAAATTGTATCCAAATACTTTATTTTTATATATTGCCCCTTTCTTACATTTGAGCCCTTGCCCCTTTTTGCACGTCCCTGCAGGTTATTTAAGTAAAATAGGCTATAAGCTAGTCACCTTTTAAACTAATAAAAAGCTTAATTTGGATTTTAATGTTCAAAATGTCTATTTCTATCCACAAAACTTGCCAGAAATCATGGTTTAAGGTTTTTTATTTTTATTTTATTTTATTCCGGAGGTGCATGCCCCGGACCCCCTGACGCGCGGCTTGGTAACAGCACCGCTGCTGGAAAAAATTCTAGGGGAAACACTGGTTTGTAACATTAGGTGTTTGTCGGATAACGTTAAGTATGAATGAGCATTTAACAAACTGGTTTGCTGAGCCAAACAGCGTTGTCATCTGTGTACTTCCTTGCTACAACGTACAATTAACAATACGAACTATTACAGGAAAACACATTGCAGAATCATATCATACTTACAGGTTGTGGCCCGTAAACGGCTTCTGTTTTTAAATCCATCTTTCAGGACAAGCCGTTGTGCGAATCCTTCATTGAACTCGCGAAGATTGTGGAAGCTTTCCTCAGTGAAATGTGCAGTGGGAGCCGCGCGCGCCCGTTGTTCATTCACACTGCCAGCGTTTGTCTCGCGCAGCTGAACCGCGGCTCGTGTATTGCAAAAACAGGCGAATATTGTCCATTATGTCACATTTTCCGGTCTTCTCTTTTCCGGATTTATGATGGGCAGCATATATCTGCTGCAAATGCAACTTGTTCCCCTCTGTCTCATACAGACATGCATATAACATGTTGTATGTTAAACGCACTGCAACGCACCCCCGTCCCTAGGAAGGTTGAACAAAATGGACCTGCAATCCGGATGAAAATAACCGAGTTTCGTCGGCATTGCGGCAACAACACTCCAGCCTACTAACTATACCACTACAAAGCTTCCCCGCAGCGATACAAAATGCCCCCCCCCCCCCCCCCTTATTTAATATTGTCAGAGGAGGGGTTTATGTAAATATTGGGGCTGGTGATGTCAGAGACCCTGGAGAAATGTCTAGTAGTCCCTACCGGCCGTTTGCTGTAGTCTTTAGAAATGTATTTCTTTAAAAGCAAATATCTCCCTTTGCTTTAAACTTTGAACGTTGTAACTTTGCAGATGTTGTTTATGCTCAAGCAGCAACATTACACGCTAGCTAAAGTTAGAAAAGTGAAATCGTGGTTAATCACCCCTTTTAACTAAAACAATGGAACTAAAAACAAAGAGACGGATTAATAAAACATCCTCACGCAAAACATGTACAAAGTGAAAAGGTACATAGTTATGATTTATAAATAAACTTTTGTAATGTTACTGCATTGCCAGTATACCACTAAAACAAAACAAAAACTAAAAACACAGAACAACCTTGGATGGGATTATTATTAACTTTAACACACTAAAACTAATAAATATAATTTCCGTTAAGTAGAATAAAATAAGATACACTATATTGCCAAAAGTTTTGGGACGCCTGCCTTAATATGCACATGAACTGTAATGACATCCCATTCTTCCCAATCCGTAGGTTTTATTATGGAGTTTGCCCACCCTTTGCAACTATAACAGCGTCAACTCTTTTGGAAAGGCTTTCCACAAGGTTTAGGAGTGTTTACGGGAATTTTTGACCATTCTTCTAGAAGCACATTTGTGAGGTCAGGCATTGATGTTGGATGAGAAGGCCTGGCTCGCAGTCTCCGCTCTAATTAATCCCAAAGGTGTTCTATTGGGTTGAGGTCAGGACTCTCGCTCATCTATGTCTTTATGGATCTTGCTTTGTGCACTGGTGTGCAGTCATGTTGGAACAGGAAGGGGTCATCCCCAAACTTCCAACGCTTTGGATTGCACTTAGTGATGTAAGGCTTGGATGCAGCTGCTCATGGAAACCCATTCCATGAAGCTCTCTACACACTCTTCTTGAGCTAACCTGAAGGTCACGCAAAGTTCGGAGGTCTGTAGCTATTGATTCTGCAGCTATTGATTCTGCAGAAAGTTGGTGACCTCTGTGCACTGTGAGGCTCAGCATGCACTGACCGCGTTCTGCGATTTTACGTGGCCTATCACTTCGTGGCTGAGTTGCTGTTGTTCCCAGTTGCTTTCACTTTGTTATAACACCACTAACAGTTGACCGTAGAATATTTAGTATTGAGTAAATTTCACAAACTGACTTATTGCACTGGTGGCAACCTATCACAGTACACTTGAATTCACTGAGCTCCTGAGAGTGACCCATTCTTTCACAAATCTTTGTAGAAGCAGTTTGCATGCCTAGGTGCTTGATATTTTATGCACATGTGACCATGGAAGTGATTGGAACACCTGAATTCAATGATTTGGAGGAATGTCCCAATACTTTTGGCAATATAGTGTATGAAAATTAGATTAGGAAATTAAAGGAAAACTGAAATGATTACCTATTATGACTAATTGAAATAAAAACATGCATTAACTAAAATTTGCACTCTGAAGAGCATTAAAGGTTTATATTTACATTGTAATCAGAGGTGTTTAAGTTATTCAGAATCCGCTCTATACTGCTCACAATTTAATTTAAGTTCACTGACTGAGTAGTCCTCTCATTATATAGTCCTCTCATTATATAGTGCAAACCCGATGTAAATAAGAGATTCATTGTGTAGTCAGCTTCAGTTATTCTAACTAATTTTTGCAAAAGAGCAGAAGTAATTGACAGCTTTAGTGATTTTAAAAGGAGTGTTCTTTTCTTGCTTTAGGTATAAACAGGTAACTTGTATGATTTCGTTAAATAACGTCTAATAAGCCATTTGTTGGTGAATCGGAGTAAACCGTGTTTGTGCAAGGACAGCTCATTAGAAAGACTTGTTTTCTTAGTATTGTATTGTGGTGCACAGTCTTTCTTATCTCGTCACATCTCAAAGCTTTGTTTAGAGTAATCAGGTTGCAAATTAAGTTGTCTGTTAAAAGCTACACTTCTGGGCATAGATCCCTACATCCAGAGGGAATAGGCAGAAGCACAACATTTTGGCTCCAATTTAGAAACTAAGCTTGAAAGACGAAGACACGTTCCTAAGAATGTGAGACTTCCCAACAGATATAGAGAGATCACAAAGCTTGGAATAGAGGAAGCATTCAGAAGAATAAGTGTATGTGTTATTCAATGCATTCTCAGGTGACACGCCATTCTATGCTGACTCTCTGGTGGGCACCTACAGCAAGATCATGAATCACAAGAATGCCTTGACCTTCCCCGATGACAGCGACATCTCAAAGGATGCAAAAAGCCTCATCTGTGCTTTCCTCACAGACAGGTTTGCATATACAAAATACTTTTAAACTGCAAATAATATACAGTACGTGTTTTCAGCACAGATCAGTTGCATATCAGGCAGTGAACGAAAACGTTAACTCAAAATACACTGTGCTAATCTCATCTCTCTCTAGGGAGGTGCGGTTAGGACGCAATGGAGTCGAGGAAATCAAGCGACATGGTTTTTTCAAGAACGACCAGTGGTCATGGGAGAGCATCAGAGAGAGTGAGTTGAGTTTCTGAGCCTCAGATCTGCCAGCTTGGTTACTTTTTCATTTGTTTTAAATTTAAGACCCCATGAAATAGGGCTGTAACGATTTGACCAAAAATACAAATCTTGATTAATTGAACTTTTTACCGATTAAAGGTGGGGTAGGTAAGTATGATCTAAAATACTTTTGTCCAAATTTTTTAAACTGTCTTTATATGTCAATACATAATTAAAATTTAAGTACTCTGAAAAAGAGAGTATAAAAATCGAGTGACTCTAGACTTTTTAATCTGCAATAAACACCGCTCATTATTTTCGTTCGGGCCGAATCAAGTGATTGGCTTGGGCGCCTGTCACTCTCTCTCGCTACCATGGCTACCACCGCTTTTGCTCAGGATCTGCCCACATGCGCGCACCCCACTGTTGCCTAGTTGGGCTACTTCAAACACTGTTGCCGCGGGCTGTTTTTCATGTCCGCTGGTTGAAGCGACCCCAATTATGTGATGTTTTGCCCCGGGATTTGCGAATTTTAGCAGGCAGCCCTACCAAAAAGACACATATTTTACCCCCCAAACGCGATTTTTACCGGAGAAACACGATTGGGCTTGTTTTGGGCTAGTTTTGAGTAGCAATTGGGTGGATTTTGTTGTGAAAACCTGGCAACCCTGGCGCACCCGTTTGAGTTCAAGAGGCTGTATTTCTGCTGGACAGGTAATCTTTCATTTTGATTATACATTTTTTGTTTATGTTTTCATGAAGCATGTCTCACTAGCACACGTAGCTGCCTAATATAGCTAACATAACATTACTTAGCATAAAGTTACAATGTTATACACCTAGCGAGCCATTAGTAGAGATGATAAATACTCAATATGCTTAGCTCAAGTTGATCGCTGTCGTGTTGAATTTCGCAAAATGTAACTTTGGATAACAAAATGCATGTGTAAAAGCTAGTACACCGCATCCAGGAACTTTTTTTTAGAACTAAGTTAGCTTTAGCTACTATCCTCTGTCTAAACTCTTTTACCATGTTCACCGGGAACTTTACCTGCACGTTTATTTCGGCCCTTGGTTTGTTTTTATATACTCTACCAATGTTTTTGTCTTGTATCTGTGTGTTGTAGACACTGTGTTGTGTGTGTATTTTGAACTTTACCAGTATCGTTATTCTAGCTTGAGAGTGAGTACTAAAATACATCTTATTTGTTTATATTCATAATGATAAAGTTAGATTTTTTATTACATGTGATTCTGACATGTCACTACATGCACTCCGCTCCTTCTCCGCTCGCCTCAGGTAAATAATGCGTCTTTCAGCTGATCGTGGTCGCCGTAGCGCGTTCATGTGATTTGGGGGCGTGGCTTTGGAAAGAGCCCAGAAGGGAGAAGGTGGAGTGAATGGAAATAATGAGCTGTCTTTAAAACAGTCGTGAGAGGTCTACAGACACTCAATTTTCATACTTTCTTTTTCAGAGTACTTACATTTTAATTATGTATTGATATATAAAGAAAGTTTAAACAAATTTGGAAAAAATTTTTTTTTAACCAAATCCTACCTTCCCTACCTTTAATGAACGATTATTTTGCCCTTTTTTCCCCCTTTTTTTTTGCTTTCCTTTTTTTGCCCTCATAGTTCACTGATAAGGTTTGTACTGTAAATATGTTCTACTATTAAAGGTGGGATATTTTTTTGTAATGAAAGTGCATTTTTTTGCGATTTTAAAATACTTGAAGGAAACTGCTCACTTTTCAGCAGTTATTGTCTATGGGGCAGATTTCTGTTTGTTGTACTAAAGATAAATTAGCACAGTAGGCCTACATTTCATTTATTTGAATGCATTGAGAGAGCAATTGTGTGTGTGAATTAGTCGTACCGTCTCTATTCATTATGAAGCTGTGGTTTGTAGTTACTTCAAAGGTAGACAAATCTATGCTATAACGGTTGAGTTTCTAAGCTACTTTATTGATAAATCACAGGGTAGTGTTGACAATGAGTTTCTGCGCCCCTCTCTGTGTGCGATCTTCATGTGATGTGCAAGCTACTGTCTGTGAGTGTTCGTGTGTCACAATATATCAGGCATTGGTTCAACATAATACACATCTGATGGACTAAAATCGCTTCAATGTTCAAACTGGCAGGCCTTAAAACACATACAATTGACAAACTTAATGAGGACGCAAGTGAAAGTGATCTGGCTTCGGGGCTTGCGCGCACCGTCTCTGTGTGTGTATCAGCACATATAAGAAAGGTGATTAACTTGCGTGTATAAACTGTGTAAAACATGCAATTACCATACTAATTCTGAGCATCTATAAACAAAGATAACTGCTCCTGAGTCCTGCATCTCTCCGTGTACCTGCAAACTGCACTTGATGTGACTGACGGGGCGGAGTCACGTGACTAAAACCGGAATAACCGACATGGGAAAATTTTGTCGGTTAGAGGTTCTAAATTTCGGTTTCAATTAATTTTTGAGTAATCGTCCAGCCCTACCATGAAATTAAAATTGCACACAGGTTGAAACAACATGAGGGTGAACTAAGGGTGTGTGATGTTGACAAAAAAATTATATCTCGATATTTTCCGGGGTTTTCTCAATAACGATAGTTAGACAATATTTTGCTGTGTGTTTATTGTGTTGGTAGCTTTGGCAGGTTTAGGACTGCCGTGGACAGCTGACTCTTAAAGTTTTAGATTTTCTTAATATTATTTGTGGTTGTCAGTTCGCAGCATTGACAGAAATCATCTTTTCCAATAAGTTTAAACAGATTTTTACCTTTTTATGGGCATTTTTTTTAACTTTATAAAGACATTGTTTTTACCTAATTAAATGTATGCATCTAGCCTAGAAATCTAGATGCTCCCTAGCGGCAGCAAATGTAGTTTGCAGCCAGGGTCGTCTAGCAACTCTCCGTTGGTTTGCGAGCTGGAAAAACCAAACTCTGGTCAGGCCAATCACATCGTGTATAGAGTCGGTGGGCGGGTCTGACATAATGACGGCAGAGTTGCGCCGGTTCCACATGCTACTTGTAAACAAAGAAGCTGGCGGACAGCGGTCTTTCGAATCGACTTTGGTCGCGACTCTGGAAGACTTGGAGTTAAGCTTTTCTTTGAGAAAAGAACAAAGAACGGCACTGAAGTCATTCTTAAGAAAGGAAGATGTGTTCGGAGTTTTGCGGCTACGCCGAAAGTTTCATCTATCAACTAGCTCCGCTTCACCTTCTTCGTTGCTCTGGTTGGTTGTAGCTCTATCCTATTAAGTGCAGAGGGAATTTGAAAGACAACCGTTTATCCCACCCCTCAGATTGATACTGGATTTGGGATTTTCCTTAGTTGTCAGTTATAAACATCAAAATTAAAAGAAATAAACATTTGAAATATATCAGTCTGTGTGTAATAAATGAATATAATATACAAGTTTCACTTTTTGAATGGAATTAGTGAAATAAATCAACTTTCTGATAATATTCTAATTATATTCATGTCAAGTTTATGTCCCGACTTGATGAGTCTCAAAACTGTACTATAATGATGCTCACAAGCCCTAGGTGCAGCTCAGTCAGATATCAATCATATTTGTGGAAACATTGGTATGGGTGCCTGTTAAGGCTCTCATGAATCAAAGTATGTCTGTATGTGTTTATGTATCTATGCCTTGTTTTGTTTTGTTTTTTTCTTTTCTTTATGTTGTATGTCTTGTTGTTGGGCCTAGAGCCTGTAATAAAGTTTATATATATATATATGCATAAACAATGTTTTGATGTTTTAAACATAAAATGTTGAATATTGATATTAGAAATTATTTTAAAAATGTAAAGATACTTTAAATGTGAAATTAAAACCCCCAGTAGGTGGCAGCAAGTCACTGTTAAGGAGTGAGTCATTGAGATTCAACCGATTCATTCAAATGACTGATTCAGGAACGAAGCATTTGACTAGCTTAAATGAGTTAGTCATTGAATAATTAATTAAAACGATTTGTTCTTTGAGTGAACGAGTGAATGAGTTCAGTAATGAAACACTGCCACGGCTTTGTTTGCAGTGTTAATTTCGTTGACAAATAATTTTCGTCATAATTTTCGTCAATGACCTATTTCACTGACTAAATAAAAATGGTGTTGGATGACAAAAACTATAACAAAAATCAACTGTCATTTTCGTCAACAAATAAAAACGAGACGAAAATGTTAGGGAGGGACGATTAGGGAAGAGATCCAGTCAGAGCTGATGTTGTGTGTAACAGATGCGAACATTTGATTTGAACGTGCTGATCTAACCGCTGGAGAACACGGCGCTGTTGCACGTTCTACAGGCTCACTCACGCATCCCCAATACAGCACTCCTAAACGGCTCACAGTCAATGAATAGCGCACATTTATGCCAGGCAATTGTTTATGAACTAATGCTGATGAATAATGACAATGTTTACTTTACGATGTTTATATAGTAATATGTTTTAGACGGTTGTAACAATGCATATTTTATCTCCTCATCTGAACTTGAATGAACTCCTGCAACTGCAATAGTAAGGCGAGATTTCACAATAAGAGTCCCGGTGTATTTCCAGCTGGTTTATAATTAGAAGTCACGCATTATATATTCGTTTTTGCTTACACAATAAACTGTATTTAATTTCATTCCCATTTAATTCATAGTCAGGAGGAAAGACCAGTATTTAACACATATTAAATAAAGCATCAGGGTTACAATAGTTAACTAAAACCATTTAAAAAAATCTTTGTTACTTAAAATTAAAGGTAGGGTAGGTAAGAATTGGTAAAAAAAAACTTTTTTTCCAAATTTGTTTAAACTTTCTTAATTAAAATGTAAGTACTCTGAAAAAGAAAGTATCAATATTGAGTGTCTGTAGACCTCTCACGACTGTTTTAAAGACAGCTCATTATTTCCATTCACTCCACCTTCTCCCTTCTGGGCTCTTTCCAAAGCCACGCCCCCAAATCACATGAACGCGCTACGCCGACCGCTCAGCTGACGCATTATTTACCTGAGACGTGGAGTGCATGTAGTGACATCATGTCAGAATGATCACATGTAATAAAAAATCTAACTTTATCATTATGAATATAAACAAATAAGATGTCTTTTAGTACTCACTATCAAGCTAGAATACCGATACTGGTAAAGTTTAAAATACACACAAGATAAAAACATCAGTAAACATAGGTAGAGAATATAAAAACAAACCAAAGGCCGAAATAAACGTGCAGGTAAAGTTCCCGGTGAACATGGTAAAAGAGTTTAGACAGAGGGTAGTAGCTAAAGCTAACTTAGTTCTAAAAAAATTCCTGGATGCGGTGTACTAGCTTTTACGCATTTTGTTATCCAAAGTTACATTTTGCGAAATTCAACACGACAGCGATCAACTTGAGCTAAGCATATTGAGTATTTATCATCTCTACTAATGGCTCACTAGGTGTATAACATTGTAACTTTATGCTAAGTAATGTTATGTTAGCTATATTAGGCAGCTACGTGTGCTAGTGATACATGCTTCATGAAAACATAAACCAAAAAAAGTATAATCAAAATGACAGATTACCTGTCCAGCAGACAAACGGGTGTGTGGGCAGATCCTGTAGCAAAAGCGGTGGTAGCCATGGTAGCGAGAGAGGGTGATAGTCGCCCAAGCCAATCACTTGTTTCGTCCCGGACGAAAATAATGAGCAGTGTTTATTGCAGATTAAAAAGTCTAGAGTCACTCGAATTTTATACTCTCTTTTTCAGAGTACTTACATTTTAATTATGTATTGACATATAAAGAAAGTTTAAACAAATTTGGACAAAAGTGTTTTAACTCATTCTTACCTACCCTACCTTTAAATAAATGTTAACTGAAATAAATAAAACAAATAAACAAACTTATTTGAAGCTTTAGCTTAACATGATATACTAACTAAAACAGAAATACAAAGTTATAAAAACTAAATAGAAGTTAATTGAGGTCTCTTTTGTGTATGTTTAATGTCAAAAACAAAATAATGTCAAAATGTCAGTTCTAGTGACAGTCGGTTATGTAATGCTAATTGTATTACAATTTAACTAAACTCATTAGATTTTAGGAGACTAAATCTACTGTAGATTTAGTCGACTAAAATCTTATGATATTTAGTCGACTAAAACTAAAAACAATTCAGGTGACTAAAATATGACTAAAACTAAATGGCATTTTAGTCAAAAGACTGACTAAAACTAAATCAAAATATGCTGTCAAAATTAACACTGTTTGTTTGGAACTATTTTCATTAGGGAAATAGAGCAAAAACAGTTAATATTGTGTTTAAAATGTAAGTCACTTAATATTAACTTTATTGAAAGTTAATTTGTTTATTGAACTGTTGTATAAAATAAATATCACATTTGTAATCATGCTGATGTTTGGAGAGAAAAAAAATGGGCCTCTTTGTGTGTTATTGATTAACTATATTAAACAATATAAATATAAAAGACTTACAGAGGTATTTTTTCCCCTTATCTTGAATGTATACATTTAATAGACTAAATCACGCAGTGAAAGCGTGCACTCTAAATGTCCAAGTGCACTAGTCTTACCTACTAGACTACATTACATAGTGTATGTATATACTCTCTAGGTATCTTTTTGTAAAGTGAGGGACATACTAGATATTGTCAGATTGCACATTGTTAAAACAATAAACACAATATTATCGTAGACTATATATATTGCACACCCCTAGAGTTAACTATCTCTTTAACTGAAGAATTTCTCTGAACGATTCAGTGAGATTAGATTAGATTAGATTAGATTCAACTTTATTGTCATTACACAAGTACAAGTACAAGGCAACGAAATTCAGTTTAGGTCTAACCAGAAGTGCAATAGCAGCAAGTGCAGGATATACAATGGATGCGTAAGTGCAGGACATGGATATGTACTGAATATGTATAAATATGTATAAATAGAGAGACGTTATTACTATAAACAGAACTGAATTTACAGGTGAATATGTACAGTGAATAAATATACAGATGGCTATTACTATAAACAGAATTTACAGGTGAATATGTACTATGAATACAATATACAGATGGCTATTACTATAAACAGAATTTTACAGATAGAGGTATACAATAATATGTTAGGCTAATATGAGGAATAGCAGTGGATTAGGGTAGTGCAATAAATTATGGACAGAGCTATCCGGAAAAAAAAAGTGTAAAGTGCAGTGGAAAGTGGTTGCATATTACAGTTAGAAGTACAGTGCAAAATGCAAATGTAAACATTGGTACTATAAATACAGTCGGCAGTGCAAATGAGCATAATCCAGTTAAGATATGGCAGTGCAAGATGCGTATGTAAACAGTTGTTACTGTGATAAACAGTCGGTAGTGCAAATAACAAAGTGAAGGAAGATGTGAGGTAGGAGAGTTATCAATTTATGAGGGAAGTGGATCAACGGGGGTTTGAGTTCAATAAAGAAACAGCTCTGGGGAAAAAACTGTTCTTTAGTCTGCTGGTCCTGGTCCGGTGGATCCTGAAACGCCTGCCGGAGGGCAGGAGAGAAAACAGTCTGTGGGCTGGGTGAGAGGAGTCCTTGAGGATGCTGCGAGCTCGATGCAGGCAGCGTTTCCTCTGGATGTGCTCGATGGCAGGTAGTGGAGTCCCTGTGATGCGCTGGGCAGTTTTCACCACCCGCTGCAGAGAGAGTGTCCTACTACAAATGCACTCTGGTGCTCAATACAACAAAATTACAAAATTAACCATCTAGACCAGTGTTCAGTTCCTGGAGGGCTACTGTCCAGCAGAGTCCAGCTACAACCCTAATTAAACACACCTGAACAAGATTCCAAGTACCTTGGAAGGTTTTGGAACAAGGTAATTCAGGTTTTCTAGAATCTTCCAGGCAGGTGTTTTGGAGCTAATTTTCTCTGCAGGACAGGAGCGGAGTTTGTCATGTAATCTAGACACCAAAAATCAGTGAAGTTTGGAGTTGGTCCTTTGACTTGGGTCTCAATGCATCCACCCAAAACACCCTAGCAACAACACAGCAGCAAACCATTTAGCAGCCGCATAAAACTCCATGGCAAACACGTGTGCCATAGAATCCATTTGAGTATTGTCTGGTTTGCTTCTCTACATTAAGACTCAGCACCAAGTGCAAATAGCCCCCTTGTTGGCAGAGGCTATTTACACTAACTCCACCCACAATTGTCTAACTGAGCCAGACAAAATTATAAAATAAATCCTTTTGGAGTGTCTTAAATATTCTGCATTCATTGAGTGATTTACATCAAATTTGAGCTGTAGGTTTGGTAATGATGGCTGATCTCATGGATGTGACTAGTCACAGTCGTAGCGCCACCAGCTGGCCATTTACTCGAATCACTTTCATCTTCAATAAACAGTTTATGAAGGGTTGTTTTTTCATGTTGATATGAAAACGAAAGCGCTTGTATCTAATGAAAAAAAAATGTATATGTAGTTTGATGTTCTGTTTCATGAGTCTTTGTGGCGCTTTAAAGAATTTTATTCACCAGTTTTATTTTTTCACCTGAACACTAGCTATTGTGAAATATTTCTTTGAGTTACTCATATTTTCTAAATCCTTATTTAAAAATGTAATTTTTGTACATTTCATGTAATGATGTCTTATTAACAAGGTTCGGGAGAAGCATGTTCAGATAATTGACACAGGTGGAGAGCACTCAGCTAATCAACAAATAGAGGTATATATACGCAGCAGTCCTACCTCCGTTTGTTGACAGTTATCAGCAACCCTTCCACCACCCCTTCGCCACACTTTTTAACTCTAAAACCACTTACATATACGGGGGGTTCTCTGGGTTCGGGCCTAATTCCGAGCTCGAAGCCCTCCCCCCGGACAGCACGCCAAATACGCATTGAATTACTCTCTATAAATTATATGTAAGTGCGAACTCGTGAAATGCTGAGTAGAGACAAATATACCAAGAGCAACTGAAATGAAATTGTGTCAGACTTTCAGACATTCTTTGTTTGTTCTCATTAAAATGTACATCTTTATTGTTGCATGTAGCGGCTGCTCCAGTGGTGCCGGAGTTAAGCAGTGACGTAGACACAAGCAACTTTGACGACATTGAGGAAGATCGAGGGGAGGAGGAGACATTCCCCATTCCTAAAGCATTTGTAGGCAACCAGCTTCCGTTTGTGGGTTTCACCTACTACAGCAATAACCAGTAAGTACTAAGATGCAGAACAGGCAGTCAGTGTTTAGATCCCAATTGTTTGTGTTAGATTGATGAAAGTGAGAAGAAAACAAAAACAATTATTGACTGTCTAACAGGTTTCCTCGGGAATCAACTATAAAGAGTGACAAACGCAGCTCAACAAAGGAAGATAAGAGTCATGTAAGAACCTAACCAAGACTTTAAATTAAAAAGTTTACAGTATTATAATAGTGAATCTGCCTCTTAAATTGGTTGTGTTTCTCTGATCTCTCAGTTGGAGAATCTTCAGAAGAGAATTTATCAGCTGGAAGAAAAACTTCACAGTGAGATGCAGCTGAGAGACGAGATGGAGCAGAAGTGCAGGTGTTTATCTGTCTGTTTGCCCATGCACCCAAATACCTTATCCAACCATTCATCTGTCCAACCAAACCAATCAAACTCCTCATCCACCACCCAACCATTCAGAACCACCCAAACACCTCATTCATTCAGATCCAATCCAAACTCATTATCCATCCATCCAGAACCAAACACCTCATCCATCTCTCCAAAGTTAACAAAACACCTCATCCATCCATCCATCCACCCATCCAGAACCAAACACCTCATGCATCCATCCATCCATCCATCCGTCATCCATAAGCAAACACCTGATCCGAACAAATCAAACACTTCATCCATTCACCCAGAACAAATCAAACACTCCACCCATCCATCCATCCAGAACCAATCAAACACTTCATCCATCCATCCAGCCATTCATCCATAAGCAAACACCCGATCCGAACAAATCAAACACTTCATCCATCCACCCACCCAGAACAAATCAAACACTTCATACATACATCCATCCATCCATTCATTCATCCAGAAGCAAACACTTGATCCGAACAAATCAAACACTTCATCCATCCATCCAACCAACCATCCAATCATCCAGAACAAATCAAACACTTCATCCATCTATCCATCCACCCTGAAGCAAACACCCGATACAAACAAATCAAACACTTAATCCATCTATCATCCACCCACCCAGAACCAATCAAACACTTCATCCATCCATCCATCCACCCATCCAGAACCAAACACCTCATGCATCCATCCATCCATCCATCCGTCATCCATAAGCAAACACCTGATCCGAACAAATCAAACACTTCATCCATTCACCCAGAACAAATCAAACACTCCACCCATCCATCCATCCAGAACCAATCAAACACTTCATCCATCCATCCAGCCATTCATCCATAAGCAAACACCCGGTCCGAACAAATCAAACACTTCATCCATCCACCCACCCAGAACAAATCAAACACTTCATCCATCCATCCATCCATCCATCCACCCACCCAGAACAAATCAAACACTTCATCCATCCATCCATCGGTTGTGAACTTCTGTTGTTTCTTGAAGTAGAGACCAGGAGAACTTGGATAGGTTTTTCAGCAGGATTCTTTATTGAGAAAAACGTGCTGTCTTTCCGCTGAGGTTCCAAGTCTGACTAAAGCCAGTTGAACATTGTATTTTATATACATTTCAAGGGGAGGGATTATACAGTAGGGGAGGAGACACTCTAAGCAATACAATGCTTGATTTAATCAGCATAACAGTGTCAATGAAATGCATAGATGCTAATCCAATCACTCTGCATAACAGTGTCACTCAAATGCATAGATTCAATCAGCCTACCACTCAGGGGCTCCAAAAGTCATTGAAGACAAATGGTGCTCATTTTAGAAACAATGAAGAGAACAGGAACAGGCCTGGAAAATACAGGTTTTGGGAAACCTGCCCAGACAGAGTATCACCAATCTCTGAGCTTGTTATGCTGAATGGTCAGGAAGTGCATAAAGACAAAAGACTTAATGTCTCAAACACTTACACGGTCTTACGTAATCTCCTTAGAATTTCCTCAAGTTTACTTCAAAATGTAAAACACAAATATAGATAATGTTTTCAGTTATATTCTATTACATTGGAACCTATATATAACAATGTATACATTTGTAATCCCACACATCCATCCATTCATTCATCCAGAAGCAAACACTTGATCCAAACAAATCAAACACTTCATCCAACCATCCACCCATCCAGAACAAATCAAACACTTCATCCATCTATCCATCCACCCTGAAGCAAACACTGGATACAAACAAATCAAACACTTAATCCATCTATCATCCACCCACCCAGAACCAATCAAACACTTCATCCATCCATCCATACAACCATCCATCCTTCCATAACCAAACACACGATCCAAACAAATCAAATCATACACTCATACATTCAATATATCCATCAAACATTCAACCAAACCAAACCAAACACTCCAGCCACAATGCAACAATTTAACTATCCCAAATCACCATCATCCATCTCAAATCAAACTTTTCATTCAACCATCCATGTGAATATCTATCCATCCCCAACAATCCACCCACCTTTCCCCCATTTAATCTCCTCATCCCTATATCCAAACCTAAATAATTTTTTTTTTAAATCAGGCCTGTGAAATCTGTTCTTTGATTCGTTTCCCCCTCAGGGCATCCAATACAAAGCTAGACAAGATAATGAAAGAGTTAGATGAGGAGGTGAGTGAAATTATTTAATCTAAAGCATGTATCTAAATAAATACAGAGGATATGTACAGGTGCATCTCAATAAATTAGAATGTCGTAGAAAAGTTCATTTATTTCAGTAATTCAACTTAAAAGGTGAAACTAATATATTATATAGACTCATTATATGCAAAGTGAGATATTTCAAGCTTTTATTTGTTATAATTTTGATTATGGCTTACAGCTTATGAAAACCCCAAATTCCAAATCTAAGAAAATTGGAATATTGTGAAAAGGTTCAGTATTGTAGGCTCAAAGTGTCACACTCTAACACACTAATTAATCCAAAACACCTGCAAAGGGTTCCTGAGCCTTTAAATGGTCTCTCAGTCTGGTTGAGTACAATTCACAATCATGGGGAAGACTGCTGACCTGATAGTTTTGCAGAAAGCATCATTGACACCCTCCACAAGGAGGGAAAGCCTCAAAAGGTAATTGCAAACGAAGTTTGATGTTTTCAAAATGCTGTATCAAAGCATGCTAATAGAAAGTTAAGTGGAAGGGAAAAGTGTGGAAGAAAATGGTGCACAAGCAGCAGGGATGACCGCATCCTGGAGAGGATTGTCAGGAAAAGACGATTCAAATGTGTGGGGGAGCTTCACCAGGAGTGGACTGAGGTTGGAGTTACTGCATCAATAGCCACCACACACAGACGGATCCTGGACAAATGTGGTCAGAAGCGTCTTACCTGTGCTAAAGAAAAAAACAACTGGTCTGTTGCTCAGTGGTCCAGCCCTCTCTTTTGATGAGAGCTTGAATTTGTATCATTTGGAAACCAAGGTCCAGAGTCTGGAGGAAGAATGGAGAGGCACACAGTACAAGATGCTTGAATTCCAGTGTGAAGTTTCCACTGTCTGTGTTGGTTTGGGGAGTCATGTCATTGGCTGGTTTTGGTCCAGGATATTTTAGAGCACTTCATGCTTCCTTCAGCAGACAAGCTTTATGGAGATGCTGAATTCATTTTCCAGCAGGTCTTGGCACCTGCCCACACCAAAAGTACCAAAACCTGGTTCAATGACCATGGGATTACGGTGCTTGATTGGCCAGCAAACTCGCCTGACCTGAACCCCATAGAGAATCTATGGGGCATTGCCAAGAGAAAGATGAGAGACATGAGACTGAACAATGCAGAAGAGCTGAAGGCCACTATTGAAGCATCCTGGTCTTCTATAACACCTCAGCAGTGTCACAGGCTGATAGCATCCATGCCATGCCGCATTGAGGCAGTAATTCATGCAAAAGGGGCCCAAACTGAGTAAATATGCATGATTATACTTTTCAGAGGGCCGGCGTTTCTGTACTTAAAATCCTTTTTTTAAATTGATTTCATGTAATATTCAAATTTTCTCAATTTTAAGATAATATTCAAGATTTTTCAATTTGGGGTTTTCATAAGCTGTAAACCATAATCAAAATGATAACAAATAAAGGCTTGAAATATCTCACTTTGCATGTAATGAGTCTATATAATATATTAGTTTCACTTTTAAGTTGAATTACTAAAATAAATGAACTTTTCCACGACAATTCTAATTTAATGAGATGCACCTGTATTTGTATGCAAGGCTCCAATAGATAAATAAAGTTAAATATCTGGTAAAACTTGGATTATTTTTAGTATGTTAATTCGATTTCTAGTCATTCTGTTGTCTTGACATGTTTCAGAGTAACCTAAGGAAGAGTGTAGAGGCTAACATGTCTTTACTGGAGAAAGATAAGATCATGATCCAGCACCGAGCAACAGAACATCAAAGGAAGGCTGACCAGGAGGCTGAAAAACGAAGAAATCTGGAGAATGAGGGTGAGGATTCAGTCTCATCCCAATTCTGATAAGACTTCAGCTTTTGCTAAATGTTACTTTATATAGCAATTATGGCTGTCAAGCGACTTATTTTTAATCTAATTACTCAATGTGGCGATTAGTTAATCTAATTAATCGCACATCAAATTTGGCTTAGAAATGACTCTCAAAAGATAATTTAAAGTCATTTTTATGTTAAAAAACAAATAGACATTACAAAAAGTAGCTTCAGAAAGAAATATTTTTAGGTGAACTATACCTTTAATATTTGTTTTTATTAATATGGAAATATGAAATTATTTTTAATGCAATTATACTCTAAATAATAGGGGTGTAACAGTACACAAAACTGACGGTTCGGTACATACCTCGGTTTTGAAGTCACGGTTCGGTACGGGGTCGGTACAGCAGTTTTAAAAAAGACTTGAGAACCGTCATGGTGTTTAAAGCGTCAGCCGTCTCACTCACTATATGACGACGTGAACACATGAATATATCCAGAGCTGCTCTGAGAGAACTTAATGAGCATTTTATAATTTTATAAAGAATAATCATCAAATACACTGACTGAAACTCATTGTTGGTTAGTGCAACCTGTCAAAATAAAAGTTCGGCTTTCTTCATCATAACCTGGCCTGAAAAAAAAGCTAAGAAATGCATGCTGCTATGATAATCTCAGGAAAATATTAACAAACATGGCCCTGCACTTTTTGCTCTCCCATTTATGCTGTTCAGGAGGAAGGACAGTTTGGTTTATTCTTTTCTAATCTAAAGAGAAATAGCATTCCTCATTTTGTTCAAATGGGAGATTTTTTTAATTTCTTGTAATTTGTTTTAGGTAGACTCATACTTCCATAAGTTTTTTATTTATTTATTTTTTAAGTTTGATAATAAACCATATGTTCAACCAAAAAAACGTATCTGTTTTCATTTATTGAAGGGTCATTGTAGCTGATGATTATAATAATAATAAATAGAGCAAAATAATAATGATTGTTTAATACCGTATACCGTAAAACCGTGATATTTTCGGAGATTATCATACCGTGAAAATCTCATACCGTTACAACCCTAATTATAACTAAAAGTTTCTTAAAGATAATGCTGTAAACTATATAGGGAGCCCTTACTTGAACATTATTACTATTAAAGGTTAACAACAGAGCCTAAACTATGAGCCTATATTCAGCTGATATTCATGTTTAGTTATAGGATAATCAACACTCAAATTACACATTGTGTGCAAACATGTAAACTTCACACAAGGCAGTTTTTGCATTAACTCCTAAATCTAATTATAAAAGTTTTTTCTCCAATTCGTTGTTGAAATATAATCTTAGTGTCTGTCCTTTTCATGTTTAGATTTATCTAAACAGAGCATTAAATAATCAAGACATCACTAACAGGTTAAGTAGAATTAATATATATATATATTAGGGATGCAACAATACAGTTAGTCCGCGGTTCAATACATACCTCGGTTTTTAACGACGGTTTTCGGTTCGGTCCGGTTCGGATGGCTTGTCACATCATTTTTTTTCTATTCTATTTTAAGCGACAGGAACAGCAAGAGGTTAAGAAGAAAAAATTCATTTTTTTTAATTTCTTTATTTTCTTTCTTTCTTTTACTAAAAAGAATTGAAAAACCTTACTTACACTTAAAACTTTACTTAAAAACCCTTGTACACATTCCTAGTGTATTGTAAAATATACAATAAATATATATAAAGATTTACACCGGCAGCTCAGAGCTGTACAGCAGCATTTAAGTATGAAATCGAATTAATAAATGTAAAATTAAAACACTACATAGACTTCACTATAAAATATACACTGATTCTTATTAAAGCTACTGTATTAGTTTTTCAGTCAAGAGCATTGAGTGATTTTCTCTTTGTCTTTTGTTGTTGTATTAACATTAAAGGGATAGTTCACTCAAAAATGAAAATTCTGTCATCAAGAAATGAATATAGGTTTGGAACAATATTAGAGTGAGTAAATAATGACATAATTTTAGAGGTGAACTGTCCCTTTAAGGACAGCGTGTTCACGTGTTCAACTGTCCCTTTAAGGACAGCTGCGCTGTTGTCAATTTAAGACCTCTACACATCTTATCTACAGACACGCGCCAATTTTACTTTCACTTTAGACATAACCTACTGTGTTTATGTAAACCTTGTGTGTATTTGACAGTATTAGCGAAGTAAGACTACTTAGTCCAGTAATCGCGTGTTTGACAGTTTTGAGAATTGTGGCATCCCTAATATATATATATATATATATATATATATATATATATATATATATATATATATATATATATATATATATATATATATATATATATATATATATATATAGACTAATATAGTGCATATAATTAGTGAAAGAGTTGATTTCTCTAGTGAATTAACAGCTGTGGACACTGAATGACTTCTGACTCTGAGGTAAATGATGCTGCGTGACATTGTTTACAAGCTGTTTGACGTCTTCCGCGATTAAAACACTGATTGAGCGATTACACGACATATGATACGTTTCAGTAAGTGTTATCCTCGACATACCTTAAGATATTAATTCATGTTTATTCTTCTGGAAGAGATGATCGCGTTCACTCGCGCGCGCGCCGCAGCCGCTTGAATTGACGCACCTATACTGTGATCAGTTGTCACATTAAAGAGCGTCAAAACGGCATTTATCGTTTGAATTTCGTGATAAAATGGACTGAAAACTTAATATGTTAGAGTGGGAACTAGGATTGAAGTGTGTTCCACGCTTAAAACAAGCCAACTGTTAACTGTTAAAGATTGCATTCGGAACCGTTCGGTACACACGCGCACCGAACCGAGAGCCCTGTACCGAAACGGTTCGGTACGAATACGTGTACCGTTACACCCCTACTAAATAAGAAACTAAAACTGCCAGTAGGTCACGGTAAATGTCTAATGGAGTAAGTCATTGAGTCATTCGTTTTTTCGATTCGTTCAACCGGTTGATTCATTCAGGAGTGAAGTAAATGGTTCTCTTTATGAAAATGGTAAATGTAAATGGTTCTCTTTATGGTCTATTGAATCAAAATTCGATTCGTCCAAAAAGTGGATTCAGAAATGAAATGCCACTGTGTATTGCTCGGAGTCGGAGACGGACAGTTCTGCTTTGTCTTTATATTTTCGTTCGCAAAACAGACAATATTTAGTCTAAAACACAATATTAACTTAGGCCTACTTATTTATTGTATTAAACTGTTGTATAAGATCAGTAACGCATTTGCACTCGTTTCGTGCTATTCTGGACACAAAAAAACAGAACTCATGTGATCTTGCTTATACTGTATATCATGATGTAAATATTTGAGGGTGTTTTCACACTAGCAGTTTAGTTCAAAACTGGGTATGGTTCATATTAAAAATTGGTAATGTGAAAGTTGTCATGCGGACCTGGGTAAGCTGAGCTCAGGGGTACCGAATTCGAGACTGCCTGAAGGAGGTGGTCTGAGTTTGGTTGTGCAACTTGCGCTTGAACAGTGCCATTATTCACGTGAATGTGAAAGCAACACAGACTCGAGTGCGCAAGAAAATTAATTTTTTATCAGTTTATCAGATGACGATGTATTTAGTTCAATTAAAACACATGATGTAAGGAATGATTGTGTTGATGATTTACTTTGGATACGAGCGAGAGTGAGCCTGCAAGTGTATTCGCGCATAGCACCGATGGGAAAAAGCGTGCTCTGACGCGGACCGCAACAATCCCCAGTGTAAAATCGCCCTGAGACTAAAACGGCCATTTTTGCCCCATATCTTGAATTTTAGGGATATTCTAACGGCATTCTATAAACTTCATTACACAGTGAGTTGTTGCCCTGCATCATATCACTCAATCAATCAGTTTTTTTTTATTATTTATTTAGCTTCATGTAACCCTAAACAAATTAATTCTTGTTCACAGTAAAAAAAAAATTCAAAACATCAAACATTGTCACTAAAGTATGACATAGTGAAAGACGAAGAAGAAGAAAAAGTAAGATAAAAGAAAATATTGCACATTGTATGGCACACTTCTTTTACCATCCTTTTTATTGATCTTGAGCCATTTCTCAATATGTGTTCTTGTCTATACTTGTGAACTTCTGTTTCTGCCCAATTACTGTTCCAATTCAGTTCACATCTAGCCAAATACAGTTAAAATCCCTGGATGTGTTCTTGCTCTGTCCCTTTTATCGTGGATTCATAGGTTTAATATTTAAAAAAATAAAACCCAAAAGAGGCAAGGTTGTGTGGCAAGCTCTGGGTTGACTGATCTTACTCGTGGCCGCGTTTTCTTCTGTAGGGCTGCTTTACAGCTGAAATTAAAGTTGTTTCAAAATGGACACATTTCGCATTCATTCATACTGCCCAGCCTTAAACAGGCTTTTGAGTTGGCCACTTCAGTTCATGAAATGTTCTGAGTAGAACCAGAATCAGCAAAGAGCAGCTATATGTCTGATCTACTATGACAGTCTGTAAATTAGTTAATGGAAACAGGACCATAGGCCTAAAATGAATATAATTCACCCAAGTGAGATTTAGGTCCTTATAATACAAATTTCATTGCTCTGTTAACATGCTATAAGGAAAGATTAAGCATCCCCCCTTCCCCATATTAATTCCTGTGTGTGTTTGTGTGTGGTCAATTTCCTTTTCTCTAGTGTCTACTTTGAAGGAGCAGCTAGAAGACTTGAGGAAAATCAGTCAAAACAATGACAAGATCGCCCAGCTACAGAACCAAGTAAGCTTATCAAGAACATCTCTCGAATTATGAATGTTTAAGAGTTAGATGAGGTGGTTATATATATATATATATATATATATATATATATATATATATATATATATATATATATATATATATATATATATATATATATATATATATATATATATATATATATATATATATATATATATATATATATATATATATATATATATATATATATATATATATAATCTTTTAACAATAACTTTTTTTCCCTCCTGGTTTTTTGTGGTTGGGCCAGTGAAATTTTTGCCAGGGCAAGTAAAAATCGGAACCACTGGCCTCACCAGGGCTCTAGAAAAACTATTTAGCCCTGCTCCCAAAAATTGCTATGATTAACATAATGATTACCAAAAAAGTGTCCGGATAAATCTGCGTAGTGTCAATGCAGACTTATAATCCTGTTGCCGCAACACTTACAAGAAAAATAAAACAAATCAGTGTTGACATTTAGTAGCTTCAAGTCTTTACAGTTATATACTAAAAAAATTTTTTAAAGGCTACATGTTATTGCTTCAATGCATAACTTTTTTTTTATTCTATTTTTATTTTAATATAGTTAAAGGGAAAGTGCTCCAATATTTTTGATAAAATTTTGCTATGGTATCAAATTGTTTTGGAGGCCATTTGTGGGATGATTTCCTAAAAAAAAATCATCCAACAAATGTGGCTCTGTGGTTCTTTCAAAGGTGTTTAAACCACATGACAATTAAGAAACATCTCCTCACACAACCTTGTCCTCCACAGCTGGGGGAAGCCAATGACCTTCTGCGGGCTGAGTCGGACACAGTGGTGCGTTTGAGGAAGAGCCACACGGAGATGGTAAAGTCTGTGAGCCAGCTGGAGGGCGTAAATCGTGAGCTGCAGGAGAAGAGCCGCACAACAGAGAGTGTCAAACAACAGCTGGAAAAAGAGCTTCTACAGCTGCAGACCACGCTAGACACAGAGAGACGAACCTGCAGCCAGGGCTCAGAGGAGATCAGAGAACTGCAAGGTAAGAGTGGGTTATACTTTCCCTGATTTAATGCCACCAACATAGACCACAGATGAGTAGCGTATTTTCCGGACTATAAGTTGCACTTTTTTTCATGGTTTGGCTGGTCCTGCGACTTATAGTCAGGTGTGACTTATATATCAAAATGAATTCATACTGACTGACAAGAATAAACATTTAGCTACTGCATAGTACATTTACATCTACTGCCGCGAGAGGGCGCTCTATGCTGCTCCTGTAGCCTACCCCTGAAAAAATTAACTGAAAGCAACTGAAAACTGAAAAAATTGTGAACTGAAATATTAACTTAAAGACAACTGAGAAAGACTGAACACAAACAAAATGCCCCCCATAAAGAAAATCCTATTCTGCAAATTACAAACTGTAGGTAGGCCTAGTAAAATATGCAGCCGAAAACGGTAATCGAGCAGAAAGAAAGTTTGGAGTGAGTGAGAAACTTGTGAGTGACTGGCGAAAAGCAGAGGTTACTTTAACTGTAATGAAGAAAACAAAGAAAGCTAATCGCGGACGGAAAGCAAGATGTCTAGAGCTGGATGAATGAGTCCACAGATGGGTGCTTGAACGCTCTGCCGGGAGAGGCTCAGCTGCGCGAGACAAACACTGCCAGTGTGAATGCACAGCGCGGCTCCTGCTCTCTGCACTGTTTCTGCTCTGCTTCTGCCCTGCCAACGCTTGCGCGTTCGGTGTGAAGCTGACGTTATAGTCCAGTATAATGCGACTTATAGTCCAGTGCGACTTATATGTTTTTTTCCTCTTCATGACGCATTTTTTGACTGATGCGACTTATACTTATACTTGCAAATTTTGATTTAGTTTTAGTAATAGTCTTTTGACTAAAATGCCATTTAGTTTTAGTCATATTCTAGTCACCTGAATTGTTTTTAGTTTTAGTCTAGTTTTAGTCGACTAAATCTACAGTAGATTTAGGGTATTTTTACACCTGAAAGTCCGCACCAAGGTCCGAACCGAAGTTCATGTTTTGATACATTTTATACATTCGGTTAGTTTTGGTTTGGTTTCACATTGCAATTATGCGAGCGCACTAAAGAACTTTACATGACACACTTGCGTCCACTCGTCATCATCTATGTGGGCTGCATCTGGACATTGCTTGGTTTGTAAGCGGACATGCGTCTGACGCCAGCGTCTTTGACAAGAATGAATGAACGGACACATATCGTTGCCACTATTGAACAGTGCACATTGCTTGACTATTTTCTTTTCGTTACATTTTAAAGTGGACATTTCAAGCTTTATATACACATATTTCTCATGTTTGTGAGACAAGTAGCCTGCTGAGTTTCGGTTTATTTGAGACGCGGTCCAGTTCATGTGCAAAGCATGTGATCGCTCCCGCGATTATTGTCTGCTATAGACTATTTGCTTCTTATTTATTAAATCCAGGCAATTATCTGATTAAACGTAGATTAAAATTAGGATACGATTTATACAAAACGAAATTCACATTAAAGGGTTAGTTCACCCAAAAATGAAAATTCTGTCATTAATTACTCACCCTTATGTCGTTCGACACCCGTAAGACCTCCGTTCATATTCGGAACACAAATGAAGATATTTTTGTTGAAAGCTGATGGCTGAGAAAGGCTTCAGATAGGCCTCCATTGGCATTCAGTACACTTATACTCCCAAGACCGATAAAAGGCACTTAAAATGTCGTTACAAAGTCCATCTCACCACAGTGACTCTACAATAATCTTACGATGCGACGACAATAGTTTTTGTGCGCAAAAAAAAATCTAAATAACACCTTTATCCAGCTTGTTATTGCCTTCCGCGTGTGCCTCCACGACGCATGCGCGAGAATATGACGTAGCGCCGGCGTTCGGGAATCCATGAAATACACACTTAAGCCCCATTTTGAGCACTACGCCGAGACCTAAAGCACGATCAATGTAGAATCCAACAGCTTAGACACGCGCGTCTTCCTCTGCTCGTAAACAAATCGCTTCTGGGTAGGGATGCGCGGTATACCGGTACTGGAAAAATACCGGTATATATTTTATTTCAAACGGTACGATATCATGATTTTGCTCATTTCGGTATATGCTGCTGTTCCGAAGTACACCGCTAGGTGGCAGCGCGCTACCCAAACTGACGTGAAACCGGCAAATGTGGCAACAGAACAAGATGAATACAGCAGTTGAATCTCACTCAACACGCACAAAACTCATTAAAAAAAGAGAGTAGACGTGAAACTTGGAATTACTTTGCTTATAAAACTGCTGAAGAACCATCAAACCTTGCCAAGCATCGGTCACTTAATTCCTGACTTGTAAGACATTATGAGATCGACAGGTGAGTGCATAATTCTAACGATCTAATTTAGACATTTTTCTTTTAACACTGATTAACGCACATACATAAGATCGTATAGTTTAAATATAATGAAATCTCCAGCGTTCGTTTCAACCAGTGACGTTACTTTAGACCTAATATCTGCACGCATACTATTGCACTATTTACATCCGCGAAAGACATACCCAACTCTGTTTATGTGACTACTCACTAAAGATTTACATTTTTGACATCATTTTGTGTGTATTTGACTGAGGAAAAACAATTTAATTTGGAATGCGCGAGCTCTTTAGGCCTGAGCTCTTTAGGCCTGTGTGTGTGTGTGTATGTGTGTGTGTGTGTGTGTGTGTGTTTGTTGTTGGCATGAGCGCAAAGAAAGCTCTCTCTCAAAGAGCTCTCATCCCATATGTATTACGAAATGCTATAAAATCGCTTGCATGTTAAAATTGGCGAGGTTTAAAAAGACGTGCGCAGTGATTTCCGTCAGCTGTCCCGCAACGGAAGCGAAAGTGTTGAATCTGAGCGCGCAGACTGCTTTGCATGATGTCTTTTGAAGCCAGAAGCAATTTGCTCATTTTGAGAGAATGGAGACGCGCAGTAATGCTGAAATTACTTACAAAAAAGTTTCCAAATGACTGATTAATGTGATAATCTTTGTTGATTAATTTAATAATAAACATTTGCGGTAATTTCCCGCTTCATAAACCCAAAACTTGCGAGAGCGAGTAAAATTATGCGCAATACCCGCATCAAAATTCAGACCCTGTATGGTATCGATTTAATATCGGTACTTCGGTATTAGATTGTGGTACCGTACCGAAGACAAAATTGTGGTATCGAGCCATCCCTACTTCTGGGTCATCTGTCCGAACGCCGGATCTGCGTCATATTCTCGCGCATGCGTCGTGGAGGCAGTAACAACAAGTTGGAAAAAGGTGTTATTTAGATTTTTTTTGCGCACAAAAACTATTGTCGTCGCATCGGAAGATTATTGTAGAGTCACTGTGGTGAGATGGACTTTGTAACGACATTTTTAGTGCCTTTTATCGGTCTTGGGAGTATAAGTGTACTGAATGCCAATGGAGGCCTATCTGAAGCCTTTCTCAGCCATCAGCTTTCAACAAAAATATCTTCATTTGTGTTCCGAATATGAACGGAGGTCTTACGGGTGTCGAACGACATAAGGGTGAGTAATTAATGACAGAATTTTCATTTTTGGGTGAACTAACCCTTTAAAGAAAGGCTTTCTAAGCAAAATCATACAAAATTTCTTTCAAAATAATTTCTGACCTTCTGTCTTCTGACATATTGCGCATCTTTTCACTTTTCATAATCAATGTAGCCTAGATGAAGTTTAAAAATAACATTATAATATTTAAACATAAACAGGAACTTCCTGCAAATGGTCTGAAAGTACGAACCATACAGAAAATGCTTTCACACTAGAAACGAACCGAACCTTTGTTCAGTTTGATCCGGACCGAGACTACCTCTTTTCGTCTGACCAAATATCGTCTGTTTGGTCCGGACCGTGGTACGGGGGAGGTTTCACACCTGTAATTTTGATTTGGACCAAACTGAAAAGTCAGAAAATCTTAGATTCTTAAAATCTAATGAGTTTAGTTAAATTGTAAAACATTAAGCATTTAACCTCTTAACAAGCGCCCCATTTTTGAGAATTCTTTGAAAACGATATACCCAAATGAAAATGTCTGCAGCTCTTAAACCCTATGGTCTATATTCATAAACCTGGTCTTATTTTAAACTAGACACTTGAAATATTGCTACCCAAGAGTCATAATAACTCAAAGTAATATGGGAACAGAGTAATATACATGTAAATATACATGTAAGTGACTCACGTTTTTTGTTTTTTGTTTTCACTTAGGGAAAAAAATATTATAATTTAATGTTAAGAGCCTGAAAATAACTTAAATATAAAACTGAATGTCTAATCATGTCATGATTCAAATATGAGGATGATTCTCTCAGTAATGTAGCTTCTGTGAGCTTTTATGTCAAGAAAAGTCTAGGCATCATTTCAAAAAGGCCATTTATTTCAGAACATTTGCTATTGTAAAGAGTAGTTTTTCATTCAAATAAATCTGCAATATACTACTAATTATAATCGATAAACAGTTACTGAAAATCTAAAGCAACTATTTACAGAGATTACAAAGTGTAAAAAACTCATTTAGCTGATGGGAAGCGTCAGTGAGAGACTGCGCGCTCCACTGCAGTTGCGCCATGGAGAACGCGCAGCCAGCGCACAAACAGTATTCACCAAAGCCTACTTACGCAAACTGCGCAAGATAATGCCTTTTGATTGGTTACTAAGTCCATCAATCAAACCTTTGTTGGAAAGGCATTGGCTGGGCACCGAGTGCCTTTATCCAACGAAAACCATGGGCGCAATGATTGACAGCTCACCAAGCCTGTAAGGCACTTCCTCTATATGATGCATCCCAGAAGAGACTCTGATTGAAGGAGAGAGACGGGGGAGGGTTTAAAATACGTGGGAGAAACTATTCTAGCAGGGGGAGTTTGCCAGACACGGAATAGAATCGATATTTCATTGAAAATGGACATGATTGATCACGCTAACTCAAAACTCTCTTGCAAACAACGGAGGATTTTTTTTTTTTTTCCCTATTTTTTCGTTGTTTTGGATTAAAAAGTGGGATGCATTTTGAAGAATGGACTCTTACACAGAGATGTATGCGGGTGTTTATTGGATTCGTCCGATCTGATCTGAACGACAGGAGATGAAAGATGAGTAACGCTGATATTTTGCTAATGTTTACATGGACGGTCCTTTAGCGTTTCATTTAACCCTTTCCTCTCTGGTGTATTTATTGCAAAAACAAGTTCAGAACATGAATCTTGAGTGTTTTAGCTTTCAAATGATGCATAGTTTGTGATAGTTGATTGAATATTTTGTATAAAACAAAAGTAAATAAAAGTACACACCCCCCCACTTCCGTCAACCCCCCCGCCCACGAACCGGTGCGGGTTAAGAAGTTAAGCATTACATAACCGACTGTCACTTGAACTGACATTGACATCATTTTGTTTAAAAATACATGAAAGAGAGCTCAATTCACTTTTTTGTTTGTTTTTTAAAAACATCTATATAGTTTTTATAACTTTGTATTTCTGTTTTAGTTAGTAGGCCATATCAGGTTAAGCTAAAGCTTCAAATAAGTTTATTTTTTTTTTTTATTTCAGTTAACATTTATTTAATTTCAAGTAATTAAGTTTTTTAAATGGTTTTAGTTAACTATTATAACCCTGATACTTTATTGTGTCAAATACTGGTCTTTCCTCCTGACTATGAATTAAATACAGTTTATTGTGTAACCAAAAACGAATATATAATGCGTGACTTTTAATTATAAACAAGCTTGAAATACTCATTGACTCTTATTTTGAAATGTCTACGCCTCTATTGCAGATGCAGGATGCTCATTCAAGTTCAGATGAGGGAGATAAAATATGCATTGCTACGTCTAATACATATTACTATATAGACATTGTAAAGTAAACGTTGTCATTATTCATCAGCAGTCATAAAAAATTGCCTGGCATAAATGTGCGCTATTCATTGATTGTGAACCGCTCTGGAGCGCTGTAGGGATGCGTGAGCCTGTAGAACGTGCAACAGCGCCGTGTTTTCCAGTGGTTAGATCAGCACGTTCAAATCAAATGTGCGCATCTGTTACACAGGACATCAGTTTTGACTGGATCTCTTCCCTAATCGTCCCTCCCTAACATTTTCGTCTCGTTTTTATTTGTGATTTTTGTTGATTTTCGTCAACGTTTTTGTCATCCAACACTAGTTTTTATTTAGTTATTGTATCGTTTTCGTCAGTCAAAAAAGGTTGTTGATGAAAATTATTTGTCAATGAAATTAACACTGATATTAGGCAGCAAGTGAACATTTTGTCCCCTAAGTTGATGTGTTGGAAGCAGGAAAATTGGGTAAGTGTAAGGATTTGAGTGAGTTTGACAATGACCAAATTGTGATGGCTAGACCGTCAAGAGCATCTCCAAAACTGCAACTCTTGAGTGGTGTTAACGGTCTGCAGTGGTCAGTATCTATCAAAATTGGTCCAAGGAAGGAACAGTGGTGAACCGGCGGTCATGGGTGGCCAAGGCTTATTGATGCATGTAGGGAGCAAAGGCTGGCCCGTGTGGTCCGATCAAACAGACGAGCTACTGTATCTCAAATTGCTCAAGTTAATGCTGGTTCTGATAGAAAGGTGTCAGAATACACAGTGCATCGTAGTTTGTTGCAAATGGGGCTGCATAGCCGCAGACCAGTCAGGGTGCCCATGCTGGCCCATGCGGTCCACCACCAAAAGTGCCAACAGTGGACAGCGTAAGCATTCTATGGGAAGAATGCAAGAGGCAGCAGTGTGATGCTTTGGGCAATGTTCTGCTGGGAAACCTTGGGTCCTGCCATCCATGTGGATGTTACTTTGACACCTACCACCTCCCTAAGCATTGTTGGAGACAATGTACACCCTTTCATGGAAACGGTATTTCCTGGTGGCTGTGGCCTCTTTTTTTGCAGGATAATGCACCCTGCCACAAAGCAAATGTAGTTCAGGAATGGTTTGAGGAGCAGAACGAGTTTGAAGTGTTGACTTGGCTTCCAAATTTCCCACCATCTCTCAATCCAATCGAGCATCTGTGGGATGTGCTGAATAAACAAGTCCGATCCATGGAGACCCCACCTCGCAACTTGCAGGACTTAAAGGATCTGCTGCTAACATCTTGGTGCCAGATACCACAGCACACCTTCAGGGGTCTAGTGGAGTCCATGCCTCGACGGGTCAGGGCTGTTTTGTCAGCAAATGGGGGACAAACACAATATTAGGAAGGTGGTCATAATGTTACAGTGTATCCGGAAAGTATTCACAGCGCTTCACTTTTTCCACATTTTGTTATGTTACAGCCTTATTCCAAAATGGATCAAATTCATAATTTTCCTCAAAATTCTACAAACAATACCCCATAATGATAACGTGAAAGAAGTTTGTTTGAAATCTTTGCAAATTGATTAAAAAAAATTAATAAATAAATTCACATGTACATAAGTATTCACGGCCTTTTTGCTCAATACTTATTTGAAGCACCTTCGGCACCAGTTATAGCCTCAAGTCTTTTAGAGTATGATGCTACAAGCTTGGCACACCTATTTTTGGGCAGTTTATCCCATTTTTCTATGCAGGACCTCTCAAGCTCATCAGGTTGGATGGGGAGTGTCAGTGAACAGCCATTTTCAGATCAGGTTCAAGTCTAAGCTCTGGCTGGGCCACTCAAGGACATTCACAGAGTTGTTCCGTAGCCACTCTTTTGTTATCTTGGCTGTGTACTTAGGGTCGTTGTCCTGTTGCAAGATGAACCTTCACCCCAGTCTGAAGTCCAGAGCAGGTTTTCATCAAGGGATGGTATTGGCCAGATGATGAGTGGTGCCTGGTTTACTCCAGACATGACACTTGCTATTCAGGCCAAAGAGTTCAATTTTTGTTTCATCCGACCAGAGAATTTAGTTTCTCATGGGCTGAGAGTCCTTCAGGTGCCTTTTGGCAAACTCCAGGTGGACTGTCATGTGCTGTGTTTTTACTGAGGAGTTGCTTCCGTCTGGCCAATCTACCATACAGGCCTGATTGGTGGAGTGCTGCAGAGATGGTTGTTCTTCTGGAAGGTTCTTCTCTCTCCACAGAGAAACGCTGGAGCTCTGTCAGAGTGACCTTCGGGTTCTTGGTCTTCTCCCTGACTAAGACCCTTCTCCCCCGAATGCTCAGCTGGGCGGTCAGCTTTAGGAAGAGTCCTGGTGGTTCCAAAGTTCATATACACATGTATATACACATATATATATATGTGTGTATATATATATGTATATATATATATATATGTGTGTGTGTATATATATATATGTTTCCTTTCAGACATGAAGCGTGGAATTTAGGTTCATCAGACCAGAGAATCTTGTTTCTCACAGTCTGAGAGTCCTTTTTTTTTTGTTTTTTTTTTTGTTGCATATTTCAAGCAGGCTTTCATGTGTCATGTATTTAGTATTTAGGAGAGGCTTCCATCTGGCCACTCTGCCGTGAAGCCCAGATCAGTGTAGTGTTGCAGTGATGGTTGTTTCTCCACACATGATCTCTGGAGTTCAGACTGACCATCAGATTCTTGGTTATCTCTTATGGAGGCCTGTTACGACCCGCCGTATAACGACGAGGTCGACGTGCAAATTTAAGATGGTAAAAATAGGAAAACCAGCCCCAGCCGACAGATCACCAAAAACACAAACACTAAATTCCATAAAAGATATAAATTTATTTTAGAAAAAAGTATGAGTAAATTACGGAGCAATGACTTCAGGGTGCCCCAAGGCCAACATAACAAACAAAACAATTTTATAAATAAAACATATATAAATTACCTAATCAGGAAGTAAAACAAAAGTTACAAAGAAACTTCCCTAACTCCCAACTAATAAACAAATGCTAACATTATAAAAATAAATGGCAGGACACCCCTACGCTCCAAAACTCAAATGTGAACATAAATAAATCAGCTTAAAAAAACACTCATGATCAAAACGAAACGCTTTGGGATCTGCCGACGGGAGGAGGCATCCGGAGCTCTGCACGCCACCTGGTCAACGCCAGAATGAGCTCCTCGTCTTCCATTAGCGCCGCCCTTTTAAAGCGGAGAGCAGGTTGATCCACCAATCAGACTCCTTGCACATCAGCCAATCCCTGCACACATGTACAAAAGAAAAACAACCCACACAAAACAAAATAGATCATAACACCCCCACACACAAAAAGAAAAATCATTAATAAGTGATTTTCAAACTAAACTAAAAGAACGAGACAAGGCATCTGCCAAGACATTGTCCTTGCCCTTTTTGTAACGGATCTCAAGATTGAAATCTTGAATGACCAAAGACCACCGCATGATTCGTTGATTTGCGTTGCACATTCTAGACAGAAATACTAGTGGATTGTGGTCAGTAAAGACGAGCACAGGAATAGAACTTGAACCCACATAGACTTCAAAATGCTGTAGTGCCAGTAACAAAGCAAGTGCCTCTTTTTCAATAGTACTGTAGTGTAACTGATATGGCAAAAACTTTTTCGAGAAGTAGGCTACAGGATGCTCAACTCCGTGAACATCATCCTGCAAGAGAACTGCTCCGGCTCCGGTAGCACTCGCGTCAACGTCGAGCTTGAAAGGACGTGAATAATCCGGTGCAGATAAAACTGGGGAACTGCACAACAAACTTGTATCGCTTCAAAAGCATGTTGACACTCTTCAGACCATAGGAATTTTTGCGAGGCACGAAGCAAGTTAGTTAATGGTAGAGCCACGTCAGAGAAATTTCGACAAAATGCTCTATAATAACCTGCCATTCCTAGAAAACGGCGAAGATCACATTTGGTTTGAGGCACAGGAAAACCAACAATTGCTTGCACTTTCTGGACTGCAGGACGCACTTGTCCTTGTCCAACCCACTTTCCCAAATACATGACGGTTGCCTTTGCAAATTCACATTTCGCCAAATTCAACGTGAGGGAAGCATTAAGCAAGCGTCTAAAAACCGTAACTAAGGTCTCTAGATGTTCTTTCCAGCTAGTGGAATAAACCACGATATCATCCAAGTAAGCTTTACAGTTCTTAACGTCAGCCAGTATGGTTTTCATCAACCGCTGGAAAGTCGCTGGTGCGTTCCGAAGCCCGAACGCCATCACAGTATAATTCAGGAAACTGTCTGGAGTGACAAAAGCAGAGATTTCGGCTGCACGTTCAGTTAAGGGAACTTGCCAATACCCCTTTAAGAGATCAAGCTTTGTAACGAAACTGAGCCGATCCCACATTATCCACACAATCTTCCATTAACGGTAAAGGAAATGAATCAGGTTTTGTAATCGCATTTACTTTACGGTAATCCGTACAAAATCGATGGGTACCGTCAGGTTTCGGAACCAGTAGACAGGGCGAGCTCCAAGCACTTGTGCTCGGGACAGCGAACTCATTTTCCAGTAAGTATTTCACTTCAGACTCAATAATTTTGCGTTTCACTGGATTGACTCGGTACGCATGTTGCTTAATGGGTGGATGATCATTCACTTCAATATCATGCTGAATGACATTTGTCTGAGTAGGCACGTCCGAAAACAGTCCTAGAAAAGACTGGATCAAATTCATGATGTCAGCTCGCTGACTCTCAGTTAAATGACATAAGTGAGAAATACCCACAAAGAGGAGGTACCACAGAAAAAGAAGCAACTGGAATAGCACTCTGTAACTCTATTTGTTCGCCACGAACAACATAACGCTTCAACATATTAATGTGGCACACGCAGGTTTTTCTCTGTCGATCGTGGGTACCAATAATATAGTCAGTATCACTGAGCTTTCGCTCCACAACATAAGGTCCAGCAAATTTTGCTTGCAACGAAGAACCCAGTAGGGGTAACAAAACAAGAACTTTGTCTCCCTTCACAAAACAACGAGCGACTGCCTTTTTATCAAAACGCTCCTTCATCTTTGTTTGGGCGTTTAACAAAGCTGACTGAGCCAGATCTCGAGCTTTATGCAGACACTCTCGAAACGAGCTCACGTAATCTAGAAGATGGCAGGATGGCTTTGTTTCGGACAACCAATTATCCTTGAGCAATTTAAGTGGGCCACACACTGTATGCCCAAAAACCAGCTCTGCGGGGCTAAACCCCAAAGATTCCTGAACAGATTCACGTACTGAGAACAACGGCAACCCTTCGTCCCACTCTTTTTCCGAATCAACACAATAAGTGCGTAACATAGTTTTCAGAGTTTGATGGAATCGTTCAAGCGCTCCCTGAGACTCAGGATGGTAAGCGCTGGAAACGATGTGTTTGACATGCAACTGAGACGAGATTTGATTAAACAGCCGGGACATAAAATTTGTTCCCTGGTCCGTCTGAACGATTCTCGGGAGTCCAAGGGTAGAAAAGAAAACAGTTATAGCTTTCACAATGGATTTGGCCCTTAAAGACCGAAGTGGTATTGCCTCGGGATAACGAGTTGTTGTACACATAATTGTAAGCAAATAAGTATGACCTGCTTTTGTCTTCGGTAGAGGCCCAACACAATCTAATATTATGCGCTCAAATGGCTCTCCGAGAGCAGGAATCGGCTTAAGAGGTGCTGGAGAGATAGCCTGGTTAGGCTTCCCAACCATTTGGCAAGCATAGCATGATCTACAATATTTTGTAACATCTGACTTAATCCTAGGCCAAAAGAAATGACGCAAAATTCGATAAAGCGTTTTAGCCACGCCTAAATGGCCAGCCACATTATCATGCGCCACACTTAACACCTGTTCTCGAAAACAGTTAGGAACGACTATTTGGTACACTGTGTCCCAACCTGAGTTATCCGACACTGAAGGGGTCCATTTCCGCATTAATACATCATCCTCGAAATAATAACCAATTGGCTTATTCTCAATTTTTGCATTTGCAGCAGAATCTCGACAGAGTTCGAACGACTGGTCTTGTTTCTGTTCGGCAGCCAACAACGTACGATCTACAGAAAGTAACAAATCAGCGGAACCAAGTTCAGCACCGCTGCTAGTGGACAGCGGCTTAGACTCTGACATTTCGGTTAGGTGAGGTTTAACGGACACGTCAGGCTGTAATGTTTCATCAACGAGGAAACTGTCAGAAAGATCAACTACTTTCGAAAATCTTTGTGATTGCGCGAGAGTAATCACACAGGCAGGAAACACTGACAAATCTACCGCATTATGCTTACACCCAATAGAGGTTTCATCAAATGGATTCTCAATGACTTCAGGGAGAGGGAAAACTTTTCCACCTGCCAAGTCATTTCCAATTATCAAAGTTACGCCATTTATAGGCAATTGAGAACGAACGGCCACTTTTACGAAACCAGTTACCCACTCAGATCGAATATATATTTGATGCAATGGAACCTTTTCCATTCGCATCACAATTCCCTGCACCAACACATCAGAACCACAATACGTTTTCTCTGAAAATGGCAACGTGCTTTTCAAAATAAAAGACTGCTCTGTCCCGGATCATGCAACATAGTAGCAGGCAATTGGTCACTTTCCGAATCACTTAAAGAAACCATTCCATGGCCAATGAAAGGTTCAAAATGCGCATCAATTTCTGCCTCCAACGGTTGAGGAACAGTTTGTACAAAACCGACCCCTTTTTTCTGTTTGATCGTATTTTTCTTTTTAAAAACGGGACACGCTGCAATTAAATGACCAGCTTCGTGACCATAGAAACATTCACGATCATCAGCTTGCACTGATGGTTTCAAGAGTTGAGACGATTTTGAAGTTCTCTCAGAACTTACAAACTGTGATGTTTCTCGTTCTCGACGAGCAGATGCCACGAACACATTTTTGTGTGTTAATACAAATTCGTCAGCACACACAGCGGCCTCAGCAAGAGTCAAAACTTTTTGCTCATTCAAGTACACCACAATTTTATCGAATTTTTGGCGATAAGCCTCGGGGACAAGCTCGTAGGCTCTCAACATAGCGGTTTTTACTTTTTCATAATCTAAACTGTCGTTAGCAGACAAAGAGGAACAAACTTCCTGAGCCTTGCTGGTTAAACGACATTGTAACAAAAGAGGCCAGACCTCTTTTGGCCACCTCAAAGCAGCAGCCACGCGTTCAAACGTACCGAAATATGAATCAACCTCGGTCTCCCGAAACGGTGGAACGAGGTTGATGTGTCTACTAATGTGAAAATCCGGAGAAGTTACAGACGGCGTAGGCAACGACGAATCAGAAGCATGATGTAAAAACTCCGACTAGCTCGAACAACAGCAGGTGGTTTAGAGTCACCGAGCGGGTGACCAGCCTCTCTTTCCAACTCACATTGTCTAAAGCGCAAAAGTTGGGTAGTATGTTCTTGATGTTTAATTTCCAAATAAAGTTGTTTCAATTGGATAGCAAGTTTTAAATCTTCTGTACCTACCCCACTAAGTGAACGAAGCACCGGATCACTGCTCGGACCCTGTTCTTCATCACTTGCGCTTTCATCCATATTCCTACTCTCACTTCCAGGATATTGAACTGCTGTTAGAATACCCTGTTGAATCAACGCAGCTTGTATCACGTCCCGCACTTCTCTCTTACGAGCTGATTTTACTACAGAAATTTCATAATCATCAGCAATTAAGTACAAATCCGCTTTACGACACAACTCTAATGCTTCATACGAAGGCTTTTGTCGAAACGCCTCAATGCTAAATTCCATTATTCTATACCCCTTTCCCCGATACTCAAGACAAAAACTGCCAACAAAACGTTTGCACCAGAAAAACGAGAAAAAACGGATACATACCTCACGACGAACTTGTTACCATAACGTGTCCGAGTTCGTTACGATATGACGAGCCCCCATTTGTTACGACCCGCCGTATAACGACGAGGTCGACGTGCAAATTTAAGATGGTAAAAATAGGAAAACCAGCCCCAGCCGACAGATCACCAAAAACACTAACACTAAATTCCATAAAAGATATAAATTTATTTTAGAAAAAATAAGTAAATTACGGAGCAATGACTTCAGGGTGCCCCAAGGCCATAACAAACAAAACAATCTTATAAATAAAACATATATAAATTACCTAATCAGGAAGTAAAACAAAAGTTACAAAGAAACATCCCTAACTCCCAACTAATAAACAAATGCTAACATTATAAAAATAAATGGCAGGACACCCCTACGCTCCAAAACTCAAATGTGAACATAAATAAATCAGCTTAAACAAACACTCATGATCAAAACGAAACGCTTTGGGATCTGCCGACGGGAGGAGGCATCCGGAGCTCTGCACGCCACCTGGTCAACGCCAGAATGAGCTCCTCGTCTTCCATTAGCGCCGCCCTTTTAAAGCGGAGAGCCGGTTGATCCACCAATCAGACTCCTTGCACATCAGCCAATCCCTGCACACATGTACAAAAGAAAAACAACCCACACAAAACAAAATAGATCATAACAAGGCCCTTCTCACCTGATTGCTCAGTTTGGCCTGGTGGCCAGCTCTACGAAGAGTCCTGTTTGTTCCATGAACTTCTTTCATGTAAGAATTATGGAGGCCCCTGTTAGGGTTACCGCGGGGTCTTAAAAAGTCTTAAAATGTCTTAAATTTCAAAATCTAAATTTTAGGCCTTAAAAAGACCTTAAATTCTCTGATGTATTGAGTTCTATGTCTTAAATCGTTTTAAACAGGTCTTAAATTATCCTACGTCCATGTAACGCTACCTCTAATGCTCATTGAAATGCTTTCAGCGCTTTTGTGTGTGTGTGTGTTTATTCCGGGCTGTTGTAGTTCTTTCTTTTGCTAGTCCTACTATAGTTCGCTGTATTACAACTACAAATGAGACCAGCATGCATCTTATATTGCAGCCAATCAGCTTTCATGTTATTGGCGCGGTTCTCTCACAGACGCATCAATCAGATTTTATTCTTCAGCTTCAGTTCTCCAGTTCTTCCAGTTTACGCGATCTGCATGATAAAAATATTTAGGTGAGATAATTATATACATTTATATAACAAGTCAACTAAGGGGGGGGTTCCCCCATTGTCAGAAATAAAATTCAGGCCCTAAATGAATGTCTGTAAAATTCCCTATCAATAATTCTACATGATAAAAAGAATGCTTCAAATAGATCGGTATCGGTAATTGTAACGGCAGATACTGCTTCCTCTGATCGACGATCGGTGATCTGCTCCAAAAATCCTGATCGGAGAACCCTTACAAAAAGCACAACCAGTTTTATTAATAATGTGAGGTGTTACCAGAATTTTTTTAATTAAGGTGAAAAATAAAAGTTTTGTGTTTAATGTATTTTTGTTGATGTTGAAATGGATTTTAAAACTTATTGTATCGAAAAAAGTATCGTTAGGAACCGGTATCGAAACTGAGGTATCGAAATTGGCACCGGATCGAAAGATTTTGAACAATACCCAGCCCTAGGTCTGAATAGTTTATTAATAAGATTTTTTTTTTTTTGGTGTGCAAAACCAGTGAGATCTAAGTCTGTTCTTTATCTCTTTGAAGCTCGTATCACAGGTCTACAGGAGGACAACAAGAACTTGAAGCAGAGTCTGTCTAAAGTGGAGCTGGAGAGGAAACAAGTCCAAGACAGATGTAACTTTCTTGAGAAGGTTTGTTATTTTTATATTATTTTAAAAGTAATACAAATATAAAATGCAGTCTATTATGGACTATTTTGCCCCAATGTACATTACCATACATTGCATTATCAGTTGTAAGGGTAGAAAAGGAACAAAATTGTCATTGTAACAAGGTTACTGCTCCAGTGACAAGTGTCATACTCTTGTATGCCTAAATGTACATTTGTTTCTGACAGTGTATGAAAGTAAATGTAATGTAACAAAAAAAATGTATGGTCTTAATTAAAATTAATTAGACTTAATTTTGTGTTTAACCATTCTCTTGGCATGGTTTGTAGGTCAATCAGCACTATTTTGGTAACAGGGTGGGAAAAGACTTTCTGGCATTTAAGATGATTTGGCTATATATCACTTCTCATGGTATTTGGCGAGATTTTTGTTCACAATACAAGCGTTTTCCAAGGACCACCTGGTTACTTCAGACAAACCCCACTTTGAGATGTACTGATTTATGTCAGTATGCTGTATATAATCACAAAAAAATAAGATTTGACGCATCAAGCAAGCTTGTTGCCTGCAATACAGCAGAGGTCAATCAGATTGTACCATGTAGTAAACAATGTGATTGCTAGCAGATTGTATGTAAAGGACCTATCAGAATGGAAATGGATGCTCTTAGGATGGAAACCTACGCAGCACCGTCAGGATTTAAAATGTCTCACTTTGTTTTCTTTCTAGACTGTCTCACCATTAAAAAGTCTCTGTTTCAATAACCAGTCATGTCTCATTCATCAAGACTTTCATTATTGGATGAATCATGAATCTCTTGAATGAATGATTCAATGACAACCACTTTTTTAATCAGTCTCTTGTCGCCACCTCCTGGTGTAATAAGTGATGACTTGTATTGATACATGCAAGTGTCAAAACACTTCAAAAAGGTGATTTGCTCTATTTTGATCGCTAGATATCAATATTTATACCCAAACTACAAACTTTTATCCCAGTACACATTTGTCCCCTGCTTTTTAAATGTTTGTAACACATAAATAACGAAATGTGTGGTTTAAAAGACTGAAGCTGCATCTGTACATTTACATGGCAGCTGCTCTCTCTCCGGATCAGCAGCAGCGATTGTTTTCGCTGCCCCTATCAATGAATGAGAGCGTTCATATCAGAAGGGTGGTGGCCGGCTCTCTCATTCATTAACATGGGCAGCAAAAAAATATGCGCTGCTCGCTCTCCGCTGATGCTTGTGAAGTGAAACAGCCACGGTAATAGACATAGCAGAATCGTGCAGCTCTAGTTTACAGTTACACTTACAAATCCAAGGCATTGTACTGAGATTTAAAGGCCTAAACTGTTTTAAATATATAGTCTCATGCCATAGTCTCACTCAAAGATAACAGAAAGTGTTTACTTAATGAAAAATCCACCCACATACTTTTTATTTTAGACCCACTGGTACAAAGCTGCCTATGTGTTCACTTTGTGTTGGCTGTGTGAAGTAACTGTTTTGTGTTACTGGTGTTACATATTCTCTGCGTCTTTAGGAGAAGAACAGTTCGGAAATTGACCTAAACTACAAGCTGAAGACTCTGCAGCAGCGGCTAGACCAGGAATTGACCGAGCACCGCATCACAAAGGCTCAGCTCACAGACAAATACGAGTCTATCGAGGAGGCCAAGTCAGCTGCTATGCATGGTATGTGTGTGTGCAAGACGCGCCACGGCTATCTTACTGCTTGTCCAGACACTGCACGCCGTCTTGTTTAGATGCATGCCCAGACACCACCTCTAAGATGTCACACTTGCACACATGGTAGAGTAGAATTCATCCTCCTTAAAAAGGATCTGTCTTTTTTTTTTCTCTTAATAGCATAATAAAATCCTAAAAGACATTATGATAGAATCAACTTGAGTTCAGAGTAAGTACTCCCTGTGGTATAATTAGACTATATGAAATTTTTTTGATGCTGAAAACATATTTAAAGGGCAGGCTTTACATTAAAATGCGGGTGTATTTCAGCAGTGGCTTTTAACAGAGTAACTCGTTCTAGCCACTTTGCCAGGTTGAATTTTATATATAATAAATTTTTAAATTGTAGTCTTTTAAAAAGGCATCTGAAATAATAATCTAAGTGCAATGTAGTGTCAAAAATATACATTTTTCGATATATAACGTTACTGAAATATCTGAAATTATTCCAATACTCATTTTCCACAAACTAGATAGACGATACCAGATGCTCTTTCTTTCTCTCTCATCTCTCCGACAGCGAGTTATACACAAACCCTCCTCCTCACACTCACTCATTCCTTTTGCTCCTGATGAATATTGTTGCTGTTACGAGGCTTGAATTTCGGCGTGGGATTGTGTGTATTGCGCATAATTTGACTCATTTCTGCAGATTTTGTGTTCACACCCAAAGTGCTCGCATATAAAGCCACCTCTCAATTCTAAATTGAGTTCGTTTTCGCTACTTATTGCGTTTAAACAGTCAAATACACACAACATAATGTAAAAATGACGGCCTTGGCAAGTATTCACGTAAACATTTGATAAAGAAAACGCATGTGTAACAGTATAATGGATCCGTGTGTCAGGTCTTAAAGTGACCGCAGCCTAATATTCCTGCTGCCAAATTGTTAAGATAATATTAAAAATATCTATATTTTCCCTATGGTATCAATGTCAAAATTGTGGCCTTTGAAATGCTAAGTGGCTTGTAACTTTGGAAAACCACTAGCCACAGTGGCTGGTGAAAAATGGCAATCCCTGGTTGTCAGGTTATGACACGGCTGTGCCCTGGGCATGGACCTGTCAAAATGCCTTGTTTAAATGTGCTCTAAGCGATGTCGTGTTTTTTAGGCCAACATTTTTTTTGTCACATACAGCTAACATCTCCTCGCTATCCGCTAGCTGCCTGTCCCCTGAACACACTGTAAAAAAACGCGGTCTCTGTTGTCCGCCTAAGCTCCACAAACTGCAACAAAAACAAGCTGGTGCAGGCTGCACCACGAAGCACAACAAACAGTGCTCCAGCCAATGGCTGACAAAAATGATTTGGGGGTGGAAATCATTCTTGTCGGCTATTGGCTTGAGCACTGTTTGTTGTGCTTCGTGGTGCAGCCTGCACCAGCTTGTTTTTGTGACATTGTTTAGAGCACCTTTAAATTACATAACTGCATATTTGCAGAATGTTGACAGAAAATTCTCAGCACCATCCAAATAAAGTCTTGCTTCTGCCACTTTGTTGCCAGAAGCAGAAGCAATACTCAAAATACGTTTTAAGTCGCTTCATGCTGCTGGCTAATTGATTCTTCAATGCACACAGTCTCAATAAATCTTTCCTCTTGGGTTTATTATATTCCAAAGGTGTACAAAGTGCACGATATGGTTAAAGAAGGTCATTTACTGCACCCCAAACACACATTGCCATTGCAGATAGCCATCTTTTAACAGGCAACAACAACAAAAAATTCCAAGTTAGTCATACCTCTTCATTGAAAGAGTACATTAACATTGCATCCAATATCAAGATGATTAGAGAACAATATTTATGCCAACAAATATAACATAATAGGAAGTCAACATAAATGGCCCCAAAATGCTTAATTAGCCAAACAGAAGTTCTTGTTGACTGATGCAGTTGATTTAGAAATACAGGTGCTGGTCATATAATTAGAATATCATCAAAAAGTTGATTTATTGCACTAATTCCATTCAAAAAGTGAAACTTGTATATTATATTAATTCATTAACCCCCTCGAGTTGGCGGCCGCGCCGGCGCGATCGGCTCTCTTTTTTTCTTATCAGTGCCAAAGAGACTCAAATAACTCTGTCGTTTTTTTTTATCATTCATGCAAGTGTTATACATCATTATATTCTGTTAAGTTTCTTTTTTTTTTGTGTACAGTCACAATAAAAACAAATTGTTGTGCTTTTTACAAAATAAGGGAAACAAATATGATTTGCGATCTTCAGCCTCTCGCTCAATGATGTCTAATCTGATTCTCTTCAGAAAATGACCTCTAGCTTAGTGAATACTTGACAGACAAACATGAGACGTATGTCTAAAGAAACGTTGAAATGTCAGGTTTTAAACACTGTAAATCAAAACGAAAACAAATATTCTGTGTTTATGTAATCTGTGTGAAAAGTGGGAGATATCAGTCAACTCATTACTGACTCATTATCTCTAATGCGGACATTCAGATTCAAATACAGGCGATCCATGCGTCGACGCCCACACACACATCAACTCATGCAACACAACTAGTGAAGCTATGGTTCAGATACATCGCTTTGAGTAATAATCCTGGAATAATTCTCCTCATGGAAAGCTGATTCTGTAAGGTAGGGTAAGTTTAAAAGGCTCAGTTAGCATCTGTGAATATTAAACGCCAAAAGACTGTTTAATTATAAATCCTGATGCAACATGACACAAGACTGTTTAGACAAGATTTATTTGGCCTGTTTTCATTTGTATAAATTGTATCTTAATTTTAATCAATGTTTTTAATATAGTTGCTTCTTATTTTATAAGAAGTCAATATAACAGACAATAGCCTTAGCGCGACATTGCACGCGTCTCATAAATTAACTTAAGATGGAAATTATATTTGAGTATTAATTGCCTTTTTTACAGTGAATTTCGTTTTGGATAAATTGTATCTTAATTTTAATCAATGTTTTTAAAACGAATTTTGCTTCATACTGATGTTTAAATATTATACCCTATGTTGTTGTTGTTGTTGGTTTTTAAAAAAAAAAGTTAATTGCTTTCTTTAAACTGAATTTCTTTTTGTTTAAACTGTATCTTAATATTAATCAATGTTTTTAAAACGAATTTTGCTTCATATTGATGTTTAAATATTATACCCTATGTTGTTGTTGTTGTTTTTTAGAAAATTAATTGCTTTCTTTAAACTGAATTTCGTTTTGTATAAATTGTATCTTAATTTTAATCAATGTTTTTAATATATTTGATATAATATAACAGACTGGTATAATACATATTTTAGTATATTTGATACCAATATAGCAGACAATAGCCTTAGCGCTGGCTCATGCATTTCAAGTGTTTCTGACTGAAGCTCGAAATGATATTTGAGTATTTTATGTATTTGATCGTTTACAAATGATTCAGAAAATATTTGCCATTTGAAATGACTGGGAAAAAGTGTCCCAATCAACCTAAAGTCACCAGATACTATTTGAAATCATAATTGCATTGCATTATGTTGTTTTAAATCCCAAATATTTTACTTATAACATTCATAATTACCAATTGTCAAAATATTACTGTTTTTTTTAGCTCTTCTTTCAAAAACATTTCTGATTGAAATCTTTTTTCTTTTTTGGCAGATAATTTAGCTTGCTTTAAGTAAAAACATTAAGTAAAAAACATTTAGATTTCCCCCCCAAAAAACTATATTTTTTTTACTGTTACTGTACTTATCTAGTAAACCTAAAATCTATTAGGCCTACCTAAAGCTCATTCATTATGCAGCTCATTATTATGCAGGTCTTTGTTTCTCAGGAGTGATCACATTATTATTCATTGTTCGTTCACGCCTACTCGCATGAGGCCTGAGTAAAGAAAAAGTGTTTTACAAAATGTAAATTAATATATTGTTTTATGTGAATGAGTAGGCTCAATGATTCTCACATCAGTGTAAAGCAAAAACTCTAAACAAAAACACCAAATAATCAAAGGGCTTGTGAACATATATCTATTGTGTGTTTTGAAGCCTTAATTTTAAAACAATTTTTTTAGTTTTTTTTCAAAAATTATGCATAAACATTATTCTCTCAAAAATACAAGCATGTACATACATGTTGCTCACATATTATGGTAGCCCAGTTTGTGCTGAATACAGTGTAACTACACTTTTGCCATTAATATGTTTATAAGCAACTGAAAAATGCACAAATGTCAGAGCATGTCAACTTCTAAAGGGCCTCAAAACAGCTCAGACTCCTAGGGGTTAAACACTGACTGATATATTTCAAATGTTTATTTCTTTTAATTTTGATGATTATAACTGACATCTAAGGAAAATCCCAGATTCAGTATCTCAGAAAATTAGAATATTGTGAAAAGGTTCAATATTGAAGACACCTGGTGCCACACTCTAATCAGCTAATTAACTCGAAACACCTGCAACAGCCTTTAAATGGTCTCTCAGTCTAGTTCTGTAGGCTACACAATCATGGGGAAGACTGCTGACTTGACAGTTGTCCAAAAGACGACCATTGACACCTTGCACAAGGAGGGCAAGACACAAAAGGTCATTGCAAAAGAGGCTGGCTGTCCAAGCACATTAATAGAGAGGCGAAGGGAAGGAAAAGATGTGGTAGAAAAAAGCGTTCAAGCAATAGGGATAACTGCACCCTGGGGAGGATTGTGAAACAAAACCGATTCAAAAATGTGGGGGAGATTCACAAAGAGTGGACTGCAGCTGGAGTCAGTGCTTCAAGAACCACTACGCACAGACATATGGAAGACATGGGTTTCAGCTGTTGCATTCCTTGTGTCAAGCCACTCTTGAACAACAGACAGCATCAGAAGCGTCTCGCCTGGGCTAAAGACAAAAAGGACTGGACTGCTGCTGAGTGGTCTAAAGTTATGTTCTCTGATGAAAGTCAATTTTGCATTTCCTCTGGAAATCAGGGTCCCAGAGTCTGGAAGAAGAGAGGAGAGGCACACAATCCACGTTGCTTGAGGTCCAGTGTAAAGTTTCCACAGTCAGTGATGGTTTGGGGTTGTCATGTCATCTGCTGGTGTTGGTCCACTGTGTTTTCTGAGGTCCAAGGTCAACGCAGCCGTATACCAGGAAGTTTTAGAGCACTTCATGCTTCCTGCTGCTGACCAACTTTATGGAGATGCAGATTTCATTTTCCAACAGGACTTGACACCTGCACACAGTGCCAAAGCAACCAGTACCTGGTTTAAGGACCATGGTATCCCTGTTCTTAATTGGGCAGCAAACTCGCCTGACCTAATTTGTGAAAAGGGAGATGCGATATGCCAGACCCAACAATGCAGAAGAGCTGAAGGCCACTATCAGAGCAACCTGGGCCCCAACTAAGTATTGAGTGCTGTACATGCTCATACTTTTCATGTTCATACTTTTCAGTTGGCCAAGATTTCTAAAAATCCTTTCTTTGTATTGGTCTTAAGTAATATTCTAATTTTCTGAGATACTGATTTTGGGATTTTCCTTAGTTTTCAGTTATAAACATCAAAATTAAAAGAAATAAACATTTGAAATATATCAGTCTGTGTGTAATGAATGAATATAATATACAAGTTAAACATTTTTAATGGAATTAGTGAAATAAATAAACTTTTTGATGATATTTTAATTATATGACCAGCACCTGTATATTGATGGACTAATCTTGTCCATGGTCTTCACTCTTTCTCTGTCCAGCGGTGGAGCAGAAGGTGTCGGAAGAGACCACGCTGCGGATGCGAGCAGAGAGCAGGGTGGTGGAGGTGGAGAAGCAGTGCTCCATGCTGGAGTTTGACCTCAAACAGTCTGTACAGAAGATGGAGCAGCTGATGAAGCAGAAGGAGAGGCTGGAGGACGAGGTAGGTGTAAAGCCACCAAAAAGCTTGGCTTGACAAGATTAGAAACTGTTAAAGGTGTTATGAATTCAGCATTTTTCCTCGACCCTACCAGTTGAAGGAGCTGCGGGTGCATTTGGAGCAGGAGTCTGGGAAGCGTGTGCTGGCCCAAAACGAGCTGAAAAGCTGGACGATGGAGGCCGAACGCCTGAAAGGATCAGAGAAGCAACTCAAACAGGAGATCAACGCAGCCCTCGAGAACAAACGCTCCGTCGAGTTCCAGTTGGCACAGCTCACCAAGTATGTTCCTTTGCACTCTCCTGTTATCAAATTGTCGTGATTATATGTACATATCTCCCTGCTTTAACTCGTTCCCCACCATTGACTGAATTTTCCGGCTTTCCATGTTTTCACTGTTATACGTTATTACGAATCTTCTGAAAGAGTACTGAATCTCCTGATCAAAACGCATGTGAAAAAGAAGCAGAAACGAGCGATAGGACTGTGAAGCTTTGGGGGTGTTGATGAAATCTACTCCGTCTGTGTTTTGATCATCGTTCTGAATCCGATCCAGATGTAGTCTTTGAGTAAAAAGCGAAGAAAATATTTTTTTTGTCAATGTTGCTTTTTTAACGAAACTTTCAAAAAATTATCAGAAAGGTGGTGGAAGAGTTAATAAGAGAGACAAAACTCATGTTAGCCACTAATAGTCACTAATTAGCTAGTTTCTAAACAGGTTCCAAATTATATAAATAAAAGCCTAAATTATTATTATTATTATAAAGCAATAATATCTCTTCACAAGACTTAAACTGATCGATTCATATGGGTTCTTTTTATTGTGACTTCATGAATCTTTTGGGGTCTAAGTTTTGATTACCTGGACTTTAAATGACGGGACAGAAACCTCTCAGGCTTCTTTAAAAATATCTTAGTTTGTTTCGAAGATTAACCAAAGTCTTATTGCTTTGAACGACATGAAGGTGTGTAAATGATGACAATTTTCATTTTTGGGTGAACATCCTTTTTAGGGTTGGGCGATGTCCCCTAAATTGGCAGTTGACGATGTTTACAGTAAAACATCGTGATGGTCGATGATATCGTCGTTTTGGGGGGGGGGGGGGGGGGTAATTATGTAAATAGGTAGATAATATACTATATCTATTTACATAAATACTATTTTCTACTTAAAACTATAATTTCGTTATTTTTACTAACCCAAATAATGAATCATCCGCTATAGGTTGCACGTGAGGGGAAAAAAATAGGTTCCTTCCACTAAGAGTTGAGCTCTTTTTAAAAAAAAATTATATCTCTTTACATAAATACTATTTTCTACTCTTAAAAAATAATTTCGTTATTTTACTAACCCAGTGTTTTGTATGTGAATGCTGTTGCAACTTGCACGTGAATATTAGCTACCACAGGAGTGAAGCACAAAGCTTTTAGCCTAGAAAGGAAATAATGGTCAGATAGCACTTTTTCATTCTGCTTTGCAATCTGGATCTGGTCACTCGATTTTCCGTGAATTTTAACAATAGGCCCAGTCCATTTTATCCCAATGGACATGGACATCTCGTTTCTTTTCCTAAATCTTCACTCACGTCGCCATTTTCGCAGGGGATTATAATCGTTTCTTCCTTTCGTTTGCTTATAATTAAGTCTATTAACTATTCACATCCTTTACTGCGGTAAAGTATAAAAAACACTGAAGGACGAATACCTTTTTACTTCAAATTGTATTTAACACAGTTTGTTCTTGTTATTAAACTTGGTTAGGCGCGTCAAGAATAGCGGTCTATTTGAATAGCGCATTTCACACACACGCCGCGGTGATTTTAGTTTCGTTTTCTCTGGCAGTGAATAATCAAACATTGCCTAAATGTCTTGCCCTTGTGGAAGATAAAATCCGCTCTTCAGAACTTTTACAACAAGTGTTGCCTTGCAACATCAGGAGAAAACTTGAAGATATTCGAGAAGGTGTCTATCCAGCTCGTGTCCCACATTCCTCTCAAAGCGCAGAGCGGTAGGCCTATATGACGCATCTTTGCAGGGAAATAGTATGAATAAAATATTTTTCTAACTAATATTTAATTTTCTTATATTCTTGAGGTAACGATTATTTACTGAAAATCGTTTAAATGTTTTATAGGCTGTGTTGTTTCACTGACGGAAGTGCTAAAATAAACACGCATGCATATGGATGTTTCAGCCTCAAATGATTTCAAAATGTAGGCTATGCATATATCTGGCATAGACTACAGTATTTAAAATAGCATAGGCTATATGCATTAGTTACATTCTCAATTTAATTTACAGAGTAATTCCTGCTAAGTTTTTAGTTTAACTAATACTATAGAAGAGATTAGTGTGTGTCGCACTCGCAACGGGGGCGTGGCATCACGATGGTCGCGCTCCATCGTGATGTCGGTCTGCCATCACGATGGACGATGATATCGTCCATCGGCACAACCCTAATCCTTTTAACTTATTTATTACTGTATTTCTTTAGTACAAGAATTTATATTGGTCATGTTGGACTCTAATTGTTCTGTCCATATAATGTCATTCCTTTGGCTCTGAGCCTTACTCCAAACACCTGTTACATTACTGAATATTTGGAAGGATTTTATAGTAGAAAAGGCTATAATTGCAGATTATTTTCAGACCTGGCCAAAACTATTGGCTGCCAGTATTTACACGGGTGGATTAAGGATTGCCCTCAGTATGACCATATCCACTGCCATTTAATCTTTCCCCTTCCGCTCTTTCGAACACTCAGGCATTTCCACAGAATGCATAGCTGTCATGTTCCGTACTTTAAAGTCTGCATAAAATCATATTAAATTCAAACTAATTTATATTATACAGGTTCCTATGGACGCTTGTTTCAGCCACGGAATAAAAAGAATGTAAAAGATAATTGCACCTTTTCTGATTATAACTGATTCTGATATATATTCTGATTATAACTTGCAATTGAGAGTTTATATTTTGCAATTCTGAGAAAGTCAGAATTGTGAGATAACACCATTAATTTTTTTATTTGTGTGTGGATTTTGTGAGGCTGAAGTGACTCTGATTGATTCCTCAGGCAGTACAGAGGAAATGAGGGTCAGATGAGGGAACTTCAGGACCAGCTGGAGGCTGAGCAGTATTTCTCAGTGAGTATCACAGACTGCTCAACATGCATCAATTATTCCTTTTTCTTAATGAGGTGAAAACCCCTTTTGTATATGATGTGATCATCATCCATAACATGCTGGCTACAGTATTTACCTACAGTATTGTGTCATAGGCCAATCTTGCGTCACATCCTAATCCTGATATTGTAGCATCACAGTAGAAAAAAGAGAATGTAAACATAACTCTCAACTTTAGCTATGCTTTTGTAACATTTCCAAGTATAAAGCATCTTCTAAAGTCCTATCAAACTTGTTGGGATCAAGGCATGGTTCATAGTTGCCAGGTTTCCATCCAAGTTACAAATTTAATTTATGTGAAAAGTGGAATCTTGAAAAAAAAACAGTTTGCAAAGAAAGCTGCATTTCCATTAGTATGTTTGAGAGAAAGAAATGCTGCAGTATATCAATGTAAATGGAAATTGTAGATGCAGGAGAAGCTACTGTGGCTTCTTTTTTCAATGTAATAATTACTGGCAGCTTAGTGCAAGCAGACAAACCACACAGTTCACAAGCAGTCAGAGGCAGATGCCTTCTGTTTGAGAACGATAGCGTGCCTGGCAATTCTGGGAGGTCATTGTAGCAGATCTTTTGGCTTCAGCATTTAAAAATTACAACATTGATATTTGAGATGCTATTTGCAAATATTTTCTTCTCTGGGCAAATTATTCATGTGACTTGTTTAGGCAAAGTCACATGACATTTTTTGATGTGCCGTAAATAATTTATTCATTCGTTTCCATCGTAGCTTGTGTTTAAAAAAAATCCACCCCAAGCAAGCATTTTTTTGTGTTTTTTATGTAATATCACAAAATGAACATGAAAATACATTGATGGAACCCAGACTAAGGGGGCTTTCACACTGAGCACGTTTGCTGCGGTCTGAGCGCGATTGTTCCCGGCGACCCTGCAGCGTTGGTCTGGTTTCACACTTAACTTGATTCTATCGAACCCTAGTGTGCTGCGTTCGTCTTGTCATCACAAACGTGCACGGCGCATAATAGAAAACAGACAGTGGTAAATGTATTGTGTTTTTTATTCATTTGGTGCTATTATGCGCAGCTGAATAAACGACACTTATGTGTGTCGCATGAATGCGGCTTTCTGCTGCTTGCAAATGGACTCTTTCGAGGAGACAGTGGATTGTCATTCATTTGCCGCCCTGATTGCACTTGCTATACGCTAATACACTGCAAGCTCACTCTGGTTCGTATCCAGGTAAATAATCAACTATCATCCATTACATGCGTTTTATTGAACTAAATACAGTACATGGTCATCAGCTAAAACGCATGCGCAGTTTACTTTTCTTCCTGAACATGTGTGCACCCAAGTCTGTGTTGCTTTCACATTTATGCAAATCGCAGCACAGTTCAAGTGCAACCGAACTCAGACCACCTCCTTCAGGTAGTCTCGGGTTCGGTACATCAGTGTGCACAGGTTCGTATGACAGCTTTCACATTACCAATTTTTCAGGCAAACTATGCCCCATTTCGAACTAAACTGCCAGTGTGAAAGCAACCTAAAACCTGAGACACACACCAAGCCGACGCCAAAGAACTAGTGGCGATGAAAGATGACTGTTGGTACCGAACACACCAAAAAACTAAGCCGACCGATGCTCAAAAGTGGGCCGACATTGGCTTTGTGTGTCCCGGTCTTAAATAAATTTGATAGTCACTTCCAATCTCACATCCTTAATTAAAAACACCTAACACACAGAGGTTCACTTACTGTTTATTCTGCTTTTACCGCATTTACCAGATGTGTATGTCTAGTATACTACATTTATATTTTCTTTTTGCCCTTAAACCAATCTTTTGTTTAGGACTGTTTTGTTTTACACTTTTGATTTAACAGCCCTAGCCATGTTACAAAACCCAGGAAGGAATTGATGGAGTTTGGCCAATATATGGAAATGGAACTGTAATATTCATTTTTAAAACATCAATCAACAAATAATCGACAATGCCATGGTATAAGGCTCAGCTTAATGACCGTGTTAGGGTGTTATGTTCTTTTGTGTAGTCATATCATGAGAGGAAATCAGTATTGTTTATATATTCTCAAGCTATTTTTTCTTTTTTTCAGACACTCTATAAAACTCAGGTGAAGGAACTAAAGGAGGAGATAGAGGAGAGGAATCGACAAACTCAAGAGGCTCACAAAAAAGTCCAGGACATGTACTCAGAGAAGTAAAAGTCCTCTTCATGAATTAGTAGCTTTTGCAAAAGTGCTGCTTTTTGGAAAAATATTACAGAAACTGAAGAGTGTCTGCTCCTCCATAAATCTTTTTTGTAGGGAGTCACTCTCTGCTCAGTTGGACCTCACCATGACGAAGGCCGAGTCAGAGCAGTTGGCCCGTGCGCTACAGGAAGAGCAGTATTTTGAACTCTCTCAGGAGAACAAGAAGGCTGTGTCGCGTTACAAACAGGAGATCACAGAGAAAGACTCGACCATCACACAGGTCTGTGCAGCACAGGCATCCTTCTCTGAATCTGACCATTTCATTTATGTATTCTGTACAAGCCACCTGCAGTTTTAGTCTGTCATTGTCAACTTAGTGGTTCTATCAGTGGCTTTTAACTAAGAGTATAATGCATTTTCGTTTAGCTTGAGGAATCCAACAAGACCCTTACCAAAGACGTGGAGCTCCTCAGTAAGGAGAAGACAGACTTGAACGAGAGGCTCCAAGCTCAAGAAGAAGGTAATCTTAATTCCAATTAGTTACATACAGTTTAATTTTACACAATATCGTAATTTTTCTAATGTCTTCCTGTAGAGTTTGCAGCAGAGAAGGAAGAGGTGGCAAACTCAGTAAAGGCGACTTACGAGAAGGCCCTTAATATAGAAAAAACTCTGAAGACTCAGGTATGACCACCATACAGCAACTTTATATAATGTATGTTTATATAAGTAAAATAGAAAAAGCCAATGTCACCATCACCATAGACTTGAATGTGTGAAAGTGAAAAAAATATGAGAACTAGGGAAGTTGTTGGAGAATCAAATACAAACATAGTCTATGGCTGTGTTTACACTGCAAGTCTTAATAATGCACAGATCTGATCTTTTTTTTTTCTTCATCGGTTTACATTCACTTTAGATACAACTGGTATGTGTGTTTACATTAATCCCCACCCTAAATGATTCTGTTGGTGATGTCTTTACTATGCGACATGGTTGACCTTCGTGTTACTAAAATTATTTTATAATTTACGTTGGGTGTCCGTGATTACTTGCCATCATGGATAAGTTAAAAGCTGTCATAGATGTTTGCAGCGCAAAATCTGACTGAATGGATATAGACCGCAAAATAACGGTAATTTTCCTTTGTTAGTAGTGCAGTAACATTTCATTTATTTGAAGAAATTAACGAGAGAAAGACTGGGAGTGTGCGTGTGTGTGTCTGTTTGTATAATAGTGAAGCTTGTTAGTTTTGTCATTACTGTGAAATATAATGTAGCTTTCAGCAGTTTTATTTTAAAATGGGACAGAGGTTGAAAAAGTTTCTATGCTCATGAATGTTTCTGTGCGTGCACAATTTCTTAACTCTAAAGTTTCTGGTACAAATTGTTTCAGGTAATTTCGGTGGAAACGCGGCTTTAGTTTTCAACCAGACGTGTTTTATATGACCAAAACGTGTGAAAGGAAAAGACTCTTTTGCTCTTTGCTCAAACTTTTTGTCATTCTACCATCTGGTCACTGCAGGCGGTGAATAAGCTGGCAGAGATTATGAACCGTAAGGACATGAAGTTGGACCAGAAGAAGAGAGGCAGCACCACTGACCTACGGAAGAAAGAGAAGGAGAATCGCAAACTGCAGCTGGAGCTGAACCAGGAGAAGGAGAAGTTCAACCACATGGCCATCAAGTATCAGAAGGAGCTCAACGAGATGCAAGCGGCACGTTAATGTTTATTAGTTTTCACAGTGACAATACTGAAGACTGTATCAGTGGAATCTGATGATTCGAAAAATTTATTTCAACAAGACTGTTCTAGTCCTGCTGTGGTGAAGGCTTGCCTCATGAAAATGTATTGAGTTTCTTGACTGACACTCCAGGAGCCACATCAGCATGCATGACAACAATATTCATGAGCCAAGCGTTGCAGTAGTATTAGTTGTTATTTTGTCCTAGTTAATGATGTTTTCTGTATTTGCAGCAATTGGCAGAGGAGTGCACGTATCGCAATGAGCTGCAGATGCAACTAGACAGCAAGGAAAGTGACATTGAGCAACTTAGAGAGAAACTGAATGACTTGCAGCTCCGCGTGGACAACTCCAGCGTCACCAGCCTGCAGACGGACGAGATGGACAGTAACTTTGCTGGTAAGGGAACGGTCACAAAGTATGAATACTTCTGTTATATAAATGTCGCGTAATTTAAGGAACATGCTAGTTCGTTTAGTCTGAATCATTATTGGTTAGCATTTGTAGTGATTGTAAAGCCCACATTGGAAACCCCAGATAGGGGATTTCATCTTTATTTTTTATTTATTTTAATTCCTATTATAACTGTTTTAATTCACTTACGAATATTTTAATTTCATTTCTGTGTAAAGCACTTTGAATTGCCACTGTGTGTGAAATGTGCTATACAAATAAACTTGCCTTGCCTTGCCTTGCCTTAGCTAGTCATCCATATTTAAAAGTGTGCTGGAAATGGATTTAAAATGGTTTTATTACAACAAACATGCAGAGCAGAAGAAATGCAAAAAATTCGAAGCTTTAATTTTATTTCAGCAATTTTCCCAATGCTCATTATTTGTATTTTAGCTGGTTTATCTAATCAGCATGCAACACTGTCAAAATGCAACACAAGAATTGCAAGCAAACTGGCCTTTGTTATCATAATGCCACCATACAGGCCTGTTCGCATCAGGTTTGGTGTGACTAAGGGTGTGGTCAAACTTATAGTTCTCTTGGTTCTTTTGGTCCGGATCAGAAAAGAAAATGATACATTTAGTTCTAATTAATTTAGTGTTGGCATATTTAAGATACAAAATTAAAAAGCGGCTTTTATGATCTACATTTTTCAATGGAACATACTGAACATCCAAAACAATGCTGTGTTCTCTGCTAAATGCGCTCGTTGTATGTGCGTAGCTACATATGATGGTATTTTGACCAGCTAAGAACTCCTGAAGATGTGTGAAGGCGACAGGAATCCCTCTGTCACTCACACAAACGAAGATCTGCTGCGAGGAGATATGGTTCTGATGCCTGTACTGATCTGTGATGGGCAACATCACGACTATGATGAGAAAAAACAGGTATGCTTGAGCATTCTATCCTCTTTAGAGTTGTATCTTGTGGCGTCATCGTGTTGCATTCATATTTCAGTCGAACCTCACCAGAGTTTTTTTGGAAGCGGGCCGAGACCCATTTTTCAGCGGTCTCGCTCCGCTTGTTTGGTGCACACCAGGGTTCGGGTAGCAGCGTTCACACTTATTCAAATGAACCGCACTAACAGAGCAACCACACTAGGGTTCGTTTTAATCCAGCCAAACATGCAATGTGTGAACACACCCTAACGGTGAATGTCCACTACAGCGGCAGAACTCCGCTCAGTGTCACTGACAACGCTAAAATGCCTCTGCTTTGGGGTGTGTACGTACCGGGTGTGTTTAATCTGTTTTTTCAACACACGGGCAGTATAATCATCACAGATACAAGTGATTACAGTTGGAAAGAGACAAGCTTTGTCCCTGAATGCCCTGAGTAAATATATGCTATCAATATAAAAAACTTTTGTAAACCCAGCCAGTATAGTGAATGAATGAGTGAGGTATTTATATAGCACATTTCCCATGTACTACTGTACACACAAAGTGCTTTACAATCATATAAGGGATCTCTCCTCAACCACTACCAGTGTGCAGCATCCACCTGGATTATGTGACTGCAGCCAAAGTACACCGGCGCCAGTGCTTTCACCACACACCAGCTATAGGTGGAGATGAGAGACAGTGATAGAGCCAGTTCAGTAGATGATTATTAGGAGGCCATGGTTGATATATGGTTTTTAATGACCACATACCCCTTTTCCACCAAGGCAGTGCTAGAGCTAATTCAGAGCCAGAGCTAGTCCCAGTTCATAGTTGGTTAGACTGAGGAGCCTTCTAAGAACCGTTTGCTTTTCCACCTGCTGAGAGCCACAACAGAGCCATGTCTTACGTCACTGTATACGTCTCATCTCTCTCAGCAACGCTAGCGAGGCAGCGGCAATGTTGCCAAGTATGTGGTTTTGCCGCGGGCTATTTTTTCATGTCCGCGGGATGAAGCGACCCCAATTGTGATATTTAGCCCCGGGAATGCGAATTTTAGTGCCAAAAAACATATTTTACCCCCAAATGTGATTTTTACTGGGGAATCCCCCCCTGGAACGCGATTGGGCTTGTTTTGAGTAGCAATTGGGAGGGTTTGTTGTGAAAACCTGGCAACCCTGGGCAGCGGGAAACACAAACACACCAGGCTTGTTCGAGATGCATCGGCACTGCGCAGACCGATCCACGTATGATATAAAAAAAACGCATGAGTGAATCAAAAGCATAAGGAGTCATATGCTCTCGCTGGACTGGTTATCATACGGCGATCGGTCTCTGCACAGCACCGCTGCGAACAAGCCTTCCATCAACAATGCAAACGTTGCGTTACTATTCATTCACATGGCTTTACGATCCTACATCGGCATCAAAACACAGCGAATCCAACGCATTCATGTAGTTCGCCGTAATTTGTATAGACGGAGATTACAAACGAGCAGCAGCTGTTAGCTCCATTAGCTGCTATTTCAAAAATGGTGGATCTAAAGTTTGTGTTTGTCTTGTGGACCCCGCCCCCAGCGCCTGACGTAATCGGTTCTTACTTCTAGCCCTGTTCTAGCCCAGCAATGTTTTGGTGCTACTTAAGAACCACTTTTCCTGGCACAGAGCTGGGGCTTTGTGTGTGGAAACACAAAGAACCGATTTGAAACTAGGCTCTGGCTCCGATCTAGCTCTGGCTCTGCTTTGGTGGAAAAGGGGTAAGAGAGTCAGACCTCGGTTTATCTTCTCATCCGAAGGATGGTGCTTGTTACAGTATAGTGTCCCAATCACTGTACTGGGGCATTAGGATCCACACAGACCACAGGGTGAGTGCCCCCCTCACTAACACTTCTTCCAGCGGCAACCTAGTTTTGCCAGGAGGTCTCCCATCTAGGTACTAACCTGGATCAACCCTGCTTAGCTTGGGCTACAGGGTGATATGGCTGTGGCCATAATCACAATGAAAGCATCCAAACCGCAAAATTTAACATAACTGTAAAGCTTCCAATGTGTAAACAATATGATTTACACACTAAATCCAGCATAACCTCAGACACAACTTGCATGTTTTTAAATACATATTTTAGTCGAGAACTGCCCAATCTTTTGACACTCTCTGCCGCTCTCAGCGCTTTCTCCGTTCCGCTGTCAATTCCACAATGCATCGTGTGAGCGTGAAGCTCAACTTCTGTAAGAATGAATTGAAAACGCTCGCTCTGCGCCAGCTGATACACCGTAAAGATGTGAACAAACTGATGCTGTTTGACTGAAATATGAATGCACGCAGACCAAAAACATCTAAGCAAGCCAAAAACAGGACGTGATGTCATGAGATGCAACTCTAAAAAGGACAGAATGCTCAAGCATACCTGGATTTCTTTGTTGCAGTGTTGCCCATCACAGTTCAGTACAGGTGTTGAAATCGCGTCACCGCGCAGCAGAGGGATTCCTGCCGCTGTTTTGACTCCTTAACAGTTTTTATAAACTTCACAAGTTCTCAGCTGAAAAAAAAAAACATATGCACGCACATGGAACTATCGCTTTTAGTCCAACAGCATTGTTTTGGATGTTCGGTAAGTTTTGTTGCAAAATATTTGTCATAAAAGCAGTTTTTATTGTATCTTTAGATTCAGTCTTAAAATGACAGCGTGAACACCAAGCGAACCAGGACTAAAAGTATAATTTTCCTTTTTGGTCCGGAACAAGAGAATCAAAATACAAGTGTGAACGCGCTTAATCCCAAACATATTTTCTCATCCAGAACTACCTTTTGATTCTCTGAAAGAAAAAGTCATTCATATTGTTCCATCACTGTACAGAATTATATGCTATAATGCAAAATAAAAATGAAAGCCACTGGTAAAATGTTATATGTTGTAACTCTTATGAAACTAAGAAAATAACATTGACCTATTTCAATTTGAATTGATTCCCACTTTACAGGTCGCCATTTGAGAAAAAAGGACTTGATTAGAAGGGATACTTTGGAATGCATGTTTTATTTTTTAAATAGTCATGTAAAAAAAAAAAAGAGGTTATGCCTATATTTTGTTTATATTGGTCAGCCAAATCATAAAAAAAATCTGTGGCTATATTATTTGTGCTAATGAATGTGTATTCATCAGGAGTGTATTTATGATATTAGATTTAGCACACAAATTGTCCTTATGACTTATAATGCTGTGATGATGGGATGTTTCATGTTGCCAGGTGGTGTACATAAATCATCAGCTGCTATTGTCTGTGTTTAAAGTCCTCTCTAATCTCTTGTTCTCCCTCATATATAGTCAGTTCTTCTTGCTCTCCTTATCTGTGTATCTTCTATTCTTTTTCCTCTGTGAGTAACTTTAAGATTGGGATCCCATTATGCCTGGATTGTGCTCTTTGGTGGCATTTTGTCTCTTCTCATTACTTTTTTTCTTATTTTAATGAACGCATCTTACTGAATGTCAAATGTGTTTTGGCGATGCCTCAGAAATAAGCTACTCAGAGTGTTTATAACGATAGAGAGCAATGCTAAATTAGTTTAGACTTATTTTTAACTAATTTGCTGAAATTTGTGAAAAATATTTTGCTAATTAAAATCTTTTTAGACTAACCCCTACTCTGAGCACCTTTCAGAGGTGTTTTAGGTCAAGTCTCACTCTTTTAATGTGTGTGTGTGTGTGTGTGTGTATAGCTTTGCTCTTTGTATTCCTATTGGCCTGGGTTAAAATATTAATATGTGACAAAGAACATGCCGTTGCCTTCAAATTGCAAGTTATGCACAGAGAATCATGTAATAATTGTAAAAGTAAAAGTTGATTAATTTAGCATGGCTTGTCCCCTCCCTGGCTCTGTAAAGGTTGAAAACCCTTTAAGTGGTCATGACATAGTTTTTTATTTATTTATTTATATATCATGTTATTATTTTAATGTGTTCTTTGGGGATCACTTTTAATAATGTCTGCACAAAAAAACAAATATATATGCAGGGGAAAAAAATTTCAACCCTCATTTCTGTCTGAAATTATCCATTTTTAAGGCTTGTCAGTAACAAACACTGCGCCAAATTAAGATATTGGTGGCCATTGTTATGATTGGCTAAAAGTATTAAAAAGTATTAATAATTCTCAACTCGTGCACTCTGGTTTAAATGGAACGCATAACATCCGGCTGGTGTGTCGCATGTAAAACATTTTAATGCATCAGAGCTCAAATCGGATCCGAAAATTCTGCATTCACAGATAGTCAGCATTAGCCCCTGTGAGTGACTATGAGTGACATTCATAGCAAATTAATGACTTGCGATCCATCGGCTGCCATTTGTCGTGTGCAGTGGAAACATGGCTCAAAGGGATAGTTCACCCAAAAATTTAAATTCTGTCATTACTCACCCTCATGTCGTTACAAACCCGTAAGACACAAATGAAGATATTTTTGCTGAAATCCGAGAGCTCTCTGACCCCCATAGACTGCAACGTTATTACCACTTTCAAGGCCCAGAAAGGTAGTAAAGACATCGTTAAAATAGTCCATGTGACTCCAGTGGTTCAACCTTAATGTTATGAAGCGACGAGAATACTTTTTGTACACAAAAAAATAAATAAAAACAATGTAGGCAAAATGTCAGATAATCAACGGAAAGCCAGTGGGCGGGACCTATCGTGCGATGATGTGTAACTATTTGCTCTGGAGACTATCATATATGCAAATGTGTTGGCCCATGTGACGTCACAGATCCCACAATATCAGAGCCGACGCCAGCCGAGCACTGATGAGGGGGCGTGTGAAATACTGAGAGGGGGCGATGATTACGTTCATTGCTGCCACATACATATTATTTTTTCCACTCAATCATATTGTAATAACGAGATATGTTGTTAAAACAATATATTTTTCTCGTTAAAATGACATATAGTTTCTCCTAATACGGACATGTGATGTGTACAAAATTTGCATTTATCCACATTAGAGAATTTGTATAGCCCATGTGCCTTTGTCACACTTCCATGTTTGAAAAGCAGAAGCAAGCTCAGTGTAAAATAGGCTATTCCGCTAGCCTGGTTAAAACCAGACCATTCTCAGTAGTGACTGAGTTATGGTCTGGCAAAGCTTCATAGACAAATCATTTCCAAAGGGGCGTCACCAACGGGCGTCGCTCAAATGCCTCTGGGCGCAATTGGATAGACCTAAAACCAATCAGAGCGATGAGGGAGATGACGTAGCCTATGCAGAGCGACGGAGAAACATCTACTCTGGCCGTTTCTCAATATGCGTTTTTGTCTGTACCACTGTCTATGGTCTGTACTTGTGTTCTCAAATAGGAAATGTCTGGTCACCTTACCTAAACCACATATTAATGTTTAATTATTTTTAAAATGTAAACGAAAAGAGGCAGGGTGTTTTATACTTCGTTTTATTATAAATATATAAGATAATGACTGTAGGCCTAACTACGCGTTGCCTGAACCACATGTGTGTGGCTAATATGTTTAAGTTTTTGTTTTGTTTTTTTATGAAATGAGGCAGTGGTGTTTTATGACATATTTTGTACGCGAACTTCTGACTTGCGTGGAGAATGAACTCCCGATGACGGTAATAGTTAATATTTAACATATTATAGCCACACAAATGTAGTGAAGGCAATGCATATTATCTTCAATGCATGTATATAACAAAACGAAATATTTAAAAAACCCAGACTCTTTTCGTTTACATTAAAAAATAAAAACATGTAATATGTGTGCATAATATAGGCAATGATTATCACTGTAATACAATGAGATATGACATAAAACAAAATCCAGTCTCTTTTTGTTAAATGTTAGTTTAATGCGTGATCAATATCCATTTTAAAAGTATAAGTAAAAGGTATAAGAAGCTATACAATACATAAAGCAATTCAGTCAAAGAAAGTCAGCGCTAGGAGACTACAACGATAAAGTTTAATAGCTTACAAATATAAAGTTATGAAACTTCACTTTGCCCTCAGACAAAACGATCTGTCAGGGAACAAATTATAGATTAATGAGAGCAAAGATCAGCCGTTAGATCTACACAAGACGAATCATATCTTCACATCAGAGCCAGCGGCTGATGGCAGAAGGACTGGCCGAGGAAAGGCGCCTCTCGGTGGGGTTGAGCAATTGAGCGCCGCTGGTTCACTGGAGCTCACAACTCCCGAAAACGGCAGATCAAATTTTCAAAAAGGCGCTCTCTTTATAAATAAACCACAGATTTGAGCTTTAAAAACAACTACATTCTCGCCTGAAAAGGACTTAAAACTATATTTTGTGAAACATTAACACTACCAGAGGGCTCTCGCTAAGACAAGCAAGCTGGTATATCAGACTTTTGCCGAATCCAGTCGGTAAGACAGCGATAACATCTTTTTTTAGATATGAAGGCTTTTAGTGTTGTTCTTTGCTCTGGTTTTAACGGAATGGGAAAGTTTAAATCGCTTAAAACAGCCGCGATAGCTGATAGTGATGTTCCACTGCTGCATCCATCTTTGTAGTCAGTGTACAAAATCTGCTTCACTGTCGCTGCGCTGTCGTCATCGTGTAAAGCCCGCCTCAACGTTTCTGATTGGTGCCTCGATTTCTGGGGCTTAGAAATGGGTTTGAATGGGCTCTTTGCCAGACTACTTGCAGAGCAAATCTAAATTTGCCGGAAGTTGTCTGGGTTTTCCCAGGCTACTATTCCGCTGCCTGTATCAGTGGCAGTGCCCATAGCACGAAATTGTAATCATTTATTGATGTAGCCTAGCCTACAGTTTTTAACAGTTAGCCATGGGTAACAGATGCCATTGACCGCTCATGATTAGCCTCAGTGGCGTAACTTATGGCAGACCCTGGTGCAGCCACAAATATCATAACTAGCCTATCTAATAGGCCTACTGTAATTAAGACATATATTCAAGAAATGTATTAAAAACAGAAAGACGGGCTTACTCAAAGGCCGCGGAAACAGGCCAGTGGGTTCGTTACGCATGTCAATAGGCCTACATTCCCGACGATCTTGGTTTGCTTCTTATTTATTAAATATACAGCCATTTAGTTGACGAAACCTTGCTCAAAATTAAAATACGATTTATAGAAAACAAAATTCACTTTAAAGAAAGACTTTCCACAGAACAAAACTCAATGAAGTCTCCAGGCATATTGCACATCTTATAATGAAGTTTTTCTCATGCTGCTCACTTTTCATTATCAACATATGAAAAAAAGAAAAAGAAAAAAAAGATGTGTATATATATATATATATATATATATATATATATATATATATATATATATATATATATATATATATATATATATATATATATATATATATATATATATATATATATATATATATATATATATATATATATATATAAAAGGCTAATATTTAAACATAGGCTAACTGTGAAACTAAATAGGCTACGTACGTTTTCTTTAACCCTCTGTCCGACGAAAGCGCAGACGCATTCTTAAAAGACAGATTCTTTTATGACAGCAGAAACAACTCACACTCCGTCATTTTTAGCCATACAGATAAGTTCAAGACATAATTATAAACTTTAAACTGTTTACTTTTATTTGTGTAAACTCACAATACCAAAGGCCGTGGATTCAGGGAACAGATTATTTTGCATGCGCTCCACTCCAAATGCGGTCTTCATTTCAATATTAATTTTGTTTATTAAATGCAAAGTTTTTAATTTCAAAAGCATTTCTAAATTCAGTTCATATTTCCAACAAACGAAATTACAAGCCAAAATAACGAAATGGTAAAAAAAAACTTTGAGTTACCACCATGCAAATTCAAACATTCGCCCTTCTCTCCCTAAGCGATGACTAGGCCTACAACCCGACAGGAGAACGGCATTTAACTAAATGTTCTAAATACATATGCACATAGCATAATAATAATAATAATAATAAACAAGTACACAACTTATAATAAAATTTGTTTAGGCTTTAAAATATATATTGTTTGAAGACTCATGAATGGCACTATAATTTTATGTTTGTTTTACATTTATATTTTTCATTCTTGTTATGAATTTCGTTACATTTAAAGGATTTGTTGTGAAAACAGCCTAAAATACATGTTGATAATGTTTGTAAACATTTCGTTTTTACCAGTATTTTTAATAGAATGCGACTGACACCAGTGCGATTTACCTGGGTTTTTTTTTCTCTCAACAACTTAAGTCTTACCCAGACAGTGCGCAGGTGCGACTCAGTGTGACAAAGGCACATGGGCTATATAAATTCCCTAATGTGGATAAAGGCATATTTTGTGCACATCATTATACAACACATGTCCTTATTAGGAGAAAATATATGTCGTTTTAACGAGAAAAATATGTTGTGGGGTGGGGGAGAACGCTTAATCATACGGCCGGACCAATCAAAATTCGACTTTGCCTAACAGACTTTCCTTTACTAAAATATTGCTTTTTAAGATTAATATTCACTCTAGGAAGAAAATGCAATTGGCAAATGTTATTTTTTAAATAGAATATTTTATCATTAAAATTCATGGTGATCTGAGGGGGCGAGAGAGTCTGGGTGAGGGGGCGTCGTAGGAGGTTTTATGCTCTGAAACTTGCAGGATTTTTTAATGGTACAGACCTCTTATATGTCAAAAGATCAAGACAATTATGACAAATTTCTTTTTTCCCTCATGTTTAATTTATCCAAATGATTTAATTTATCCAAGCCTAAAATTTATCCAAATTGATTTGAAAACTTTATAAAATTTGTCACAAGTCAAAATTGTTGACATTGAAAATAAAATATTCCCAAAAGAATGAATATATGTAATTATTGGGAAATCGGTGTCAATACCCAGCCGAATGAAGCACACATGTTCCTGTATGTTGACTGTGTACGGTTGGTTTAGCTATTTGGTTTACCGGCAGCATGCTTACTACAGAATGATTGACATTTAAGCATTCACACTCAGTTGTGGTCACACAGTTTATGCATGATTTTTTTAAACAATTCTTATGCGACCTATCTGTCTTCCTCACAACCTTTCAAACCAGTAACATTTTAATTTAATTGCATCATAATTTGGTTGATATTTCCAGAAAAGGGGCAGAATTACATACTTGTCTTGTCACTTTAATTTAATGATAAAATCATTAAGCATTGAGCTAGTTACAAATACTGCTTTTAATGTGATGCATATTCCTGGGTTTATTATTCAAAAATTCAGTGTACATCATTCCAAAGAAAAACATTTAGATGTACTGTAATAAATTGACATTGCATATTAGTTCCTTTTAATCAAGACAAATATCTAGTAGCTGCTGTTGTGTTGTTTTGAGCGATTGTGTCTGTTATTCCACAATTTATGTGGTCCATGTGAGCTATTATAGTCAAAATTGATTGAGTAATCAGTCAAATATCTATTTAGCCATTGTTTTCTAACATTCACAATCACATCAGGATCTGTTTAGGTATGGGACAACTCATTTTCACCATCTAACTAATTTTTGATCAATAAATTAAAGGCCTGCCCTTTTATTCTTGTTAGTTTCCCTTAACAAAACAGCATGGGATTTTACAACTACAACCCTGTGATGCAGGCAGTTGTTTTAAAGTGTACCTGGTTTACGCATGTTAGTAAAAGCTATTTAGTTTTTGTAGATTGTGTCACAACCTTGGTTTGTATTCCCAGTTGTTTTACTGCATGTCTCTTTCTATTGCTTGTTCAAACTCTGACTTGGATATAATGGATTTTATTTGTTTTCAGAATCGAGGCTTGAAGGCTGGCTCGCAATACCTAATAGGGCTAATATAAAAAGATATGGCTGGAAAAAGCAGGTAAGGCTTGCATGAAGAATTATATATTAAACTACTATTGCCCATTCATTTAGACATCCACGACCTGCTCTTTTCCCTCCTTTTAAATATTTTTTTTTGTTTCCCTCAGTATGTTGTGGTGAGCAGTAAAAAAATTCTCTTTTACAATGATGAGCAAGACAAGGAGCAGTCCAACCCCTCTATGGTACTAGATATTGAGTAAGTATTCTGATGAATAACTATCCATGGATCGAATTATCCATGTTAACTGGCCCCTTGATTTATTCTTGTATGTCAAATGTATTGATTTCCCTTTTCAAAACAGCAAACTTTTCCATGTACGTCCTGTCACACAAGGCGACGTTTATCGAGCTGAAACAGATGAAATTCCAAGAATATTCCAGGTCAGTTATTTAAATTTTTTAACTCTTTCCAAGAGTTTTTTAACTAGTGGCTATTGTTAACTACAGTTCCGCATAGTATCAGCTACTGACGCAATCTCGAGTGAACCGAAATCGAAAGGGAACGTCTCCAGCTACTTGCTTATGCTCGATGACCTGAGATGAAGGAACGTGATATTGCGTAAGCTGACCGCATTATTACTGGAATTCGGCACTGCTTTATAGGCAGAGAACCCACAATCAAATTAGGCACACTCAAACTCATTGGCCAGTGTTTTACACTGCCGTTTTTCAATTAAGCTTCAGTATTTTTGGAAAAAGGTGTTTCCCCATAGTATCAGCTACCGACGCAATGTCTCGTACCCTCATCTCATTTAACCGAGCGTTCATAAGTAACCAGATACATTTACAATTTACACAGAACAAGATTTTTTATCCTCATGTTTCATGTACAAAGCCCAAATCATAAAATTTATGCAATTGGCATGATTCTATATGTAAAACATCAGTAACAATGTTTCCTTTTATATAAAAAGTGCTATAACATGTGCAATATGCATGTATGTTAATGTCTCAAATTGTTGTTTAGATCCTTTATGCTAATGAAGGTGAGTGTAGGAAGGAAGTGGACATGGAGAGTGTTCCTCAGGGTGATAAGGCCAACTGCTTACCCCACAAAGGCCACGAGTTCATCCCCACCCTCTACCATTTCCCTTCTAACTGTGAGGCTTGCTCCAAACCACTGTGGCATGTGTTCAAGCCCCCGCCAGCCCTGGAGTGCCGCCGTTGCCATGTAAAGTGCCATAAGGACCATCTGGACAAAAAGGAGGATGTTATCGCCCCTTGCAAAGGTGTGCCACAAGCAAAACAAGGCTCTTTTTTTTTTTTGTTTACTGTTTTTTTTTTTTTTTTTATACATTTATAAGGTTTGACTGAAATGTACATCAATTGTAGAACTGCAAAATTTTGAAAATGTAGTCCCAAATATTGATTACAACATGCAAACATGAACGAACAACTATTTTGATATTGAGTTAATCTCTTAATAGTTAAAGGTGCTCTAAGCAATGTCACACGTTTTTTAGGCCAAAATATTTTTTGTCACATACAGCAAACATCTCCTCGCTATCCGCTAGCTGCCTGTCCCCTGAACACACTGTAAAAAATCACCTTCTCTGTAGTCCGCGTAAGCTCCACAAACTGCAACAAAAACAAACGTGGTCAGTCTGCACCACGAAGCACAACAAAAAGGTGCTCCAACCCCAAATCATTCTTGTCGGCTTTTGGAAATTGATAAATGAATAAATTATTAATACCAATAGCTATTAATTAAAGGTGCCCTAGAATGAAAAATTAAATTAACCTTGGCATAGTTGAATAACAAGAGTTCAGTACATGGACATCACATACAGTGAGTCTCAAACACCATTGCTTCCTACTTCATATGTCAATCTCGTTTGTGAAAAACACCACGGAAAAACAAGCGAATCTCAACATAACACCGAGTGTGACACAACTGTCGGGATCATTAATATGTACGCCCCCAACATTTGCATATGCCAGCACATATAAGGCCAAGTGGAACGGCACAGCCGAATCATCGGGAGTTGCGTATCTGCAGGTTTTGTGAAGAAACAAGCGTGATGCGAGGACAGCGAAAATGGCAGATCAGGGAAATAAATGTTATGTTCCAGGCTGTGCAGGGGACGTGAGGACTTTTCATACCCTTCCCACAGAACAAAACAGTCAACAGGCATGGTTGATGTTTATCTTTAACCGCGACAATTTAATTCAAAGTTGTTCGTTTGCTCTGCCCATTTCACTATGGACAGTTTTTCTAACCTGGGACAATATCAAACAGGCATCGCTCAGCGTCTGATACTGGAGAAGCGGCAATTCAAACTATATTCCCGCTAGAAGTAAGTAGTGATTTTATCTACTTATTGACTGTCTAAACAATTCCTTATTAAATTGAAAGTTTCTTAGTGAGACAACATTAACGATAATATCCCCCGTGTTGTTTAGATCCAACGCAAGATGCTAGTACAGTAGGAAACTCCAAATAGCATACATAACAGTATGACAAATGTCAAAGGTTAATATTATTTCCTGCCAGTGTTGTCATATAAATCTACAAAATACAACCTTAGATACATATGGCAATCCTTTTTGTCTGATAGAATTATAATTTAGCCTATATTTCATCAACAACACATAACTCAGGAGCTAACTATGTTAGTTTAGATGCAGCTCACTCGATCCTTCTAGCTAACGTCACCTTCTCCACCAGGACATCACTATCCGTTGAAACGATAGTCATTTGACAAGGCATCTAGTCAATTTGTTAAAAAAAAAAACTGTACTGTACAAACAACATATTTACGCGCTACCCAGTTCGCTGTTTACAGTTCGTGAATCAAATGGAAGAAGCTATCATTGTAAAATCATAAGGTGACGCATTACAATGATTAAAATATTTTCACAATGCTAAAAACAAAGTTGTGACTGCTGACGTTATGCGTTAACGTGTAAAGTTAATGTTATATGCTAGTTCACATGTAGGCTGAAGTATAGTACTGACGTTACGTTTTGCAGGTCTTACTATAAATAAAATACTAAACTTACCACTCAGAAGCGTCCATTTCCTATCTCAAAACAATTGGTTGTTCCTCCAAATCTGCATCTTCGTCAGAAACGGGATCAAACATCCAAATGCATAATTTTTCCATTTTCATGACAGACAGTGTAGATCTGTTTGTTGTCACTGAAGCTACTGAAATCAGCCACGCAGTGAAACAGCCAATCAGAGCAGAACTCCACATTAATATTCGTGACCATTCCAAATAAGGCAAAAGCAAACAATTTAATTCTAGGGACAATTTCTGGGGTTGTAAATGGACCTGTAAAACCATATCTGGACAATTTTTACCCATAAATATACCCTCTATGTAGATATCAGAGAACAATTTAAAATATTGTTTCAACTCATTCTAGGGCACCTTTAAGCTGAAGAGAACTACCTTAAAGGGGTACTTCAGTGCTGGGAAGATGAATGTGTATTTAAACTGGGTCATTTATGTAGTAGAAATGTGCAATTATTTTTTAATTTGGTGCCTTCTAAACTGAGAAAAGACAGAAAATTTATTTTTGTCTAATGTGTATGAAAGACAACAACTCCCAGAATGCACTTGCTTCGCTGCCCAACGAGACCACTCCCAAAGCCACGGCCACTGGTTATCACTTGCCCACCATGACAGCCCCCACCGTTGTTTTGATTTTCTTAGTAATAAAATAATTTTGTTCAGTTAGAGAACAGACACTACAATTAAAAACTGGACGTGTCTTTTCAATTAAGTGTGAGTGAACCGAACGAACGTCACGGCACAAACGCAGCTGGAGTCAGGTTTCATTCATCACGAGAGCGAAGAGCTGAGCAGAGCTCAGGTAAGCACGGCAGTCATTCACGACGTGTGTCCAGTCTGGCGCGTTTTCAGTTCATGCCTATGGAAGCTTAACTTTCATAGGAATTCATTGAAAAGTTAAAACACTCGATTTGCTCCGCACTGCTCCGTTATGAATGCCCGAGCCGAGCGGCTGTACGCATTTACATTCTGTGAGTAAGATCCCACACCTATGGGCGGGTTGAAAACATGCAGAACTATCTCCTTCTACTGGCTGTAGTCTCTAGCCTCTGGGCAAAAAATCCTCAGATGATGCAAAATGACGATATTTGCGTCTGAGGATTTTTTCCAGAAATAAAATGCATAATTCTCTCGTCTCAGGGGGACATGAGGGGGGAAAGTACTACCGGGTTACTACTGATACAAAGCTTAATGCTAATCGCTGAAGTAACCCTTTAACAAACACACAATAACAGTCACAAAAACGTAAAAAGAACTGTCCCTGTTTGTTGAATGTCCATCTATAACTATTTGAATCTAAATCTGACAAGGTTTCATCGTCTAATCTGTTGTTGTTTACTTTCTTTTTACTACCTCTTGCTACTTGGTCTTTTCTGTGAACGTTTATGGGCTGATTTCGGCGTTGCCATTGTCTGCATTTTCTCTCAGGCAGAGAATACACAAAGAACGTAAAGAACGCGGCAGCACGTATCACATAGTGACAAATTCACATCGACCAATCAGATGTGGTTTTCGGCTTCAAACTTTCGCGGTTGGTTAGTTCTACAAAGCAAATGCCCATATTTGGATTAGATAGCACTGTGTATGAGACTGAGAGCTTTATAATGATACCAGGCATGACATGTTTCTGTGAATGGAGACAGCACTGGAGCTCGCGTTAGAATGCTAATTTATGGTGATTTCGGGTAGAAATATAATGAAATGACCACCTTAATGTGAAATGTGGAATTTTTTTTTTATTTTGACATGAAAGCTTACATTTTAAGGAAGCAAACTGGCCCAAAATCTCAAAATTGACCACTGCATGAAAAAACAATGTTTTCACCTGCCGTGTCTTTCCAGCACTTACTGATCTTTATTTTATATATAATAACAAACTTACCATTTTTCTCACACAGTGTAAATTAGTTTTATGATGCATCTCTCTTTGCTACTGTTTATCCCATAGTTTTACAGGGTTCGCTATTCTGCTTTATCTTCTCCATTAAGCCCAGTCCATAGCATCTTCTGGGCAAGGTCCACGGCCTGCATGTATTCTGGAACAGTGTTTCTTTGGTCATCCATGTGATCCTTGGCCTCCTGGGTTGAAACAGAGGGTTGTTCTTGCCACAGAGCTCTTGTTACGGCTCTTGTTAGAGCCGTACAATCGGAGGCATGCTTTCCTCATATTCTCCATGATAGAAAGTAATTCCAAGCCTTTGAGACGAATCTTGTCTATCAATGTTGATCCAGGTATGTCAATCAAACTCCAGGTATCTTTTGTATGTTTAGCCTCGTTCTGTTTTCACTAAGAAATTTGATGTTGAAGCGCAGAGCAGGTCACCTCTAAAAGCATTGTTTGCCTACAAGAGTGTCGAGTGGTGATTGCAAGTCAGTTTTCACCATGTCTATGCAAAGGATGAACAGAAGGGGCGAGAGGGCCGAGCCTTGGTGAACACCGACAGTGATGTTTAAAGGTTGTGAAAACCACACTAGTTGGATGTGATGGCAGTGATGTTTCGAAGGTGTTGGTCCAGTACTTGTATAATATCTTTTGAGCAGCCGATTTGTGCAATAGTTGCCCTTGCCTTTCCTGATTGGCACAGTTGTGCTGGTTGTTTAGGTGCGGGGGGCTTGTTCTCAGCTATGACTCTTAATTTGGTAAAAATGCTGCTCCACACTCTCCAAAGGCCCCTTCACACAAAGATTCCGAAAAATACACGACTAATGTGTCCCGGGATTTGTCCTGGGATCATTTGATTTTGGTACTTTCACACTGCTATTGATTTTCTGGTATCTGAGTGCATTCACACACATCCCGTAAAGATCCCATAAAGACATGTGACATCAGAACCATTTCTCGCATCGTATACCATACCACTAAGTTAATTTCAGCTTCAGCGTCATCACTACGACACACCCCTTACGCCATTGGTCCGGCCTTTTGTTCACACAGGGCGCGGTCTGGGACTGATCCCAGCAATGTTACTAGGTCCCCATCCTGGGACATGTTTGCATTCATACAGAAGGCAATTCTATGGCAGTTTTCTGGGATCAACGCTCTGTGTGAAAGGGGCTCAAGCATCTTCCAGATCTCAGCTGGTCTGTTGCCTGGGCCAGTCCACTTCGACTTCCCATTGTATATCTTCCCACTGGACTTCTTCACCTCCATAGTTGTAATCAATGAAGTGGGTCCAAAGGTGGGCTTGGTATTAGCGGGTGTGGAAATTCGTTTCAAATGCCGGCAAAGTAAGTCAAACCATCGTCGCAGGATAGCTGATGGGTCTCGCAAGTCCTGGTTGTCAGCCCCTATGATTTTCATGATATGACCGATATCTTGGGTTGAATGGTGGTGGAACTGGTGGTAGATGTTTTTTTCCCGTTCAGCCTTTTGCACTTCTTTGGTTGTTTGATTGACAGTGAATTTTACTGGTAAATGCGGATTTGAAAAAAAATTAATAAATAGGTAACCGGTCCAGTTTGCACAAGACCTCTAATCAGAAAGTTACATCTACAGCAAAGACTGTATGTGGAAAATGGCTAATGACAAAGCATCTCACAACAACACTTATTTTGTTCTTGTCCCTCAGTTAATTATGATGTGACGTCAGCTCGAGACATGCTGCTTCTGGCCTTGTCCCAAGATGAGCAGAAGAAATGGATTGGTCATCTCGGCAAGAAGATTCCCAAGACTCCTCCTTCTACCTTCTCAAGGGCATCCCCACGCACAATGTCCACTCGCTCCGTAGCCAACCAGTCCTTCCGCAGGAACCCCAAAAGCATGCCGGGCAAGCCAAGGTAACTACAACCATTCAGCCTCAGACTAATCTTAAATCACATTATGCATTTGGAGTAGAGAATAGGATTTTCAGTGCAGTATAGTGTTTTAACCAGAAAGCCTTCTCTCTGGATTTGATGACAAGTCATATTTCACTCCAAAAGAAAGAAATAATAAAATGTTTGTCTTTAGGACAATAAAGACAATTATGCACAAATTTCCCCCATTTCTCATTACTGTAATGTAGTGATGGGAAAAAAAATGTATGAGGCAACAATACCGTCTTTCTGCAGTACTAGCACATTATGGTGTGATCCATTTAGTAGTGATCATTCCTATGTCCTACTCTCCTAGATTACTTTACATTCTACTGTAAGCATGTTTTTTCTTCTAAATGCCATTCAAAGGTATAATTTATGCCGTTTATATTTGATACATGAAACTCGCTGAGTGAAGAAGTGCAGCCTATTAGACATGATACTGTCTTTTAGGGCTATGTCAGTCAGCATTCTTTCTGCGACTAATACATTTGTGTTTGACTAACATTTAGTCAAATATTAGGGATTAGCCCTAGTTTAATGCACAGCTAGCTGTGGATTATCCCGCTTATACCATGGTCATTTGCCAGCATTGACCAAGTTAAAGCTGTTTTTGATGTTTGCAGCGCAATATTTGAATGGAATGGTAAAAATGATGGTTATTTTTGTCATCTAGCATTCTGTCAGCTTTAAATCAGATGCAGAGATAAAGTGTGGTAATATTACATTTATTTGAATTAATTAATTATAGCATTTATTTGAATTAATTATCCAGATAGAGAGAGCTAGAGAGAGAGAGAGAGAGAGAGAGAGAGAGAGAGAGAGAGAGAGAGAGAGAGAGAGAGATAGATGCGTGTGTGAATGACTTGTGTCTGTGCAGCAACTCCCTACTAAAAATGCTTTGAGCTTAATTAATTCAAAACCAGGGATGTTACCCTCTCATTGCTGAGAAATATACAGCAGTGATTCAGTAGCAAAGATATTTTATTAATAAAATCCATGGAGCAACATTGATTCGTTTCTGTGCTCCTGATTTTTTCCTGTGCGCGCAGCGCGGTGTCTCTGTGTGTGAGTGATGTATACATCACACCAAGCTGAAATTATGGCTTCCCCAACGAAAACCTTTATGATGCTGTTTTTGTGATTGTTACTGTAACACTGCTTTCAACGCAATCTGTATTGTATAAAGCGGTATATAAATAAACTTGACTTTAGATACAGTATGGAATTGAGAAATGGGTGAGGGAAGTGCTTGATTTTCATGAAAATAATCTTAATAAAAAAACAAAAACAAATTATCCTTAATAATTTTTTTATATATACTGTATATATTTGGGGTGAAATGTGACTGGGACATGTTTATATGAGATTGAGATATAAAGACCTATAATTATTGATAATGAAGGCCATAGGTTCCTGGCTGTGGAGGCAGGGTAGTCTCGTGACGGGCTGTTTATTTGCTGTTGTCTTATAGCAGGGCGCAGTCCAGTCTCCATGCGGCAGACACAACATCCAGTACATGCTGACAACATCATACAGCTTCTCCACACCTTAAATGTCTAACGGTGTAGTCCACTGTGTTTGTTCAGTACATTCATTCAGTTTTTAAGGTCGAGGTTATCTGTGGTCAGTTGCTCTTTGGATGCCTGTCCTTTTCTGTTACTCTGGGTTTTTGTTTACTAGAATGGCAAAGTCTTTCCTTTACAAACTTAACCAATTAAAAGGGAATTTCCTTTATCTGGACAGAGGCTCTCTACAGTCTTGGCTTTAAAACTTAAAATTTCCCCCTTTATTCTGGCATTTTTATCTGGAATACCCCCTGCTTGGGAATTGGCATTAAGCACAACTGATCAAATGTCGTCTATTTTGTCGTCTTAAATTAGCAAAAATAACACTTACAATCTGACATGGAAATGCAAAAGATTTGGCATTGTGGAGTTTATATTTGCATTAGAATAATGTTTTATTGAGTGTAAAATAATATCACCAGCCATTTTTTGAGAGGCTGCTCACTGTAGAGACGATGGGTGGAGCTTGACGTCCAGTTCCCCCTCGCTGGACGTAATGGGTGGAGCTAGACCAGGAGTGTCCAGTCCTGCGGGCCACTGTCCAACCCCAGTTAAAGGGTCATGAAACCACATTTCAGCAGCAGTCAGTTCTTGGCATTCAGCCAAGGGGAAGGGGCACGAGGGGAGACTGACAACACAGCAACGGCTTCTGATTCATACAGTTTTATTTCACTCTCATTAAAAGCATCAAAGCTTCCCACAAATGCATGCTGCAAATTGCAACACAATATACACATGGGGCCAGATTTACAAAACAGGGCAAATTAGCGTAAGAGCGCAATTCCATAAAAGCGTCGATGGGAGTGGACAGATCTGCGTCACGTGTGATCTACTGACAACGCGCAAATTTATGAACACAGCTTTTTTGGCTGTAAATAATGGCGCAAACACCAGTAAATTGGCGAACACAAACCTTTGTAAATCACCTTGCATGATTGATTTAAATATTCTCCTCCTATGAATTTTGTGCCTAAAAGGGAAACTCCAATACGGGCAGCTGCAAAAATAACTGTGCCCACGCCTTTTCAGCGCTAATTTATTACTGCGTGTCTTTAGTAAATCATGACAGTAGTTTTTTAACGGCAAAAGAGGATTTGTCCTTCAGCAAGCTGTTAGTAAATCTGGCCCATGGTTTTGTAAGCTCACCGTTACACAAACACATATATATATATCCTGTGACAGCTATAATTCAATGCACAGCCATTCGCAATTTGTTCTCTGCATCAAAAATATATATATGAACAGGCTGTTGCATTTTTGATAACTTTTGAGAATTATTTTGTGGAGTTTTTATAAGCCGCCTGGTCGGTTAAAAGGCCTTAAAGAGCGGTTACACTCACAGTGTGGAGGAATCACGTTTGTGTCGAAGAATTAGGATCTATTGAAGGGAACGTATGCAATGCAGAAACTCTTACAAAGCAAAAACAAACGCTTGTTTTTGTTCCATTAATGAATCTCTCACTTACTGTATGCGATCTCACTGTTTGAAGTGCCAGTCAGAGGAAAAAACCTATCAACGTGCGCTGTCATGAATAATTAAGCGTGTGCTGTCATGAATTAAGCAATGCGTCTTCTCATAGGATAAGAACATGCAGACTCATTAATAATTATGAAACACTGATGAGTCATCGCCATTCTATAGTACTAGAAAACGTCGACGTGAAGATGAATTTAAACCAGGAAGTTGAAAATAGATCAAAAAGGTTTCAAATTAACTAGTTTTCTCCCACATTCAAAACGAACAGATGGTAACATTGACTTCTATGATGTTCAACACACATAATATAAGAAAATTTGGTTTAGGGTTTCATGACCCTTTAAACCCCCGCTGAACCAGCTAATCAAGGTCTCGTAGGCATTGCTAGAAACTTCCAGCAGGTGTGTTGAGGCAAGCTGGAGCTAAACTCTGCAGGACTGAGTTTGGACACCCCTGAGCTAGACAGTCCAACCACACCCTAACCCTACCCATACCCTATCACTAAACATAACTTCACCTATTATGTCCAGAGAGGGGGAGCTGGATGTCATTTTTCTGCCTTCAGATTTCTATGATGGTTACAAAAGGTCAATCATACAAAACCTGACAAGGGAAGTAATTCAATTTTGCTTGAAGAAAATGAAGCTTATTTTGAGGATGTTTTGTATTTGTATTTTTTTGAGCTGCTTCTGTATCGATTAGGCAGTACATGGACCACACATTGTTTGAATACAAGAAGAGTGGAAAAGTGCATAGAAAGAAAATTCTTGAGAAAAAAAATCCTATTTTAGCAGTTTCAGTAAATGTAGAGTGAGTGTTCATTTGTATAGTTAGAAACTTACTAGAAAAGTAGAGCTGGTTTATTCAAATTTATTAGAATAACTTTACTTTAGAGCTTTATTTTATCCCCTTGTTGTCTTTCTGTTAAGAAACTCTTATCCACGAGACCATACCATGATTAAAATTAAACTGGCTAATAAGTTATTGTCCTAAGATAACACTACTATCCTATAAAAGAGGACAAACATTGCAGAATACTGGTGGTGGTGGTGTGTTGGGACCCCTAATATGCACAGGACACCTATACCACTACATGTACTGTTATACAGTGTTCAATTTATACTAAGCTGACCTATATTGTAATACATATCGTGGCCACTGTATTGTGATGACAATTAGCTATTCTCATTACCGTAATTTAAAGTAAACAATAAGACTCACCATTGAGATTTCAAAAGTATAACATCCAGATGTTTTGCAGTCATTTTGAGGTTAAATGTCCTTAATTGTCATGAAAATAATGTCATAATGCATACAGATATCTTAGTTGTCCTACAGGCTTCATTTCCTTCATGTAAAATATACATTTTCAAAGTTACTACTGTTGTTGTTCTGTTTTCGTTGAGATGTGTGTGTGAATCATATTGTGATGATTACTATGAAAAGTTTTGTTTAACATGGAATTGCAGTAAGAGTGATCCTACATTTAAACTTTCTTTCAAACACTGGACATTTTCTTTTCTTCTTTCTTCCAGCTAACCATCTGAACCTCTGGATTAAATTGGGATTTTTGTACTTTTCCTCTAAAAAAAAACTCAACAAAAAAAGTATATTAAAAAAATCTGTAACAAAACATGTAATTAACCTTTTAAAGTTGCATTTCTCAACTGAGACAAAAAACAGACATTAATTGGTGCTGAGATTCAGAATTTACCTACCACAAGGCATCATGGAGATTTTTTGGCATCATCTTTTTTTGCCCTCTTCTCCCCATAACACGGGATCTTCTCAGATTCCATTTATTCCACACCATGCCTCCTACTGTCCAGAGGAAAGCTTTGACATATTTTACAACTTGGGAAGGAAACTATAGGCTGTTCTCATTTTATGTTTGGACTCTGAAACCTCTGGGATTGGGACTATAGCTTGGCACCATGGTAAAAGGGGAAATTTGGGGATTTAACCGTAAAAGGGTCTTTTTGTTTGCAAACTATTTCCACTTTGATGCCGCCTTCTGATGGACTCTGGTTGCCTTATTCTATCCCTCAAAATCTAAATGGAAAATGAATTGGGTTTGGTTGCAAAGTATTGGGTACTGAGAGTTTCTGAGGGTAGATCTTGAGGGGTTTTTTTATGGAGCATGGAAGATCATTACAGTCTATGCATAATATTATCATATTTGTCATTATCATTGTTATTGTTATTGTTTTTGGAGGCTCCAAGCCATAGGATACCACCATAATGGCATCAGGAGACATAAAATGTCACAGAAACCATTGAAAAAATGTTTGTGTCTGTGTGTGTTCATTGGGTACATTGTTTCTGTAATATCTTTTTTTGTAATGTGTTGCCTTACATTTGATTCATAGTTTTCAAGGATGAAAACATTAAGTTAACAAATGTAACTGCACTGTTTGAATTGTAATTTATTTGTAGAAGACTAAACATCTGTAGCGTTTGGCTCACCTAGTGCCTTTTGGATAACAATTTTACTGCCATATCTGTTTGCGTTCCTCTCCAAACAAATCTTTACTATTATCATACTTTGAAAACAAACATATCTATTACAGTGTGATTTTACCTGAACCTAACAGGTTTGAAACCGAGCGGACCATCTATTGCATGTCTTCAATGTTGTCAACCAAAGTTCAAAAGTTCTGCATGTAGAACCATGATGAAGGCAAAATATCCTGCTTTTTTCTTTTATATTATAAATAAAAAAGAGCGTTAACATCCCCAGCATCCCCTCCGTCAGTGTACATACTCAAATTAATCAAGATGATGAATACCTCCTCAATAATCCAACATGGTTTTTACAAATGTGTTCAGTAAAATAAGCACTGGAACAATGATCTGTTTTGATGTGGATGTATTGCATGTTAAATTGCATTTGAGGCCGCACTGATGGATATGTGTCAATAAACATATCTTTATCTATCACTTGAGTGTGTTTTACCTGTTCTTACCTACCTGGTTTAATCATTTGTTGATGTTATGTCCGGTGGTGCCTTCACAACTCAAGCTGACCCAAAACATCAACATTTACACGGTACAGTTTATAATGTAGAGTTCATGTCAGACGTGATGCAATTCAAACGTGAATGGCTAATCATCATGACATTCAAGGTATACTTTTTAAAAAGTTTACAGAGTTTAAAATGTTTTTTTGTGTGTGAAAATCCAATGGTGCTGTAACTTGCAAATGGTTTCCTTTGTAACTCTGGTAACTTGAAGCCTTCGCTTTGTAGTATCATGGATAATTGTTACCACAGTTATAATACTTATCTATTCATAGTTGCATCTACATGACAAACAACCAATTTAAGATTAAACTACAAATAATGCATTTTATCTTTGGTTTTAATAATATAATATATTATGTTGTGGTTATGTTATGGAAACCTATTTAATGCATTATGCATAGGCTTCAAGTAAAGTGTTACCCAAAATTATTTTCCATCTGAAACAAGTCACCTTGCACTTTTTGTATCTTGTACTTTTTTGTTTAATTGTTGTATTATTTCTGTTATTTCCTGTTATTACTTTGCTAAAAGGGGTGTCCAGTTTTTTCTTAACAAGGAACAAGGAATCTGTAATGCAAGTGTTGGGGTAACAGTTTAGGACCCAGGACCAGTAGTGAAAAATGAAGACCAAGAGTCAGGACTCTCAGGAGTAAGATTAATTAAAGAAAAATTTACTGAAGAATAGTTTGCAGTTTCATCAGCAGAAGCCAGCGTCAGAGTCTCTCGTGGAATCGCAGGCCAGACTCTAACTTACAGAGAATTTTGCCCACCAGTTATACTGGTTACAAGGACATTGATTATATCAACAATAACAGATGGCCTAAGCCTTGATTGGCTACAGAGACCTAAAAGCCTAAAAGAAGGAAAGAGATATTTATTTTGATTATCCTTGATTATTCAGGTTATGGATATAATAAAAAAGAAACATTGAGAAGGATAGGTGTATAAAAGAAGAAACACAGGTATCTGACCTGCCCCTTCACAAGAATTTCAAATATTGGGGAGGGACAATTTGACCATTTCTAATTATTGGGTGGGACTTGTCCCCCTCAATGTCTATGGTCGTTACGGCCCTGAAGCAGATAATAAGAAATTTGAGAGGTCTCATTTTAAATGAGATGAAAAATATACTTCTGTATGAAATATATTGCTAAACCAACCAGACATTTAAGATAAGTCCTGCTTTTTTCTTGTTCTCTGTAGAAAAAATGAATAATATTGCTTCTTGTTTGCTGATTAGCTGCAGTTTGTAATAAAGCTGTGCAATTAGATACTCATGATTTCTATTCAAATGGATTTTTTGCACCTTGGGAAACTAATGATAAATGTTCCAAATGTCCAGTATTTGAAACTTGTTATTTGGCATTCAATTGCATGTTCGTTTGTTTTTAATTACATAATAGGCTAATATTAATAACAATATGGACACATCACGATGGCTGTTCCTTGCGCTCTCGTCTTGTCCACGGAGAGCTCTGCTGGTATTGTGCCTAATTTCGACTCCCTGCCTAATTATTACCCCCTCACGTTAAAGCCGCTACCTAGCCTTATCCTAACTCCATTCCACACACCTAATCCTAAACCTACATATACTGGGGACTTTAGGGGGGGGTCAGAATTCGGCACAGAGTTGTTCTGCCCTGCGGGCTTCCCCGTGGTCTCCTACTCCCCCGTGGTGTTCCCCTGCTCTGTCCTGGGGCCTCATTTATCAACAGTGTGTATGCAAAGATGTGTGCGTAAGAACAATTCCCACAAAGTGTGGGATCTACCAACTTGTACTTATAAGTAGGAATGTGTGGAAATATAAGCACAACTCTGAGCATGCTTACGCAGAGATTCTAGTGGTAGAATGGTGATACTACAAAAATAGTGTCACCGCGTGTTTCCTGTGTCCTTTCATTGCAAATACTCAATTATGCCTGGCTCACACTACAGGAGTTTTAAAATCCTATGCGATTGTAAAATCTGATTGCAGCACACACTTCAGGAGAATCTTTGCAGATTTTCTTCCCTCAAATCTTAAACATGCTCAGACTACAAGATTTGAAATTCGTGAAGCATCACACACTACAAAATGTTATTAAGATTATCGTGCCAGAGGAAGCGCGTCACGTGATCTACGCAGCAGATCGGAATCGGGGAAAATGGATACTGTAAACCCGAAAACTTGCTCTATCAATAATGATCGCTTGTTGTGAAAAACAAAACAAAAGCGTAAGATTAAACGAGTGTGGATGAGAAAATGGTTGGGGAGACGGGATCAACATGGACTGTCAGTTCTTCAGCGAGAAATGGAGGTAAAATTTACCTTATATTACTATCATAAGCCCTAGTATTCGCACGGGATTAGTATTATCTGGGGACCTCGTGTGATTTAGAAATTACTCCCCACATCTGAATTTTGCGTGGCGCATTCGCACGGGATAAGCAAAGCCTGTGATTTTACTCGAATTTACTGACTTATCTCCCGGATATGATGTCAAGACTTAATGTTTTTTTCGTTATAGATATAGCTGTATGAAATTTTAAACAGTTGTATCAATATCATTTTGATTGTTTTATAGTAATAAAAATAATAATTTAGTTAAGTTAGAGAACAGACGCCACAATTAAAAACTGAACTGAGCAATATAATATATACGGCGGAAGATTCAGTTTCAAACTTAAATGTAAAAGCGCCCATTTAAGCGAGTTTGTCATTGTCATTTTCTGTTTTTGTGTTTTTCATTAAGAATATTAAACACACCATTCAAGCAATTTAATCCCAAATGGATGCTCATTCTAAAGTGAAAGTATAATCCGCGCGGCAGCACAGAATTCATAACAGTGCGCATTTTATGCAGCCTAGTGCCATTCTTCGTTAAAGATAAAGATAAAAATGCACACAGGAAACAAAAACCTTGCAAAAATGATATACGATCCGCCTAAACCCGGCCAAATCACAGAGATGCCGATTCGCACGGGACTAATATTATCACAGGGCGGTGTTTGGCGAAATATGGTAGGTCATTTGCGGGGGAATATTTACTTTACATATTACAGACATGGCCGATTCGGACGGGATTAAGATCACAGACATTCTCTGCAATTAATACAAATCACCAGATGTCCCCAGATAATAGCCTACTAAACCCGTGCGAATAGGGCTATTCTAGAATGTTTACCGTTATAATATTGCCTGCCTAGTTCAAAAGCGACAGCTTTTACAGTGTAGATTTGTGCTGTAATATGAATATACAATTGGTGCTAGTATAGTAGGCTATGTATTATGAAATGTGTCTACTTATAAGAAACAATGGTTTGCAGGTTTCTCTCTCTCACACACAGCGCGCGCGCGCACATAGACACACACAGCGCGCGCGCACATACATAGTCGTAGACTTGTTTCCTATTGGCTATTGTGACAGTACTGACGTTATTACAATCTTGCTCATCCCGATAAATATCAAACATGTTTGATATGATCGGGGCGAGCCCGATTTGTGTGAGAGCAGATCGGGAGGGGCAAGATTTTATCTGTGAACGTCTCACATTACCAGATAATCTGCGCCGAACATCGGAACCGATCGAGGTCGTGGACAAGATTTTTTCTCAGAATCTCGGGAGGGGAAAATCGGCCATAAATCGGCCTAAAACTCCTGTAGTGTGAGCCAGGCATTAGTAATTGTATAGTTTAAGCTATACATTTGCATAATGGGTGTGAAAAGCTATAAAAGTCAGCTGGAAAGTAATTTGAAATGTAGCTATAGGTTTATGGCTGATCTTAGACTGAGTAAACCCAGCCTGATCTGCCGGCAATTTGATTTCGCCTTGCAATGCAGTCTGGAAACCTGTACATTCATTTCTACTGCTTCTGTTACACTTTTGTGGGAACCAATCACAGACGGGCTTATCCACCTGGCGCGCTATTGGTGGGTTTAACACGATGACGGATAAAGAAGCGATGGGTCATTGCCCGTTGATCACGCCTCTCTTGGTCTGATTGGTTGAAAGACTATCCAATTGCGTACAGAGTCATTTGAATTATGCTCGTTTATCATGCCTCTTGTGCAGTAGAAAATACATAGCAGACTCCCCAGACCAAAGTTCATTCTTAAATTGAGCTTGGTCTGGTGATAGCCAGACAAGGCTGATCTCGCTTTGCCGGAAGATTTGGCAGTTCAAAGCTGTTTTCAAAGACATGCATATGATTTATTAAGGGAGATTTATTAACAATGATTAGCCTACTTACTGGCGTGCGTAAGAACTGTGTTTGCACGTTTGATAAATACAGATTTTTTTTGTACTTAGGAACATTCTAAATTTAATTTAATTTCTAAATATAGAACCTTTTCTATTTTCTATATGCACTGTTGATAAATGAGGCCCCTGGTCCTTCATTCCTGTCGCCACGGCCACACCAGGCTCTCCTCCAATGCCACTTCCACAGAGTATCTGAGTACTCACACCTTGTCCTCATTCAGTGACTGCAAATATAGGGTGCTTCTCAAACATCCTAGTAAGGCTGCAACGTCATCAAGCCCAGCCTAGGACCATCTCAATTTGAAGGATCCTTGGAAGGCAGCCTTCCTTTCTCGTCCTTTGTTCAGCTAATTTTGAAGGATGCATCAAGTGTATCCTTTATGTCCTTCAGTCACCCACAATCCTTTGCACACATTCAAATTCACAAAAAAGAACCGATAGAAAATGAGTCTGCACTGAGAATGTTTACAGAGGCATACATGTTATCTTTTGTTTTGCACTAGGGCTGCACGATATTGGAAAAAAATTACATTGCGATATTTTTTTTCCCAACGATATATATTGTGATATTGAGAGCCATCAATCCAGGCTAAAGTCAATAATTACTATTCCATGATATTAATAATTTCACTAATAAGCAAGCTTCATTACAAGTGACAAAAAGGTCACTTAATATTTTATTCTAAAATTAGAACATTTCGGTAAACACAAAAGCAGAACACATTTAAACAGCAGCTTTACACCAACCCCCCTGATTGGTTTACAACAATATAACTTAAAATAAATAATTTTTTTATAAAACAACTTATAAGCATTTTGGTTCACAATCTTTTGTTTTTAAGTCAACTTTTCTTATCAAAAGTGCCAAAGTAAAACAGTGTTGGTCATCATCATAATCATGGCAAATATCTTTAGCGATATGAAACGTTATTGCGTCTGTTATTTCTTTCTGTCGTTGAGAGCCTTTCTGGTAAGGTGTCACACTGGCAAAGGCATCACAAATATTTGTTTGTTTTGGTTGACATCCAGATTTGACTTTGTATTCGTCGTAAAGAGCTTTGTGGTGCCGATATAAAAGTGATCAGACAAATTGGTGGTGTTTCCTTGTTTTGTGGCCACAACTTTATGACACTTCATGCAAAGTACCTCTTTTTGGTCAACATCCTCCTTTTTGTAGCCGAAATAGTCCCAATTAGATGCTTTCGACTTTCTTTTTGGTACGAAATCCTTTTTTTGCGGCGGATCCTCTTTGTCGCGGAGTTTTAGCAGTGAATGTTGGCTCAACTTGGCTTGCCTGTGAGCGGTGAGCAGCGGCACAACCAATCACTGCAGGCACGCGGAACGTGCATGTCACCCCAGCAACAAGCCATACAACTGTGTGCTACCCTGGTGCTACCGTTCTCTAGGGTGCTTTCACACTAGCAGTTTTGGTGCGCACCCGGTTTCGATTGATGTCAGAGTTCGCTACGTTTGGATGATGTGAACGAAGTCTTCCGAAATTCGGGTGCGCACTCGGGTTCGATTGACGTCAGAGTTCGCTACGTTTGGATGATGTGAACACGGTCTTCCGAAACTCGGGTGCGCACCCGCGAACCGTACCAGAGTCCGCGTAAAAAGGGTGGTCTGGGGTCTGTTTCATGTGAACTCCGGTACGGTTTGCTGCTGATGTGAACGCAATCGTACTAAATCGCAGAAGTGAACCGCTATTAATGACGTATGGTTTGATAAAAATGTGTGTGTGTGTGTGTGTGTGTGTGTGTGTGTGTGTGTGTGTGTGTGTGTGTGTGTGTGTGTGTGTGTGTGTGTGTGTGTGTGTGTGTGTGTTCACTCATTTTGCGTGACTGACACACTGCAAGCAGAGAGCTGTAGATCTAATTTCTGCTCGTCTTCAGCATTCTTTAGAGCATTGCAGTACATTTGCGGCATATAGACGCAAGTGCCATTACATACTGAAGCTTTAGAAACAAAACCAACGGTTAAAAAATATATATATAAAAGAGAGGTGAGCAACGCTATGCATTTTGCCGCCTTCACGCTCGCTGTCGTTACTAAGCAACCGGGTAAACAGCTGCTGCTTTGATGTCGCAAACGCACCCCGGGTCGGAACCAAATAATATATGAACACAGTCCAGCGGGGGCAGGAGAGGGGGGGAGCAATCGAACTCGGGTTCGGTCCGACCAACTGCAGAACCGCAGAACCATATACGTCACTCACAACAGTCTGAGAGCAACAGCACCACACCACGGTCTCATGCCGGAAGTGGGCGGAGCTGATTTATCTTCGTATACATTGCTCAATGCTCATGGAGCAATCATACATTGGAGCGTTTCAAACCCAAGTTTCAAACCATGTTAATAATGTCAAGTATTTTATTAATACGTTCTAATTGTAGAGAGGTATAGATAGATAGATATACTCACTTTTCATTAATAGTACATAGTTAAATCATAAAAATACACACATTACACATTGAATATATTTATAACGCAAGTTATATATGTAATGTAAATGAATATATATATATAAAATGTAAGTTATATATATATATATATATATATATATATATATATATATATATATATATATATATATATATATATATATATATATATATATAAACCCCATTGCAACGTTTTGTTAAGGATTTTTAAAGTAAAAAGTTTCTATTTATATTATGTCTTTAAAGATTATATTAGATCAATTGAACATAAAGCTTAAAACACTAAAAATGAAAACAAAGATTGAGCATTTGAACATTTATTTATATGACAAGATATTTTTTACTCAAGCATTTCAGAATGAACCTTTTTTCATAGTACATAATACACATTACACAATTCTACACTGGAATGCATAATTCAAGCAGATTCAGATTAATCAAATCCTAAAACAACACACAAATTATTTACTTCCCCAAAGGCATCATATACTAGCTGGGGTTTGCTTTAAAAAAATACACAATCAGACCAAAGAGAATATATTGAACTAGGTTCAAAGTTATTGCACAGCAGGTACATGACAAATTAAATCAAATGAAATCTCCATAAATATACAATTAATTCTGAGACTCCTTTAGTCCAAACACTTAAAAAATACTAAAGGCTCTTTGGCAAGTTGTTGGTCAACCATTTCAGCCTGTGAAAGTTGAAGGGCTTTTTCCTGGTCTTCCTCTTTCAATTTCAGAAAGCACGGCTCCTCCACGAAACCTCTGAAAACGTTTGGTAGTTCGCCTGCAGTGCAGAGGTCTTCTGTGATCCGTGGCTCCTTCATGAGAGAAGGGTACAAAAAATGGGATGAAATGTTGGAAGTTTTTTAACAATCTTGTGTGTTGAAGGATGTAGCATGTATAATAGTTTGTAAAAAAGTTTTGAAATTCAATTTTCCTCATGTCTATATTTGTGACAAATCATACCCTGTCACAAATCAAATTAATTAACCATTTTCAGTTCAAAATGTATACAGAAATCAAAGGCAAGCTTTCACACTGTGCTTATCGTCGTTCTAAACACACTTTTAACCCCGGGTAAAGTAACATTTCACACTTTTATATTTACGTGCTTTGGACAGTCACTGAAACACTGTGCATTCTATATAAATAATAAATTCACCGTTGGAGAGGAAAAACGTCAAATGCTGACAGAAAACGCAACAATTGCAGTGAAGAAGAGACCATTTTAATTATTTTATAGTCTGAAATGTCCATTCAGGATAAACTTGTAATACGAGGACATGCAAAGCTTGAGCATTTATGTAAACATATTGTGTGCAGTGTTCGTCCAATCAGTGACACTGCAAATAAGGACGTTATCCTATGGCTTAGTACAGTACAGTGTGGAACGGCAGTGTATGAATACCCAGGATTAATTGTTCATCTCAGGTAAATGATGATCAGTGTGAAACAAGATAACCCAGGATTCTGTATACCCGGGGTTTACTATTTCAAGTGTGAAAAGCCCTCATGTTTTTCATCCTAATGAAGAGAAGCTCTTATTTTTAAAAAAATGTCTTACTATTAACATGAATATCCCACAGTCAATAGAGCCGACCAACTGTTGTGGAACAGTCTAAAACAATAGAACATTATTAAGTTATTCCTGCCTGGAAAAGATGTGACAGATATAACAACACACTATCTGTATAAGTAGCTTATGTCTTTATGAGAGCCTTTTAAAACTAACCTTGTTTTTGATCAGCCTCCATTGTCCTGTGCTGGGGTGAGTCTGCTTGTCAATTTACTGCAACATAATCAAACAGAAATATTATATATAATGTAACCATAAAAATTGTACAAGAGAGACAAGTTTCATTGTTCTCAAGCAAAAATGACCACTTACTGCAAATTCAGAATATAAAAGAAACTTTCAGAACGTCATCCAAATGAACAATATCTATATTTGGCAATTCATATCAGATGTTTGGTTGTGTATTTGATTTGATTTTAATAGGACATATTCAGACACATGAAATATTGTTTGTATTTTGTTAGCTTAAGCACATTGTGCTTATATATAAATATATCTACTTGAAACTTTGAAGATGAGATGACACTTTTGACCAAATCATGCAGAAAACCAACTAATTCTAAAGGGATAACAAATAAATACTATTTCTTGCCACTCAAAACATTCATACCTTCATGGACAGCTGCTTTTTGAAGTGAATTTGAAGGTGTGCATTCAACTAGTGCCATCTGGTCAGTTTAAAAACACTGGGCAGTGAAAACTGTTGCAGAATGTCTTGCATTGATGAAAATGAAGTAAAGCTGAGCCTCTCCAAATCGTAATGTGCCTCTATAAATTCGAAAAAAATCCACATAAAACACATTGGTCAGTATCAGAAAAGGTAATTAAATAAAAAATACAGCGCCAACAACAAAGTAAAATCACAAACAATAAATATGTAACTTAAAGAAAGACCATATCAACAGATGCGAGAGACATCGTAAAGCTCGTTTAAAAAAAGATTAGAGCCACGTGCTGTATAAAGTGTTAATACAACAACTATGGATCAAATACACAACACAAATAAACTTGATAGATTAAAACCACAACACAAAAACAAATGTTTACCGTATTCTCTTTTTCCGCCATGCCGATTGTTTAGTTTTCGTTAACTCCGCCCACTTCCGGTCCTCAGACTGTTGTGAGTGACGTCACTGTGGCGTGGCGCTGTTGCTCTCAGACTGTTGTGAGTGACGTATATGGGTTCTGCGGTTCTGCAGTTGGTTATTATTGTTCGGTCCAGGCAATCGAACCAAGTGTGAAAGCACCCTTAATACACCATGGGCTACTACCCTTCACATCGCATGTTCCGGCGATGTGACTATCGCTCACGTGCACATCGCGATGTCGATGTTAAAACAGAATATCGTTCAGCCCTATTTTGCACACTTCTCATTCTAGCATTTAATGCTGATGAGGACTCTAGTGTACAAGCCTCCATCGTACTGGACTAGGAAGGACACATACAGCCTCACTAGGATGTTTTAAAAGCACCCATACCCTCTAGTCCAGTCATTCCCAAACTGTGGTCCGCGGACCACTAGTGGTCCGTGAGGGTACTGCAGGTGGTCCGTGGAAAGGCAAAATAAAATAAAATAAAATAATATTTTTTTACCTTCATTTTACCAGGAAATTCCCATAAAAAATAAAAAGTAAAAAGAATATGTAGGCCTATATTGATATAACATTTGTATTTAATTGTCAAGTTATTGTGCGATTACAAAAATAGGCTAGTGGCGCTCGGCCGTGACGTTCAAGTTCAGTGCAGAAGCAGAAGGCAGAAGTTACAAAAAATTAAGAGATTGACAGTGAGTCGGATGCATCTATGAGCCAGAATAAATAAATTAAATATGTAGCAGCCGTTGTCTGCAGTAAACTTTCTTTTAACAAGCCTGTTGTACTGATGTGATGACTAGTTATAGTTTTAGTGCTAGTAAGCCTATTTAGAGGTGCGGAATAATTCAGGTAGGACTGTGTGTAGACATATTTTATTATGTGTGTTATGAGGTGGTCCGCAAAATTTTTTGATTACAAATAGTGGTCCACACACACAAAAAGTTTGAAAACCCCTGCTCTAGTCTACCCTCAGAGTGAGGGTGCCTTGAACTAGGACCCTATTCACTGTTTTGGATTGCTTACCTGTTTCTTCAACAGTTTCCCTGTTTTTCATGTGACTCCTTCAACTGCAGGAAAATTGTTGTTTCCCATTGTTATCTCCTTGTTTGGTTACTCTATTGTCTGTTATCCTCTGAATAGGAGATGTATCTATTATAGTCCTAAGTGTTACTATTTTTGTACTATTTTCGTAGGCTACTCACTGTTTGCTCTACATTCTTTATTAAATACCTGCGATTTGGTTCATCTCTTGTCAAATTCTTTTCTTCTTCTTTTTTTATCAATTTGATGCACCCTTGCTAAATGAAAGTATACATTTTATAAAATAAAATAAAAAAATCTTAGCTTCATTGGTCCATTCTGAACCAGCGCTGAAAAAAGTAACTTGTGTCACGTGACAACTCAATTTATTTACGTTGCTCTTCAGCCGCAGCCTGGATAATAATTTAGAACTGAATAATTACACGGACGAACTGTAACCATGACATTAAACTGAAGTACGCAGTTAAGAGTTAAAACTGAAGAATTAATATTAGAAACATTATGCCGACTTACTAGAGACAACTTCCGGGTCACTAAACTCAAGCTTGTTGCAGCTGTATTGCGTTTCCCTTGACACACTGCGTACCCCGTTGACAAACATGGCAGGCAAGACAGGGAGACAGAGTCGCACTAGGAAGGCAGTGTCGGATAAGGATGAAGAGGAACAACCACTGCAGGCTGTTCTTATTGCCGACAGCTTCAACCGCAGGTTCTTCCCCGTGACCAAAGACCAGCCGCGGGTGAGTGAAGTGACCATCACTGCGAGCACATGTGTGGCATGTCTTGCTAACTCATCACTACAATACTGGACAGAGACATTCTCCAAACAATGTTTGTGGACATGCACTATGATAATAGAAGGGGGTCTTAAAATAGTATAAAGCATGCAATGCATTGTTGTTGTTTTTTATTGAATAACTTGACATATACAAAAATCATTAACATGAAAACAACAAGATACATCTTTGCATTAAAATGGATTGGTTTGGAAGTTGAAGCAAATGTAAAAATATTACATTTTTATCATGTGATGAGTTTTTATAGAGAGTACAAGATGTTATAAAACATATTTCTAATTGTTTTGTTTGAGAATTTAAATGGTTAGTTGACCCAAATATCTTTCATTCATCATCAGAATGCAACTTTAAAGATTAGTTAAATTTAAAATGAAAATTACCCCCTGATTTTCTCACCCTCAAGCCATCCTTGGTGTATATGACTTTCTTCTTTCTGATAAACACAATCGGAGTTATATTAATAAATATCCTGACGCTTCCAAGCTTAATAATGGCAGTGACGGGGTCCATTGAGTTTGAAGCTCAGAAAAGTGCATCCAATCCATCCAGCCATCATAAACGTACTCCACACGGCTCCAGGGGGTTAATAAAGGCCTTCTGAGGTGAATTGTGAAAAATATACATATAAACTTTATAAAGTAAAATATCTAGCTTCTGGCAGACCGCCTTCCATATTCAACTTGCGCAGATAGTGTAACTTGGCCTATGTCCGATGTCATACATCGGGCCAGTTTTGCTTTTTTCGTTAGTTGCTTACGGAAAGCGGTCCAGCAGAAGCTAGATATTTTACTTTATAAAGTTTTAAATATGGATATTTTTCTTATACAAACCTATCGATTCGCTTCAGAAGGCCTTTATTAACCACCCTGGAGCCGTGTGGAGTACGCTTATTATGGATAGATGCGCATTTTTGAGCTTCAAAATCTAGGGTACCATTTAATGCCATTTATTAAGCTTAGAAGAGCCAGGATATTTATTAATATAACTTAAATATTTTTTAATATTCATTGTATTCATCTGAAAGATGAAAGTCATATACACCTAGGATGGCTTGAGGGTGAGTAAATCATAGGATAATTTTAATTTTTGTGTGAACTATCCCTTTATTTCAGATTGTGAACATGGTAATTATTCAGTAACATTGAATGTATAAAAGTACTATGGTATAATCAGTGCCTGATAATTTACCATGGTATCACCAGATGACTTTTTTGGATCTGAAGGGCATTACTTGTTGATTTCTAGTCCATTTCTAGTATTCACTTTTGCTTTCTCCCATCAGGCCCTTCTGCCTCTGGCTAACGTCTCCATGATTGACTACACACTAGAGTTTCTGACATCTACTGGAGTGCAAGAGACGTTTGTCTTCTGTTGCTGGATGTCCTGCAAGATAAAGGAACACTTACAGTGAGACACTTTGGCATTTTATGTTGATTTTGGAGAATGTGTGTGATCCTGATGACTCAGAATTTGTTGTCTTACTTTACAGAAAGTCGAAATGGTGTCACCCCACATCTCCCAATATGGTCCACATCATCACTTCCGATCTATACCGTTCCCTCGGAGATGTATTAAGGGACGTGGATGCCAAAGCTCTTGTCCGCTCTGACTTTCTGCTGGTTTATGGGGATGTGGTGTCCAACATTGACGTTTCCCAGGCTTTACAGGAACACAGGTGAGTGTCATATCTCCGCAGGGAAACATACTCAGCCCTGCCTGTAAATGCCATTGTTTGGCATCTATATATCATTAAAAAAAAAAATTCTTTCTTGAAAGACAGCGGCGCAAAATGGAGAAGAATATCTCAGTGATGACCATGATCTTCAAAGAGTCCTCGCCCGGCCACAAGACTCGATCTGAATTCGATGACATCATAGTAGCTATGGACAGCAAGAGCAAGCGCATTCTTCATTACCAGAGAGCACATGCGTTAAAGAGACTTCAGTTCCCTATGGTGAGAGAGTTTACATTTAGTGCTGTGGGTGAATCTCCTGAAGTCTGTGAAGAACATTTTCAGCTTGCATCTCGAATACAGATTAGCCATTGACAGTTGAGTATCAGTTTCACAGGGACCGGAACATGGACATCTTTAGGTTTCATCACCATAGAGAAACATTGAAAGATCCGAAGCTCTCATTGGTTTGATGGTGTTTATGCTACAAAAATGATAAAACGATGTGCCTGGGGTACTGTAACACTGATTCCAGGTTTCCTGAGAGGATTTTCTGGGTGTCATACTCTCATTAAGTTACAATTAAAGTTAGTGAGTCCCTGCTAATGTACAAACTAGGCTTGCTATGATAGTAGGCGTTACCGGTGTTCAGACTCAACACCGGTTACATCACTTGCCCACCGTGGCACCGCCCCACCGTCGTTTTTATTTTTTATGGTAATAAAATAATTTAGTTCAGTTAGAGAACAGACAATACAAATAAAAACAATCAAACGTGTCTGCTTAATAATGATCCGACCGTGAGTCTCAGCACAAACGCAGCAGGAGTCAGATCTCATTCATCACGAGAGTGAGGAGCTGACAGAGATGATCGCAGAAGATTTGGTTACAAAGCGAAACGTAAAAACGCCTATTTAAGGGAGTTTGTCTTTTTTTTTTTCTTCTTAAGAATAATAGGCTAATGAACCCACAATTCGAGCAACCCGCTACCGAATTGGCGCAAATTCAAAACCGAAACTAAAATGTACACTTGCCGCAGAGCGCGTATTTACGGACAAACTATCATTCATTCATGGCGTGCGTCTCAATCAGCTCCCTAGTTCAGTAGTCAGGGCACTGATCAGGACATAACTCAAAGGGCTGACTCCCTGATCAGTGCCCTGACTACTGAACTAGGGAGCTGATTGAGACGCACCCATAGCCTCACAGAACGGACGAACTGTCATTCATTCATGGCCTCACAGAGCGCGCATTTACAGACGAACTGTCATTCACAGTGTGCGCGCACTGGCGCGTTTTCAGTTCATGCAAACGGAAGCTTAATTTTCATAGGAATTCATTGAAACCACTCTCTTTGCTCCGCTGCGTTATGAAAGCCCGAGCGGTCGTGTGCATGTTACTTTCGTTTAGATAGAATTAGAGATTTAAAAGCAGAGTCGTGATACCGGTATTACGGGAGTTGTCACACGTCGATTAACCGGTGGGAAAATGTCCTCACCGTCACATCCCTAGTACAAACCTAAATAGCTAACTGTTCTCCCGTCATGTACAATGTAGGTCAAAAACGCATAATTGAAGGTCTACATTTCAGTGCCTCTCCATATTAAACTGGTTAAATGTAAATTAATTTAATCTTACCCTGCGGTACATGAACGGTATTGGTCCTGGATGTTGTCATCTGCGATCGATCGACCGTATCATGAGGCTTCTCCCGCTTGCATTGTGATCTGTAAACCCTCGCTTCCAAATTAAGCTTATTACCCACCATATTTATATTAAAATCTTTTATATATCCCTCCATGGCATATTGAATGCGCCTCGACGAGAGGTGGTCCTTCTGTATCCAAAATGTATCAAAAACATCTTGGGACAAGGTTTTTACGCTGACAGCTGTCATTGTAAGACAGTAATAACTACGTTTTTTTGTCCGAGTTAGCAACAGTAACTAAACGGGGTAGGGCTTACCGATAGGTCAATTGTGTTTATTATGTGCACTGAAAAAAAGAAGAGGAAGCGAAAGAGGAGAATATGGACTTGGTCATGGCTGGGGGAAAAAAGAGGCCAACTTGGCATTGGCAAATGGAGCTTGTAAAGGGTTTGAATCAGATCAAATAATAACTCAACGGGGAATTTAATTAAAATGAAAGAGACTCGAATTACATATAAATAATTAAATGGGCCGTAAATATCAACTCTGCAGCGGATATTAATATCCGCACAATAGTGAAACACTATTTAACAGCCAGGTAACATAGATCGGCAGTTCAAGACATTAAATTCGTAAGCACATAACACAAGAACACTTATCTTTAAATACAAACAAAACTTTCTTGATTACTCTAACACGTAAAACTAATATCTAACACAAACACACGCACATTCACATGCGTTGCAGAAAGAAAGAAAGTGAGGATAGAATGAGTTTTAGGAGAGAGAAATTATGAAATCCCAAGCAATATATGCATTTATGACACATGACCTGAAGAAACCATCGATCATTAATTTCCCCTCCTATCGTTTCTTTGGCAAGGTTATTAAATTTGATCTCAATGCACCAGTTCAGTTATAATCTGGAGGTATTACTTGCGTTTGTGTCTCGTGTGTCGTCTTTGAATGGGGGATCCCGTTTTCCTGGCTGGAGAGGGGTTTTCCCAGTTCTTTGATTCGCTGAAGGTCTTGTCGTGTCTTTTGATCGACGTCTTGGGAAGCCAATCACGTGGCGTGTTGATGGCTGGATGGAAGTCCTGTGGGCGTAGTTTGAAGTTGACGTGCGCTGTTGTAGATTCGTTAAGAAACTTTGTGGTGAAACTTAACAGAACATGAGACTCAACGGAAAGAAAATAAACTTAAGTAAAAGAAAGGAAAGTGAGAGGAGAGTATTCAGATGGCCTGAATGAAATCGTTGTTTAACCCATTTTCTCTGATCTTGGTCAGCCACGATCGTTCTTGGGCGGCTCCTGGGACTGCACTGCGAACAGCTCTCAACTGGGCAGGACTCTCCTGAACTCTACTGTTCGTGTTCCGAGATTAAAACTCAAATACTTGCCCATCCCCTGGATGGGATCTAGCCAATTAGGGATCATCTAGGTTCAGGGGTGACTGTGTCTCCACCCCTCGCATAAAATTAGGTTATCTGTGGTCATTTAGTTTCCTGCTCTTAAGCAGAGAGTTCATTTAGATCTAATTTCTTACTAAAGGAACATGATCCATTCTACAAAGATTTCATTCAACTCATCTGTTGGATTATACACAAACAAACAAAAAGATAACAAGCATGATGCCTTTTCGTTCACTCATTCAATAGTTACATAATTACATGAATTGGGAGTGATATACATGCATAATGGTAATGTGTATCAGTTGTAGACACACTAACAAACTATGCCATTGAAGGCTATTTGAATGCAAGTCCAATAATCAATGATTTGATGCAGTTCATATGCAACACAGTTTCTGTGAGTTTGCTTGGAGGTTTTAGCTGTGTCACACGGAGTTCATTTACCGGTCATTGAGAAGACTGCGGTCTGGTTTTTTTCTTTGTCTTGTGATCACACCGAGTCTTTTGTTCTCTTTGTCTAAGTTTTGGTCAAAGTTCATAGGCAAAAAGTAATTATGTAGTATCTCCAGGCAGAATGGAGCCTACCTCTCTCTGTTGATAGATGGTTGATTTCCTGGGGTCTGGAGTTGAATTGGGCTTTGTAAGGGGATGTTCATTTGTGTCTGCACCCACAATTCCTACAAGCTTGAGGTAAATAGTTTTAAGTTTTAGCGCCATGTTGCGTTGATCAATACGCCAATTTCTATGGCATCACTGTCGAAGAGTAATTAGCTGGTCAAGTGGATTTACAGATTGTAGAGTTAACGAAAGTTATGAGCATTGTAATGTTTGAAGCGGATGTCATAACAAATGTCAGTAGACCGGGAAGATTTAAGCAACCGGTTCATTCATTAGTCCGTAAGATCTTACCTTCATGCTGTCGAAAAACAAACAGGAACTACATAAGGTCTATATGATTGCTAGGGGGTCTTGGTTGCTTACTAGCTACAAGTCTGTTGGTATAGAGAAATAGTAGCACTGCTTCGGTTTTACTTTTGAGTTTGTATTAATATTCTCAATGATGTCTTGAAAATCAGGCATTCAAACATATAATACTATAATATATGAATACATTCTCAGTCAGCTTGACAAAACAAATGAATATCATAAAAGCAGATAAAAATCATTGTAGTGATTATAGTTGTTTCTTCTTTTCACACAGAATATTTTCCATAGTGGAAGTGATGAATTTGAAATTAGGTTTGATCTTTTGGATTGTCATATTAGCATCTGTTCTCCACAGGTGAGTTGTGTTTTTTTTTGTGTTTTTTTTTTTTTACAGCTTTGTTTGTTTAACTTCTAAACATATTGCTTGATGAATATTGTGTAATGTAGGTTGCTGAGCTTTTCACAGACAACTTTGACTACCAGACAAAAAACGACTTTGTCCGTGGGATTCTAGTCAATGAAGAGGTATGAAACACAGTATCAAGAGACTTGCTTATTTTTTAATTCATATATGATCTTATAAAGGGTTTCTTTCCCCATAGATCCTGGGAAACCAGATCCACATGCATGTCACTAAAGATGGCTATGGGGCTCGTGTGTCTAACCTCCTCATGTACGACACAGTCTCTTCCGACATGATCCGGCGCTGGATCTATCCGATCACACCTGAGGCCAACTTTGCAGACCATGAAGGGCAGAGCTGTACACACTCTCGACATAATGTGTACCGTGAGCCTGGGGTCAGTCTGGGTCATGGCAGCCAGATGGAGGAAAATGTGCTTATTGGCCGAAATACAGTGATTGGAGCAAACTGCACCATATCAAACACTGTGATTGGAGCCAACTGTGTCATCGGTACTGTCTTTATAGTAACTGAATTAGTTTAAGTTCATGTTCATGCTTGCCAAAAGTCAGTTCAGTTATCATTCTTTATATCTTGCCATTTTTGAAAATGCCATATGACAATGTGAAAATCTGTTTGATTTGAGATCCTGCTAACTGCTTTTTGTCTATTTAGGAGACAATGTAACTCTGGAAAGAGCTTACATATGGAATAAAGTCCATATGGCCAACAATGTGAAGGTCAAGCAGTCAGTCATCTGTGATTGTGTAGAGGTGAAACACGGAGTCGTTTTGAATGACCAGTGTGTGCTCGCCTACAACGTAAGAAACATTCAGTTTGTTGCATATTAGGGGTGGGTGATCTTCAAAAAATGGCATATCATGATCTTATCTGAATTGCGATCGTCCCAATTTTGAGATGTACTATCCAGACTGGAACAAGCCTATGGACTTATCTATTTGCACAATTTAAAACACAGCATTGCATTAAACAATCAGTTGTCAAAATAGTAATTAAACCCTGAGTTAAACTTTAAAACACTGCATAGTTTTCACTGTATGAATTAAATGTACATTGATTTTTATTAAAACTACTAAAGTTATTCAGTCAAGAGCAGTAAGGGATTTTGTTTTTGTCTTGTGTTAAGCATTAATGACACCGACAACAGCAGGTATGTGCATTAGGCTTTAAGGCCGAATGCGTGGATCTAATATAATGACAAGTTTATTTCTGTTTATTCACTTAAGACATAACTGATTGTCTTTATGTAAATACTCACAAAGACAGACATTTTTACCATTTTGGTGCACACCTGAAACCCCAAGTATAATTTGCTTGTCTGTGTTTGGCTCTGTCTCGCAGCATGCACACAGAAAGCGTGTAGGGATCAGTCTCTTTCGCATGTCCCACAGGAGACTGCATTTTACGACAGTCACGTTACATGATTTGACGGATTTGGAGGTTAAGTTTTAAGGAGGGGCGAAAGCACACCACTTTAAAGGAAAGGAACAGTATGCGGCACAATGATCATTTTATCTTGATCATTATGTTTTCATAATCTTTGGAAGCCAAAAAAGAAACAACAGTTTGATTCATCACACATATTTTATATATATATTGAAGACATGAAAGTTAAACATAAAGGTGTCCAATTTTTTAGTTTGTTTTAAATGAGAATTGGGTCTCTACACTTGACTTAATCCTAGTTAATTTTACAGAGGCTAAATATTCTCCATATCATGTGTACAAATCAATCAGCTAGTTGCCTTGTTTTCTAACTAAATGTTGATATGCAGGTTGTGGTGGGTCCAGATATTACTCTTCAAGAAGGCACAGTTCTATCCATGCACCATCCAGATGAAGAGGATGATGATGAAGATGATGATGAGTTCTTGAGTGATGACCATGATGTTGGCTACAATAAAGACAAAATCAAACAGAAAGGTTTGTGCTCTTGTCTTTGGTTACACTTTATTTTAAGGGGTCATTGTTACAGTGTAATTATATATTTAAATACTAATATTAATATTAAGTAATATCAAGTAAATACATATACTTACTGTAGGGTTAGGGTTTGGATTAGGATTAGTTGCATGTAATTATGCTTTATTTATTGTTATTACTATGGTAAGTGCTTGTAACATATGTAACAAGGACACTAAAATAAAGTGTAATCTAAAAGGTTACACTTTATTTGAAGGTGTATTTGTTACACTGTGTAATTATACATTTAAGTACTGAGTAATATTAAGTATTACATGTACTTACTGTAGGGTTAGGGTTTGGTTTGGATTAGTTGCATGTAATTAAGAATAATTTATAGTTATTTCTACAGTAACTACATGTAACGTGTAACATAGGACACTAAAATAGTGTTACTAAATAAAGTGTGTTCTTATATAGAACAGATAATCAGGGATAATCTTCAACAGAATGAATGTTGACAAGGAACGTTATTGCTATAAAACATTTTCACAAAGTGTGATTTAGCACTGTGTTTTGTCAGTGTTTAATCCAGCAGAGGTGGGTTCAGAGGGTAAAGGATATAGATGGAAAACCAGCAGTCTTGATGAGACAGAGGAAGATGAGCTTGCTGACTGCATTTGGGGTGAGAGTCTGGAACGACATAAGGACCGTTTTAAATTTTGAGTGAACTAATGCTTTCGTTTAAAAAAAAGGAATTAAACGGGCCTTCATGGGGATGTCATGTTTCCAGGTCTAGTGTTAAATCCTGACCCAGACAGTGACAGTGAAAGTGAGGTCAGTGAGGGATCACATGACCCGGGAAGCCACACTGCATCACCTGAATTGGATGATGTCAAAGGTGAGAATTGTAAACATGAAATACCACATTGCTAAATCCATGTTACATGCATATTTTCCAGAGCTCGATTTAACCTTTCCGCGATCACTGAGAACTCCCAGTTTTATACCAACCTTTCTTTTCCTATCAGTGTTTCAGAATGAGGTTCATGGTACGTTACAGAGAGGGTTGGATGAGAACATAGGCTGTGACAATCTGGTTCTTGAGATTAACTCACTCAAGTAAGTTAAAGTTACAAAGATCCACTTATTTAAACTCATTTTGCAAATCCAAATGCTGTTATTTAATCCATGGCACACAAGAGGAGATTATTTGCAGTAGGTTCACAGATGGTGACCTCAGCTGTCAAGCTACAAAAAGAAAAAGAAAACTCTATGAAAGTATCATAAAAGTAGGCCATATAAAAGTGAAATGCATTCCAAGTTTTCTGAGGCCATTGTATGAGGAACAGACCAAAAGTGCATTGCTTTCTGAAAAGAGAAGCCAAAACATTTAAATCGCTCCATGATGGCTCGCTGCAGTATAGAACATAAAACCCGCCCTCTCCATGTAATCGAATGGTATATGAGCCAAACAAAAAAGTCCAATTTCACTTCAAATAATTTTTTTAGGTATTTCTCATCACACAGACATATGCTCAAGTGTTAGTTTTTCCAATAAGTTTGGTTTTAGTTAGTTCTCAGATGCTATAAAATGGGGTGTAACATCATGATTGGCAGCTGTGCTTGCGATTGAGTATGCGTGAGTGTGGGCGGGACCTTGATGCTGCGGCTTCACTCGGTATCACGCTCCAAACAACGCAATCACCGCAAGATGTCAACACTTATTTTTGGGATATTTTGCCTTTATTTTTCTGTAGTAGTAAGGAAGTATAGACACATCATCCAGTAAATCATCCACTTACAGTAAATGGATTCCTTTTCAATTTGTTCCTCACATAAAACTAGTGTATGGCTTCAGAAAACTTGAATCAACTTTCAAACGCAGGTAAATGTCATTGTCACTTCTCAGGTATGCCTACAACATTACGCTGAAGGAAGTAATGCAGATCTTGATGAGAGTTGTGCTCGAGTTTCCTTTCCACCAGCAGGGGGAACAGATAACCTCAGCTCAGTATTCATCACACCTGCTCCCTGTGAGTATGTCCGTTTGATATGTACAGGGATTACATTTTTAAAAACTTTCAAAAGACTGAGTTTTTTTCAGGCTGCATCACATTCCTTTAACCATCACTTTAAATATTTGTACCCAATAACATTTTAAGGGAAGATGATGATTTAGAACGGCTTTTCAATTGCCAATTTGCGTGATTTCAAATCTGTTTTTAATCAATGAAATAAAACTGATGCTTTTGCAAATGTGTGCAATGCTTGACGCATGTTTTAGGTAGGTATACAATCTATCAGCCATTTACAGAACACCGCACATGACATGTGGAAAAAAAATATTGTGTCTACAAATTAAGAATTCGTTCTCATTTTTAAATATTGGCCATAAATTAATTTGTTTTCCTTTTTCATTAAAACGGGGCCACAAATTAAGAATTCATTCTCGTTTTCAGTAAATCGTGGCCACGAAATAAGAATTTGTTCTCTTTTTTGTTAAATCTTGGCCATGAATTAAGAATTCGTTCTCTCATTTTATTAAATCGTGGCCATGTTGATCTAATTTGTTCCCTCGTTTCGTTTTAACTTACGATTACTTAAGTTAAAACGAGGAAACTTAGTAAAACATGCTGACGTATTAATAAGTCATGGCTACAAATTGTTGATTTGTTGCCATGATATGTTTTTTTTTTTCCCTGCATGACGTGTGGGGCTCTATAGCCATCTGCACACATTTTCATTTCATTTTATCTTGAAACCGCAAACAATGTTTTAAGTGAACATTTTAACCTAACAAAGAACAAAAAAGTGCACTACTTGACACTTAGCTAAATGCCTGATATGCTTGGCTAAACCTGATACACGTTTCAATCATTATTGTTCGTTTTTGCCCATGATGTTTTAATAATGAAAATTATATTAATGTTAATTAATAAAATACATTTAAAATGTTTGTGTGTGGGGAAAAAGGCATGTCATATTCTTCTCATATTCATATAGACAAGGTGAGAATTAGTTTGGGGGGCACTTTTGTTGATTTTGGTGACATTTTTGCCATAAACCCAAAATCTAGATCTGCACTGATCTCATACTTGGCCTCTCTGATATCCAGTTAATGGAGAACTTTAATCAATGGATGTGTATGGTTTTAAGTTGGATGCTTCTCCTCTACATTCAATAGTCCCTGTATTTTTTTCCTCACAGTTGTTAAAGAAGTGGGCGCCAGTCTTCAAGAACTATGTGAAGAGATCTCAAGACCAAATGGACTGTCTGACTTCCATGGAGGAGGTTTTCCTTGAACGTGACACTCATTGGGCTGCTTTGGTCAAAGTGAGCTGCCTCTTTTTCTGCAGTCAACCACAACACAGGTTCTGTGTCTGTCGCTGGCTGATCGTATGTAATGTCTGTCCACTTTAGGTGCTGATGAGTATGTACCAGCTGGAGATCTTGGAGGAGGATGTCATCATGCGCTGGTTCACTCAGGGTGTCACCACAGACAAGAGCCAACAACTCCGCCGTAATCAAGGGGTTGGATTCTTTGTTTATTTGCTGTAAAATTAATCAGGCCCTAGTAATATTACTGTGAATAGAGCCAGAGCCGAGGCCGTGTAACTTCTTGACAAGTTCTTCATTAGATGTCACCTTGTGTGAATAGCTGTTTCTCCACTGTCAGGCCAAAAGCAAACATGTTAGCACATGTCAGCACCAGTCGTGTTTCCACTGTCACTTCCGGGGCCCACCAAATACCTTCGTCCAAAGCTGGCCCACTGGGGCTTGAGGAGTGGTCATGAAAAAAGGTGGAGTTTACCTGAGTCAGGAGACGGTTAGTCTCGTGTAGCCAAACCTTCAGACTGCAGAAGGTCTGGACACTTTTGCAGCTTTCATTGGTCAATGACTGCCCAAGGGGACGTTTGACAGACATGTAACGCAACCAATCACAGTTTTGTTCCACGTCATGTTTAGGGACGTGAAAATGTAAAGTTGATGTCCCTGCAATAACAGAGCGTTCACTTCAGTCCTGCTCATTTTGCATAAGTTTTCAGCTGGTAAAATGGTGGAGTTACTGGCCCGACAGTGGAAATGCAACTGAATTTTGGCCTCAGTGCTTGAGGTCCGAGGCCATTGGCCCTGCCCGGCACACTGTTAGTCCTGGCCCGGCACACTGTTAGTCCTGGCCCGACAGTGGAAAAGACACAAATGCAAGCAAAAGAACGTGGGAAAGTTGTGAAGACGGTGTGAATTATCAAAATCACACAATGCCAGAAGAGTAACCAGAACAACTTTTCTGGGAATTGACTGTGAAAGAGGACTCCGTTAACTTGGAATTGTTCTTATGTCTTGTCTCTCCACAGCTCTTGAAGTTCATTCAGTGGTTAGAGGAGGCTGAGGAGTCCTCAGAGGGAGACGAATGAATGTTAACCATCGCGAGTGTGACTCAAACACTTTGGACAGTCATCCATACAATTTACACACCTACACGTCATGGCATCTTCTCCCTGTGGTGACTTATTTTGCAGCCAAAAATGAAAATTTACATAATGTTATTTACCTTCAATGTTGTTGTTGTGTTGTTCTTTCTTCTTTGGAAGTTATTTTTTAAGAACAAACTCATTGGACCCCATTGTCCACAACAGAATTATAGTGATTAAAGTCAACATGATCACCCGTGAGTTGTGAATAGTTTTTAATATTAGTGACATAATCAAACAAGGTATCTGAAATATTACATTCGCAAAAAAAGAGAAATGCTGATATAAGGATAGTTTGGATCACTTGGAGTATACTAGGGCTTGAAAAATATGTTCTCTAGCAAAACTGAAATAAAATCAAAGAATGTAGTATGATTTTTTTTAATAACAGTCGGCTAGTTTTTTTTATCCTTAAGACTACTGTGGATAAAACCCACTAAGAGTGCAGACCCTGATATTCCAAACAGAGCCGTTAACCCCTTCCACATGCTAGCGCTGTTCTCGTGTCGCTGCATGAAGCTCCTATAATCACTGGGGATCAGGACGTAGCTGCGGCCGTCTTTAGGTGGTTGTAACCTCATGACCTTATCCTGCTCCAGCACAAGCTCCCCGAATCCTGTGAGGGACACCCCCACACGCAGCAGCTCCTCACGCTCTTCTTGGGCCAAAGGCTTCTCCCCACTCAATTCGTTCAAAACAACATCTACCAGCCCCTCTTTAGCATTCCTGAGGCGCTTGTGCACCTGCTCGAGGTAATCGCCAGACGCCTGCAGAGGCGAGTCCACTCGGACCGAAATCTCACTGATGTATGATCCGGGCTGGATCAAGCTGAAGGGCACTGTGCTGGTGGTCTGCTGCTTGTTCACTTTTTTGGAGACCCTGTGCGGAAGATGTTTTTTTCATGCTTTATCATAAAATCTTACATGCATAGCTTAAATTGCTTTGTACAGAGATAATGACGCAATACTGTGTTTCAGCTACACTAAGTAACAGTTACAGGGAAGGACTATCCTCTGGTTTCACAGACAAGGCTTAAAGGGATAGTTCACCCAAAATTGAAAATTACCCCATGATTTACTACGAATACGATGTAGCAACAATGACCCGATTGAATCAGATTTTGGCCGAATGCATACGTCACCGGATGGGCCTTTGCACAGTCTCTCGTGACTTTCCTAATCAAATCAGCCATAAACAGAGGTCTTTGTGTGTGTGATAGGGATATATCGAAGTTAATTAACAACCCGGACAAAGAATGGAGTCTGTCCAAAAGAATGGAGCCATGATGTCTAGCGAATGGTATAGCCTAAAGGCATTCACATGACTTCACGTCCGCAAACACACACACAGCACGCGGGAATGAAGACAATTCTTGCACACACACGTGTTACTTAAAACATGTGGACTAAAAGAACTGTCTCAATAATGTTCAAATATATATAATCCGTTGATTTCATGTCTTTATACAATGTATTAGAATAACTAGGAAGTTTACTGTATGTAAATCAAAACCTGTATGCCAGTAACTGTGATAATCTTGTATATCTGTACGCGCAAGTCGCAGAATGACCGTTCTAAGTATCTCTGGTATCGCAAAAACCTGACTATGCCAAATCTTGTTCACAAATCACAACAAGATGCATAATTTCAGAAATACCAGTTTTCTGAAGAAATAGAGGCTTAGAATTTCCACCCTATTGATTAACTAAGAGGAGGGGGGGGTTCAGAGAACAATGAAACACTCGCGCCTTCTCTCTCTCCACGGATGTGATTGGATCCTTCCATCTGTCTGGGCTCGGCCACTCCGTCTATAAGAACAGAAGTTTATCATTAACTTTTTGCACTCCGCCATCCCGAGGACGACCACCCTGGCCTTCACCCCCTCCCCTTGAGAGAAGGATCCCTTTGGCAGCCAGCCAAGAGAGAGAGGCCTGCAAACTTCTGGAGCGACTTTCCTGAACTTCACAGAAAATTATCCCGGACACTCACCTCCGTAGCGAACTTCCACGAAGATTCGAACTCAGACACGTACACGAGAGAGCCTAATGCAAGTATTATATTTCACCTTTAACTGCTTGTACGAGGTTGTCTTAATTAATCCTGATTCACGAAATCATAAATGTCTGAAGGGCTTTGGTGAAGTGATTTAACTGTCTGTCTCTCTCTCTCGTGGATTCTCTTTCCATCATTCTTTTCCTGTTGATTTTATTCGTTAACTTTGATTTTTCCTTGTTTGTACCATATCGTTCGTTTCTCCTATATATATATATATATATATATATATATAATATGCATATTTACCCCCATGTGATTCGTAGCTTTGTATTCTGTAGTTGTTTTATTAAAACCCAATAATTGCATTAAATTGAATCCGTATTGTTTTGCTCACAAATCTCGAAGTCACTGAAGCGTAAGATCTTAGCTACCCATTTAAGCTTGATTTTCCTGTAGTACTACTTCAGTAGTACAAATTGTACAAACATAAGAGATATTATTTGTCCTGATCAAACAGATCAATGTTTCTTAAGGTTTGTAAGATTGATAATTGATGAAGAAATCAATTTGGATAAAGGTTACTTTTAAATGATTAAAGGTTCCGTTATACGTTAATTTTTGTCTGTACAACCAGCAAATCATATTCATAGACTCATGAATATTCATACCATTTGAATTAATTATTCCCCAAAACTTATTGTTGTTACAACGATAAGAGATATTAAAAAACTTTATATTATAAAAGCAGTGAATGGAGGACAGTATTTTGAAGCCCGCCCAAAAAAGTGCATCCATCCATCATAAACATACTCCAGGCTCCAGGGGGTTTATAAAGGCCTTCTGAAGCAAATCAATGGGTTTGTGTAAGAAAAATATCCATATTTTAGGCTTTAAAAACTAAAATAACTAGCTTTTGGCAGACTGCCTACACAAGTTGACTCACCAAAAGAGTAACCCCTGAGCGATGTAGCATAAACTTGACGTCTCTCGCAGTTCAAACAAATAGGGCTGGGCAAACTCAATCCTCAACCCTAATATCAAAATCCTCAGACATTTCTCTTTAAAAATTCTTGTTTTAGACTTTAATTCGTTACTGGTGTTTTGTTTTGCTCTATCCTCTACGTTTCCGCATTTGTCATTACGCTATATGTCGGGTCAAAGGTTACTCAAGTTAAATCCGGAGCACTCTCCCCGTAAATCAATGCGTACGGCTGTCTGTCGGAAGTTTGTTATTTTAGTTTATAAAGTTTTAAATATGGTTATTTTTCTTACACAAATGCACTGTTTCACTTCAGAAGGCCTTTATTACTAATTATTTCTAATTTATTACCCAGAGCCGTGTGGAGTACTTTAATGATGGATGGATGCGCTTTTTGGGGCTTCAAAATCTCACCCCCCATTCACTGCCATTTGTCTGTGGTGTGACTCAACTCAAACACATTTACTTGCAGGGACTTTAAGCTTCGCCCCAGACTAAAATGGATGTTTGAGCGGTTTTAACTGAAAGCAACTTGCATATCTTAAAATATGTCCGTGCCATTGTTTTGTCTCAAGATGCACACCGGTAATGGTGTTATTATAAGGCATGTTTATTAAAGTTACTTAAATGTCCGAATTGAACTAAGGCTTTATCCAAGCCATGTCTGAGAAACCAGGCCTACATCTGCTATTTATTGAGAAGTCACTTCATAATGCCCTTCAGCCTTGGTTAAACTCATACCCAATTGCCCAAACAAGCTAAATGATTGGCAGTGAAGCATTTACCATGACTTCAGAACAGAGTTCCAGTATTTCCAGTGCTCATGCACGGTAATCTTTTGAACGACACCATAACACCGTGGCACATACTGGCTGGAGATGGGCTCTCCAATGGCCTGCACCAATCCTGCAATGGAGGCAAAATAAAGATGCATAAAAGCCGTTTCGAAGTATGAGGTGTTATTTAGTAGTTTATCTACCTTCTACAGCAACATAATTAAGTCTCTTGTTGGTTGATGCTTTCAGAATCCTGAGCAGGTGGTGGTCCGCTTGAAAGTTTGGTATCTCCTGCAAAGTGGAAGAAACAGGCCAATGTTTGAATGGACAAACTTTTATGAAAATATTCTAATTTAGCGGACTCATTCTTTCACACTTTCATTCAAAGAGACTTGCAGTTAACTTTCATATATCCTGCCTGGAGGAAACTGAGGATAATTGTCTTCAAAGACACAACGACGATACTTTATGAATCAGCACTTCTGGGTTTGGATCTACAACCTGCTTAGATCTAGGCTACACTACACCAGTGTTTAATTCTTCTATTACTTTGCAAGTAACAGTGATGGGGAAATCATTACCTTCAGCTTCTGTATTTCTTGTCTTTTTTCACAGTACAGTTTATAAAACAGCCCAGAGAAGGCGAAGCAGGATCCCGCACATATGACGGTCAGTGGGTTAAGGAGAGCATCACTCATTTCTGCTGTGGAGAAAGAGACTCACAAATGTTTAGTTGTAAAACATGGTAAACCATCCTTTTTACTATGTTAAAACCATGGTTAATAATACCTACCAGTTTCTGCACAATCAATAGCAATGGGGCTGGCAAAAATTGTCACATTTTAGAAGAGTTTTCGTGTTTTTTTAAAATATGATCATACAATTAAGTAGCCTAAAGAGTTATTTAAATCTGTAGATGAAACAAGGAAACAAACCCATATTCTAAACTAGTTTTGTTTTCGTTTCATTTCACGTGATGTTTGAGAACAGATCCAGTACAACCATGCCTTTTACTCGACAACAAAATTTTAAATCACAATTTATAGTGTTGATTTAATGTAGTGACGTCTCACTTAAACAATACATTAGCAAAACAACAGGTAAGTTACAGACAAATGTGAACCACAGCGAAAGTAAAACACTTAACGTTAGCTTACGGTGAATCAGGAAACAACGGCTAACGTTAGTTGTTCAAACTTAATACTATGAACACTTGTTTGATTATACTGCATTTAACGTATATTACGTATTATATTTACTGCAATCTTTAGAATATGCTAGATGAATGGTTTTCTCCAGGATTATCTTTTCTCACCTGAAGTTTATTACACAAACATCCAATCAATCCGTCGTCAGTTGAGTTAGATACATTACACTGTGAATCTGTCTGTCCAAAGGAGGGCTGTGAGTGTGTGTGTGAAGCAGGTGATAAAAGTAAAGACACTCCCACAGAAACACAATCCGTTGCTGCGTCCCAATTCGCATACTATCTGTAGTAAATAGTATTCGAAAAAAGAATTAGTATGTCCCAAATCTTAGTATGTTGAAAAAAGTATTCCAAAGATTCCCGGATGGTCTACTATTTCCGGTCAGAATCCGAAGTGCAGATCGATGCGCACTCTACGGCTGATATTGCCCACAACCCATTGCGAGATGGACGAGGATTCGATTAGAACTACAAACGCGGATAAAAAGTGTTTAAAAAAACTACAAACATGACGGTTACGCGAGTCTGACGGTTAAGTGGAGAGGATTAGATAAAGTGGTTTGAGTGAGCAATTATCAGTATTTAACCTGACGAAAATATATTTATTCAATATTATCCACATTATATTTCTCCTTCAGCAGCATTGAGAACTTTTGTAATGATACGTTTGGCCATTAACTTTGCAAACACATGAGAGGAGTCTCTGCATTAAAGACCCACGAAAGGCAGATCAACGAGCGACTACATTTCTCTCCGATACGGTAGGAAATTAAATTGAAAGTGGGGGATTTGAACTGTGACGATGATTGACAGGGCAGTTTAAACGGTGACGGGATGCACGTAACAGAGTCCGTTAAAGATGACGAAGTAGTATGTCCCAAAGCTTGCATACTCTTCTGCTACACACTCAAAAGTATGTACTTTTTCTTCACAAAAAGAGTACATACTTTTAGGACGTAGTATAAGTAGGCGAATTGGGACGCAGCCCGTGTATCATTCGTTCAGTCGATTTTTGATTTAATATTGAAAGTTGAAAAATTAGAAAACAGCTCGGTTTTCATTTTTTCGTTTTTTTTCCAGAAAAACGAAAAACGATATTTCGACTTGATTTTTCGTTCAGAGGTAGAAAAATAAATAAACAGTTTGAATATCCGATTTCTACACGTGGGCGGGAATTATACGCCCCTTTCTGCTGATTGGTCAGCCGAAGATCAAACTATTCCGTCATCGGTTCTTCCTCAGTTCCGCACAGCAGAATAAAAGTCATGCGCTTCTGCAGCTGGACGGATTTTTAACGCATTTATTGCAACTACATTTCATATTTTTCTCATCAAACAACCAGACTAACGAATGGCTCGACACAACCCGTCCCGCGGGGCAGAGCCTAGACAGGGCTTTCGTCTGTGTAGATATTATTCACCTCTTTGCATCAGCTGGCAGTATATGACGGCTGTCATCATAGATATACATAATAAAGGCTAGATGTCTTACGGCGGGTCTGTGTCCCAATTCAAGTGCTGCGTCCTTTGAAGGCCGTGTCTTTTGAAGTGCGCGGCCGACGCAGCCTTCAAAGGACGCACCGAGACTCGTTTACAGTGGAAGGTATAGCGGATTGCGTCACCGCGGCGCGGCGCGACGAAGGCTGTCCCAATTCATAGGTCCTTCGAAGGCTCCTTCAAAATACGGCCTTCTTCTTCTTTTCAAGTTTAATGGCGGTTGGCAAACCAAACTTAAATGGTGCATTCCCGCCACCTACTGGAGTGGACTGTGGATAACGTTATGGTAGTAGTGACCTAAATCCTGTTACTTAAATGAGTGTCTTTTAAGAAATTAAATACTTCTTCATATATTTTAAGTTGCTTTGGGCCATTACCTAATAATGCTTTGATAGAAAAAACTTCCATTTCCATTACTCTTAATGCTTGAAATAATTTAAATCTTTCTCTTGCATAAGCCTCACATTTTAATAATACATGTTCTACTGTTTCCATATTTTCCGAACTACATTTTTCACAATACCCAGTCTGGTGTTTCCCAATCCTGACCAAACTTTGATTTAGTAGACAATGGCCTATGCGCATTCTTGAAATTATAACCTCCATCCTCCTATTTCCAATGTTTCTTCTTTCTAAACCAACTGTTCCTTGTATGTTGTATAAATGTCGACCCTTATTTCCACTGTCCCACTCATTCTGCCATTTCTTTCTAACTTCCTTAGCTATTATACTTTTAATCTCAGTCTTACTCAACGCAATTTTGATATCAACTTCTTGAAATTTTATGGCCTGTTTGGCTAATCTATCCACCTCTTCATTACCTGCCACCCCCATATGAGCTGGTATCCAAAGAAAATTAATAATGATTCCCAATTGTCTGGTTCTAAAAAGACTTTGCAATATTTCATAAATTAAGTCCTGTCTAGCTGTAGATATACCACTTGCTAGACTTTCAATTGCAGATAAAGAATCTGTGCATATAACTGATCTGATTGGTTGAACTTCTTCGACCCACTGTAATGCTAATATAATTGCTATTAATTCTGATGCAAATACTGAAATGTGATCTGATGTTCTTTTCAAAATGTTAACTTTAAATTGAGGTATAAATACTGCTGCAGATGTTATACCAGAATCCGGATCTTTTGAGCCATCCGTATATATCTGGATGGCACCAAAATACATATGATCTATATAATCTTGTATTTTTACGCTATCCAGGATATTCTCCTTATTATGTTTGTCTTTGTGTAACTGGATATCAATATAAGGCATTGGAAAAAACCAAGGAGGAATTGCTGGCAGAACCACACAGCTGGCAATATTAACATCCTTAATCACTTCTCTTGCCTCCTCATTAATAAACCACCCAAAACTTGTTAATTTTTTATAGTTATATTCCCAACAGTCACTTAAAATATTCTTAACTGGATGATTTTCCGATTGACCTTTTATGTTTGCCCAGTATCTCATTCTTAACTTCATCCTTCTCATTCCTAGTGGCATTACTCCCGTCTCAACATTAAGTGATGAAACTGGTGATGATCTCATTGCTCCACAACATATCCTTAACGCTTGATTTTGAATTGTCTCAATCTTAGCAAGTTGGGTTTTTGAGGCAGAACTATACACCATGCTACCATAATCTATAGTTGCTCCAATTAGTGCCACATAAATATTTTTGAGCGATTGCCGATATGCTCCCCATTCAGCTCCAGCTAGACACCTCATTATATTTATCACTTTTTTACATTTATCTATTATTTTCTGTATATGTACTCTGAAATTTAATTTTGAGTCCATCCATACTCCTAAAAACCTTACAACTAATGTCTCCTCCAATGTTTCTCTATACATTTTAATATTTATTGTAGGATTCTTCTTCTTTTTTGAAAAACAAATTACTTGTGTTTTTGCCATAGATATCCTAAAGCCCCATTTATTAGCCCAGTTTTCTATCAAGTAGACAGCATTTTGAACCTTTTCCTGTACAAACTTAACATTCCTACCTCTTTTCCATATTGCAGCATCATCAGCATATAAGGATTTCCCTATCCCAGGTTCTATCTGAGAAAAGATGTCATTGATCATTAAATTAAACAAAATAGGACTGCTGACACTCCCTTGAGTTCCATTGTCGATTGAATAAATCTGAGAATACTCACATCCCACTCTTACTTGAATAGTTCTATTTAACAGAAAGTTCATAACCCAATTATACATTTTTCCTTTTATTCCCATCATATCCAGCTTAATTAAAAGTCCCTCCCTCCACAACATATCATATGCCTTTTCAACATCCAGAAAGACACCTACCAAAACTTCTTTATTAATCTGAGCCTTTCTAATGTCAGCTTCCAAACACAGCACAGAATCCATAGTGTTTCTCCCTTTTCTGAAGCCACTTTGGAAAGGGGATAATATATCCCTCCTCTCTAGAACATAAACCAGCCTGCTCATTACCATACGCTCCATAATCTTACAAATATTTGAAGTTAGAGCTATAGGCCTATAATTAATAGGTTGCGTAAGATCTTTTCCTGGTTTTGCTACTGGGATAATAACTCCATGTTTCCATTCCATTGGAAGCTTTCCTGAAATCCATACCTTAAAGATTTAAAATGACATTTAATGAAGAATCTGATAAATGCTTAATCATTTCATAGCATATCTCATCCCTACCTGGAGAAGTTTGTTTTGTCCCAGCAATTGCTCTCTTTAACTCATACAAAGTTAAATCATAGTCCAATGAATCTCCAGTTGACTCCTTAACTTCCAATATATGAGGATTCTTCCTCACACTCTGTTCCCTTATCTTCATCATGTCATTTGATATATTTTTATTACTATGCACTTCCACAAATGTTTGTGCTAGTATCTCTGCCTTCCTGCTATCAGACACAATTACTTCCTCATTATTAATTATCGCTGGAATACTATTATTTCTTTGTTTTCCTCCCATCTTTTTAATCATATTCCATAACTCGTTGATTTGAATGTTTTCCCCAATATTATTGCAATACTCTCTCCAATAATTTCTTTTTGCTGTCCTGATAACCCTCCTCACTATTGCCTGAGCTTTTTTATAACCAATAAAGTCATCATATCTAAAAGATCTTCTTACTTTTTTAAGTGTTTTATTTCTTTCTTTAATTGCCACATTGCATTCATCATTCCACCATGGAACAATTTTCCTCCTGCTACATGCCTTCTTTCTACCAAATACTTCTTCTGCTGTGCTCCTAAGAACCTCACTGATTTTTGAATTTAAAACATCGATATCTTCCACAACATCATCATTAATTTTGGCCATTTTGTTATGACATATCTCTTGGTACATCTCCCAATCCCCTGATTCAAAATTCCATTTAGGAATTCTTTCCATACCTGTTTTTATTAAGTCTACTCCAATTGTACTGCAAACAGGAAAATGATCACTACCAATAGTATTTTCGTTCAATACTTTCCAATCACATCTTCGAGCTAAATTTTCTGACACTATTGTCAAATCTAACACAGAATATTTGCATTGAGAAAGATTAACTCTTGTGTAGCTTCCGTCATTAATACATACTAACTCACCCCAGTCCAGCATATCTTCTATGATCAATCCATTATAATCAGTGTTTGAAATCCCCCATAAAGTACTGTGTGCATTGAAATCGCCACACCACACCATTTTAAAATCCCCAATTCCTCCAATACTTTCCATCATATCCTTAGTTAGCTTTTCACATGGATAAAAAAAATTTATTACCCTAATACTCCCATTCCCATACCTTCCCATACCTCCACTACCACAGCCTTATACTCATTATCTTCAACTTTCCTAAACCCTATACCTTGTTTAATAAAAGTTGCTACTCCCCCACCATTTCCTTTATTCCTGTCTTTCCTAATAATCTCATACCCACTAATCATAAAATTTAACTGTGGTTTAAGCCACGTTTCCTGAATACAAATAACATCTGGGTATACATCACAATTTGCTATAAAATGCTTAAATTCTTGCCCATTTGAAATTAAACTTCTTGCATTCCACTGCAAGATTACAAAAACCATTATGAGCCCCCACATGCTGTCTGACTGTTTGTTGCTTGTGTCACGAGTCTTTCATTTATCATGTCAACTGATATGTTCTTAATTTCCAAATATTTTTCTGCAGCTCTAATGATAATCTTAATCCTTTCAGATCTACTTTCAGTCTGCGCTGAACAATTTACCACTTCAGCCATAAAAGCAATGAATGAAACTTTGTCTTCAGTCACTTCAATTATTTTCCTTGGTGTTGGCATCTTACTAGGTTGTGGTTGTATCCTAACAGGGGCCTCCTCTACTGTGCTTACTTTGGGGGTTTGTTTTACTTTTTTAAGTGCTTCAGCATATGATATTCCTTCTTCCATTCTCACATTTTGAACCTTAATTGCATCTTTCCTTACTTCACAACCTCCGTACGCTGCACTGTGCTCACCCCCACAATTACAACATTTTGGGGTTTTATCTTGTCCACATTTGCCTTACTCATGATCGCCTCCACATTTTGCACATCTTTGTTTGCCTCTACATACCGCTGCCACATGTCCGTATTTTTGGCATTTGAAACACCTTATTGGAGGAGGAATGTACAATCTAACTCCATAGCTGACAAATCCCAAAAATACTCTTTCCGGTATTTTGACCTCATCAAAGACCAACATGACTGAAAGACTGTCCGTTTTCTCATTGTTTCTGAAACATTTCAAACGTCTTACTTCCTTAACTGCAGCTCCCTTTACATTACTTTTAATCATCTCATCTGAAACATCCAGAGGAATTCCAGATATTACACCTCTAATCCAGTTTCTCTCTTCTGGAATTGAGCATTCTATTTTCTGTCCGATTATTGATTTAATTCTCAAAGTTTCTTTTTGTTGCCTACTATCTTTACAAAACAACAACAGTCTTCCATCTAGGGATGCACCGAAATGAAAATTCTTGGCCGAAACCGAAAACCGAAAAAGAGGAAACCAAGGCCGAAAACCGAAAACCGAAACACCGAAAGAAATTATGCCAATTATTAGTACCATTGCATTTATGGCTATGACTGTGTACTAACTTTACTAAAATCAAGGCATTGCAATTGCATAAATTAATATTTAAGTTTCAAAGAATAAATCAATTACAAAGAATGCCAATATTTATTTAGCACATTGCAACAATGCACAGTATACAATAAAATTCAAACTAAAATGTTTATCTTGACCCCACTCATTTGTACATTAAATAATAATGTACAGGCCTACAGAAAGGTTTTAAAATTAAATGTTCTCTCATAAAAACAAAGTGCATTTAGGTCTAGTGCATTTTAAATTTTTCTCTGTAGGACTACTACAAGAAAGTGCATTCAGAACAAGTGCATTAGGTCTAATAATCAACACTCAAATAACATAGTATGCAAACATGTAAACTTTACATAAGGCAGTTTTTGCAATAACTTCTAAATCTGATTATAAAATAGTTTTTTATCCAATTCGTTGTTGAAATATAATCATTTATACACAGTGTCTGTCATTTTCATGACAGGTTTATTTAACATGCATGAAATAATCAAGATATCATTGACAGGTTAAGTAGAATACAATGAATATAACGGCTAATATAGAGCATATTTAGTGAAAGAGTTTATTTACTTTAGAGAATAAAATTCTGTGAACACTGAATTACTGCCTGAGGTAAATGTGATGCTAAAGTTACATGACATTTGTTTGGTTTACAGCCGTTATATTGACGTCTTTTCGCCGATGAAACACTGATTGAGCGATTACACCACATATGATACGTGACAGTAAGTTGTAATGTATCCTCAACACACCTTAGATGTTCATTCATGTTTATTCTTTAGGAAGAGATGATCGATCGCGCTCACAGATGATCGCGTTCACGCGCGCGCGCCGCCGCTTGAACTGTGATGTGATCAGTGATGCCACATTAAAGAGCGTCAAAACGGCATTTATCGTTTGAATTACGTGATGCATGTTGATCGCTGTTGGTGTGGGAACTCGGATTGAAGTGTGTTCCGCGCTTAAAACATGCCCACTGTTAAAGATTGCATTGGGAAACCGTTGGCTTTCACAGTGAAGTCTGGTCCTCTTCTCATCGAGAACATGAGCTGCTGCACTGAACACTAGCTCTCGCTGGAGCAGACGTGGGTGTTTCTCAGCTATACTGAAATACGTCCACACCGCAGACATGTTGCTTCAGACAAGCACGTGCAGGTCGCGGTTTCTGTTTGCGTCATCACAACATTTCGGCCATGTTGTTTCGGTGATAAAAGTCTTTCGGCCGAAAACCGAAAATGCACTTTTGGGCCATTTTCGGCCGAAAATTTTCGGTGGCCGAATATTCGGTGCATCCCTACTTCCATCCTTCAGGGTTTTTATTTTCTCTACAACCCCTACACTTTCTTTGATTGCTTTTGTAAGTTTCAACGGGTTGATGTTACTCACAGAGTCGGCAACAAACTTTATCATTACTTTATACTCCTTCTTCTTTCTTTGTGCCTGTTTACTTCCCTTGTCACTTTCCGTGTCTGAAATTAAATCACGACTTTTCTTCCTTTTCTTTGTTTTAACTACGTTCCACCCTAAACTTGAATTTCCCCCACTATCTTCCTCAATCCTTTCTTCCTCCATTTCCGGATCGCTTCCGGAATCTACGTCAGTTCCTACCATCCGTCCACCAGTCACAATCCAGCCGTTTTGCCAACCGTCTCCTCCCAAAATACGGCCTGCAAATGCGTCCTTCTTTTCCCATGAAATGAAGGATACTCGGATGGATGCTTCGCAGCCTTGCCTACCCCAGAATTCATTGCGCGCCGCGACGTCAGATTTTTGAAGAGAAATAGAGTGCCGAAGTAATGACGTCACTTTGTAGGCCAACCCGGAAGTTAGCGGCGCATGGGTTCCCTCGATCAAAAAGCCATTCATTTTCCCCATAGACTTTTGGAAAATCGCAAAAAATAAGATCTGTGTTCAACAAAGAGTAATGACCCTTACACGTTTTGTCTACCAAGATAATCTTTACAAGTTAATCCAAAATGTATACATTTTGAAACCCAAATAAAGCCGTCAGATATAAAATGCTAACGGTAGGCTATAAACGGACTACAGCACACCATGGTCGCGGATCAACGTCATCATCAAGCTTCCTCAAACTTTATTTAAAAGCACGCTCGCTCATTATGATCTGCGCTGTGTATGAACACTTATCCACTTTTTCATGAGAAATATTGCCCATTCGTTTTTTCCAAAAATGTTAGAAACTAATTTTGTTTATGAGTGCCTCTCTGAGATTTATCTTTTGTTAATGTTTTTTCAGACAATTGATTATCACTGTGATAACATTAAATGACATGAAACACAACCCAGTCTCTTTTTGTTAAATGCAAGTTTATGTATGATCAATAATACAAAACGTATAATAAGCAACACATGAAATAAAGCAAACAATTCAGTCAAACATTCAAAGTCAGTTCTAGTCGGATAACTTACAACGGTACAGTTATAGCCTAAAAATAAACAAGTAATGAAACTTATCTTTGCACTCAGCCTAAACGATTTGCCAGGGAACAAATTATAGATCCATGAGAGCAAATATGGGCCGTTAAATCTCCACAAGACTAATTATAGCTGGAGACGCCACAGAGACATCAGAGCCAGCGGCAGACGTCAGAAGGACAAGCCGAGGAAAGTCTACTCTCGCCGGGTAAACAAGCGCGGATCGCCGCTGACCCACTGTAGCTCACAACTCCGAAAACACCAGATAAAATGTTAAAATAGGCACTCTTCTTATAAATAAACCACAGATTTGAGCTTTAAACAACTACATTATCGACTGAAAAAGTCTTAAAACTAAGTTGTCACACATTAACAGTAGATTTTAACACAAAAAGACGTGTAAACACAGCCCATGTCAGCCATTTCTCAACGAGACAAACATGTGAAGAGAGTAAACTCCAAATGTTCAAGCATCCAACTTTGCGCGAATAGCGCGATTTATTCACGCCACATAAGTTCTTCATTCTTCAGGCTGAAACGCGGGCTAGTGAGAGATTGCCTGTTTGGCACGATGACGTCTAAAGTCCCCGCCAAAGGATGTAGTCCCTTTTAGCAACTTGTTAGCAACCACCGTTTTTAAGACACAATAAAGTCTTAAAAAATCACAAGCAGGTTATAACTAGTGTGTTTTATGTCATAGATTAAAACGTGAAAATATATAGAGGCTTTGTTAACCACAGACCTTATTTCAGGCGATTTAGCAAAAACCCATTCAAAAAACCCATAGACTTTAGGGCGAGGGAACCCATAGGGCTAAAATGCTAACTCACTTCCGCGTTTTGGCCTACAAAGTGACGTCATTACTTCGGCACTCTATTAGGCTTGTTTGAGATGCGCCTCGCCTCGCCTGCAGTTCAGCCGAGACTAGGCGGCTGCAGTGAGGGGAGGAGTGAAAAAAGTGCAGGCAAGACGGACAGTTCTCTCTTCTCGTAGTGGATCAGACACCTGCGAGATCAAAGGCGGATATCGCGGGATTCACACTCGTGCGCTTTGTTGCTGATAAACTGGATGTAATTTAAGTTCTGTTACTTTTATATGAAAATAAATATTATGAACAAGACACCCAAAGTTTTTGTTATTTATTTCCATTCGAAAGATGTGTTTATAAATCATTTTTACTTTAATTAGGCCTACATACATGTTTGTATATATATATTTATAAATATGACAACAATCACATAACCCACAGAGAGATCGCCTTTTTTAGAGAGTTTGGGAATATTCACACCTAAAAACATGATATCAGAGTTTTAAAATCAAACATTTTTAAAAAGAACCATACATCACGGTTGTTTAAACCAATAGCATTAAGCTGTGTCGTCAGCAAGTCGTTTCCCATCATGCTTTTGCTCAGCGCAGTTGGTGGAGAGCAACTGCGCTCAACTGCAGAATCCGACACATCCGCCTTTTCGCTCGCGAGAGTTTTTTGACATACGTCGGCATGACATCAGAGCAAGGCGGACCGCCCTCGGACACTTTTCTAACCGGAATGCATCTCGCGCTGATCACCGGTGATCGGTTCTGCGCAGATTTCGCTCATCTCAAACAAGCCTATTGCCAGATTACACTTTTAAACGCAAGTATTGGGTTTCAATTTACTCCAGTAATCTAATGTATCTACTGATAAAAATAAAATGTTGACTAATATGTTACCAACATATGATTTTATATAGTTTATACTCTTTATTATGTACATAAGGTAAACATCTTTAGTTGTTTTGTTTTTAGGCAGTTAAATATAACTTTAAAATCCAGTATAAATTTTCATTTCAGTTCTCTTCAACTTCAACGGCAGCTGTCAACAGTTGCTAAATATTACAAATAATGTAACAAAATACATTTACTCTGTATTTGAGTATAATTGTGAAGTACCTCAGATTTTTATTCAACTTCATCTCAGAGGCAAATATTGTGGTTTTATGAAAAACAGACTTTTTACACATGGATATTACATTTTGATATTAGTTATCATTTAAAAAAGAATCTAAAAATAAAATACACTAGAAATATATCTTATAGATTAGGGATAGGCATAGTCTTGGAGGGCCGCTGTCCTGCAGAGTTCAGCTCATAGAACAGTTATGCATGTTAAAATATTTTTATGGTTTGATTTGAGGATGTGAGTTAATTTTATTTATTCTTCCCTCTTTCTGAAAACATCTTAGCGCAGCCGGCGAATAAGTCAGCACTGCAAACCTGTTGGTAGACAGTGGAATATGCACTGATCCAGATGATGTCCCGCTGACAGAGGCTTCACCAGGGTCTCCCAGCCCAGCTCAATAAAAGTCTAAATAAAAACATTTTCTTCCATCTGTTTTATGTACTGTTCATTTTAAATTTTATTTTGTTTTTCTAATCTTAAACAGAACTTATGTAAATAGTTGTAAAAAGTACTGTAAATAAAAATGTATAGAATTTGTTTCATTTAGAAATTAATTGACATGACAAAAAATAAATGTACAGAATTATTTATTTCATTTACAAATTATAACTTGCATAACAAAAAGAAAGCGTAACGATAATATTTCATTTACACATTTTAATTTACAAAACCAAAATTGTAGTTCTCAACAATCTCTCAAGTAGAGAAAACAATTAGTCCACTCTCTCCCTGTTCTCCTCTGTCTCTCGCTGAAACTTCCTGTCCTCCCTCAGTATCTCCATCAGCTCATCATCTCGTCTCGTTTCCTCTTGGCTGGAGTTGCTCCTCATCTTGGTCATCCACTGCTGAACTTGACCCTGGTGTGTCCTCAGGGATGGAGGCAATGAGGACAGTGGGGTTGTCCCAACACCTCATTCATGAAGACAAACCATGGCCAAGTTTCCCACTCCCTCACCTGTCCCAGGACACTTTCAATCCTAAGGCAGAGAAAATAAACATGGCTGTCAACAACAAACACAACAGCACAATACATTTCAGTAAAGATGTGTCTATTAACTTGCATACTTATTTTTTTAAAGTTGTAATAAGTTTATTTTTTTACCTGCAAGGCAGGGGTGCAATCTTAAGAAAATTTAAAAATATGATGCATCAGTAGCCTACAAACATACAAAATACTCCAGAAATCATATTTATAGATACTCAAATTCTATATGCTCGATTTTTTTCGGCCCGGTAAATAAATACTCATTTGCTGCCCTCATTTTAATAAAGCTGCTAACAAGTTACTTGATCCATAAAACAAAACGAAATATTACATCAGATCACCAAACGAATAAAGCCGTGCCGTGGTCTCACAGAAATAAAGACCACCGGCTTTTAAAACGTTTTCGTTGGTTGAGTAAATAAAAACACTTACAACAGGCTTGTTTGAGATGAGCAAAATCTGCGCAGAACCGATCACCGGTGATCAGCGCGAGATGCATGCCGGTTAGAAAAGTGTCCGAGGGCGGTCCGCCTTGCTCTGATGTCATGCCAAAATGTGTCAAAAACTGTGTGTCAAAAAACTCTCGCGAGCGAAAAGGCGGATGTGTCGGATTCTGCAGTTGAGCGCAGTTGCTCTCCACCAACTGCGCTGAGCAAAAGCATGATGGGAAACGACTTGCTGACGACACAGCTTAATGCTATTGGTTTAAACAACCGTGATGTATGGTTCTTTTTAAAAATGTTTGATTTTAAAACTCTGATATCATGTTTTTATGTGTGAATATTCCCAAACTGTCTAACAAAGGCGATCTCTCTGTGGGTTATGTGATTGTTGTCATATTTATAAAAAAAAAAAAAAATAATAATAATAATAAATATATATATATATATATATATATATATATATATATATATATATATATATATATATATATATATATATATATATATATATATATATATATATAACGTGTATGTAGGCCTAATTAAAGTAAAAATGATTGATAAACACGTCTTTCGAATGGAAATAAATAACAAAAACTTTGGGTGTCTTGTTCATTATATTTATTTTCATATAAAAGTAACATAACTTAAATTACATCCAGTTTATCAGCAACAAAGCGCACGAGTGTGAATCCCGCGATATCCGCCTTTGATCTCGCAGGTGTCTGATCCACTACGAGAAGAGAGAACTGTCCGGCTTGCCTGCACTTTTTTCACTCCTCCCCTCGCTGCAGCCGCCTAGTCTCGGCTGAATTTCAGGCGAGGCGAGGCGCATCTCAAACAAGCCTATTTATAAGTGTATTCCTCGGCCGCGGGATGGGCAGAGGAATACCCTGCGAAGGACCCACTTGTTCTGGTTGGTTCTATCCTTCGCGGCCGGGGGGACGGACGGTGGACCTAGGGTTGCCAGGTCTCTGCAACAAAAATAGTCCAAAACTCCCAATGCGATTTTCTCCATCGAGCGGCCGAATTCTCCACTAGAGTTGTACGTTTGGGGGTGTTGGAGCGGCGAAATCGTACTTATGGGGTAGAAACAAACCCGTGGAAATAATTTTTTTACCCGCGGCAACAACTTAAAAGTAGCCTAATTCGGCTGAAAAAACGCGGACTTGGCAACACGGACGGCAGGCTGCATTTGAAGGCCCCTTCGAATTGGGACAGCCTTCGTCGCGCTGCGGTGACGCAATCGGCCTTCAAATGCGGCCTTTGAAGGATGCAGCCCCCGAAGTAATGACCTCACTTTGTAGGCCAAAACGCGGAAGTGAGTTAGCATTTTAGCCCTATGGGTTCCCTCGCCCGAAAGTCTATGGGTTTTTTGAATGGGTTTTTGCTAAATCGCCTGAAATAAGGTCTGTGGTTAACAAAGCCTCTATATATTTTCACGTTTTAATCTATGACATAAAACACACTAGTTATAACTTGCTTGTGATTTTTTAAGACTTTATTGTGTCTTAAAAACGATGGTTGCTAACAAGTTGCTAAAAGGGACTACATCCTTTGGCGGGGACTTTAGACGTCATCGTGACAAACAGGCAATCTCTCACTAGCCCGCGTTTCAGATGAAGAACTTATCTGGCGTGAATAAATCGCGCTATTCGTGCAAAGTTGGATGCTTGAACATTTGGAGTTTACTCTCTTCACATGTTGGTCTCGTTGAGAAATGGCTGACATGGGCTGTGTTTACACGTCTTTTTGTGTTAAAATCTACTGTTAATGTGTGACAACTTAGTTTTAAGACTTTTTCAGTCGATAATGTAGTTGTTTAAAGCTCAAATCTGTTGTTTATTTATAAGAAGAGTGCCTATTTAAACATTTTATCTGGTGTTATCGGAGTTGTGAGCTCCAGTGAGTCAGCGGCGGTCAGCGCTTGTTTAGCCGGCGAGAGTTGACTTTCCTCGGCTAGTCCTTCTGCCGTCTGCCGCTGGCTCTGATGTTTATGTGGTGCCTCCAGCTATAATTAGTCTTGTGGAGATTTAACGGCCCATATTTGCTCTCATGGATCTACAATTTGTTCCCTGGCAAATCGTTTAGGCTGAGTGCAAAGATAAGTTTCATTACTTGTTTATTTTTAGGCTATAACTGTACCGTTGTAAGTTAGCCGACTAGAACTGACTTTGAATGTTTGACTGAATTGTTTGCTTTATTTCATGTGTAGCTTATTATACGTTTTGTATTATTGATCATACATAAACTTGCATTTAACAAAAAGAGACTGGGTTGTTTCATGTCATTTAATGTTATCACAGTGATAATCAAATTGTCTGAAAAAACATTAACAAAAGATAAATCTCAGAGAGGCACGCATAAACAAAATTAGTTTCTAAAATTTTTGGAAAAAACGAATGGGCAATATTTCTCATGAAAAAGTGAATAAGTGTTCATACACAGCGCAGATCATAATGAGCGAGCGTGCTTTTAAATAAAGTTTGAGGAAGCTTGATGATGACGTTGATCCGCGACCATGGTGTGCTGTAGTCCGTTTATAGCCTACCGTTAGCATTTTATATCTGACGGCTTTATTTGGGCTTCAAAATGTATACATTTTGGATTAACTTGTAAAGATTATCTTAGTAGACAAAACGTGTAAGGGTCGTTACTCTTTGTTGAACACAGATCTTATTTTTTGCGATTTTCCAAAAGTCTATGGGGAAAATGAATGGCTTTTTGATCGAGGGAACCCATGCGCCGCTAACTTCCGGTTTGGCCTACAAAGTGACGTCATTACTTCGGCACTCTATTGGGACACAGCTTCTAACGTCATCACCGGCGACCATCTTGTCACAGGCAGGGCTCTGTGGCTCCTGATGTAAGGCGAGTGATCTGCATGAACACAAATACTCGTATCTCACTGAAATCTTGACGGATTTACAAATGGTTTGGTTTCTTACAAACGTTATTAACGTGGCTATAATTATGGATGCTTGAACAAATTATGAATAATTTTTCATAAGTATGCAGTGTGATAACTACATCCCTGATGTTTATAAACCAAACAGTGTGAAAATCGGTATAAAATTGAGCAAGTTGTGGTTATTTAAAGGGGTGGTAAACACATTCTTTTGAAGGCTTGATTGTGTTCGTGGGGTGCACTGTAACATGTGTTCATGCTTCGTTTTTAAAAAATTGCATTATTTTTCATATATTTTACCTTTATTCTACACTGCTCTGTCCCTCCTTGTTAAAACGGTCTGATGGTTTCCGGGTTGAATGAAGCCGGTGTTACAATATATTCGGTTCCTGAAATATTTGTTTCCAGTGGGTGGTGTTTTCATGAATATTCATAAGTTTCCCGTACTATGGGCGTGTCCTTGAGACTACACGCAAATCAATGGAACAGAAAATATTAGCACACACTCCGATTAATTATTATTTCAAAATAGTAAAAAAGTTTAATACAAAGTGTTTAATAATAAACAACAACTGTGCAACAGTTTCAAAACAACTCATAGTTTGATAAATCGTCAGAGCTGTTTTGCCTGATTGATTGCAGACATTCAGATAATGCAGAGCAAATATGAGCAAATAACTGGTGAGTAGCTTCTTTTAACTCTTTGATCTGTTTGGCCTTTTTTTTTTTTTTACGTGTGAGGATTTAAAATTCATTTGAATAGTTTCCTTGTGCTATAGTTGTCATTCAGTGATACACGACTGAAATTAATCTCCTGTGGCCTAATAATATGAATCTAAACTGTTTTGATTATTCTGTGTCATCCTTAATTTCATCCTTGTTCATTTTGTAGAAAACCTCATCAGTAAGGCTCAAGTGCCCCTTATCAACACCAAACTACAAATGTTTTCCTTTTTTTCTCACATTATACTGCATAAATTATTATCATTAAAGTCACAATAATAAATGCACAATTAACCACATAAGCTACATACCGAAGAAAAATTGTAGTATTATAAATACTATTTATACACAGGTGTATAAACTTTTTTATTATTTGTTCTGATGACATATTCTTCTTGGACAAAGGTAAGCAACAACTTCAATATTTTTTTATTCAATATTACCAATGTATCTTCTATGTTTTCATTATCATGCAAAGTCAGATTGTCTGTTTCGGATTGGATATGAGAGCTGCAGACGCTGGTTCTGAATGTGTGTGATCTGGACACACATGGAGGATGTTCTCATTTGCCAAAGAGTGACCAAGCCCTGTTTTAATAAACAGTTATCTCAGAGACGCATTATTCTTGCATTCCTTCTTTCCACACATTGTTTTGAAATGTTCCTTGTCTTTTCAATGTGAGTTACATTCATGGAGCAACTGCCTCCTTACTTAATTGTTATATAACAATAGTAAAAATAGCAAACATGCAAATGTTTTGTTAAATTGAAATATTAACTTAAAATATCAGGAGACTTAAAGTAAATATTTTGGGTCAACCGAGTTTGGCTGGCAAAATAGTTTGGCAATCCCTGCCCTACAAGATTATGGTTTACCTTTGTTTATCATTGTATGGTGTATAGAAAAACACCTCTGATAGATTAGAGAATGTTACACAATTAAACACACCTCTATGGATCATATGGATCATTTTGGATGCTTCCACACATCATAATATTAACATGACATTAAGGTTGTTTCAAAATAATTTTCACCACAGTGCAACATATTGTCAAAGAACAGACAACATGTTAGTTTATGTTTTTGTGGACCCATTTTAAAGGGATTGTCACCTACATTAAAATTGTCACCTTCATTGTATTTCAAACCTGTATGACTTTTTCTTCTGTGGAACATATAAGAATATATTTTTAAATTATATGTGAGAAAAGTGTTGTTGTTTTTTTCCCCATTAGGAATATATTTTGTGCTCCACATAAGAAGTCATACAGGTTTAGATAGGTTTAGATTTAAAGCTTTGTGACTTTAATGCTACACAATAACCAGTATAATATGGGAAAATAAACATTTGTAGTTGTTGAAAAGAGGTACTTGAGTCTTATCGATGGGCCTGTGGAGTTTGGGAAACACTGGCTATCTAAAAAATAAGCAAGAAATTAAGGATGACATGAATAATCACACCAGGGTAGCACATGCATTTATTTTATACATTTGTGGAGGTTTATCTCAGTTATTGTTGTCGACACAAACTATTCCAATTAAAGTATCAAGCCCAAACACACCAAAGTCAAAATAAATTGTATTTATTATGCTTTGTATTTGAATGCATCTAATAAAACAATCAGGCACAACAGCTCAGTCAGTATCATAACACACAAACTGTTTTGAAAATGTGAAGAGTTGCGTTGAGTTGTAATCCATTAAACATGTTGCGATTTGAAGAGCGTGCACCAACATTTTCTGTTCCATTCATTTGCGCATAGTCTCAAGGACACGCCCAGAGCACGGGTAAACTAATCAATATTCATGATTGCACCACCCATTGGAACCAAATATTTCAGGAACCGAATATATTTTAACACCGGTCCCTCAAAAATACGCAATGGGCTCAGATTGGTCAGCTGGCCCAGTGTGTTCTGATTCGCTAACCGCCTAGTGCATGTCGGAAACGTCACGCCCCTTACCTTTACCGGTAGACTGTGCTTTGGGTAGTATTAGAAACAATGGCGTCAATAAAACCATACCAATTTGAGCCCGAATCGGACCCAGAACATTTTAGTGAAGATGATCGAGCAGAACCTCCCAGATAGCAAACAGACGTCGTTTTAACGTTGATTTTTGGTTGTAAAGGTCAGTATCAGTCGTCGATCAAATTTCAATGTTGAATCAACGTTCACTATTTGGTCGGTACATCAGAACGTTATTACGTTGAAAATATAACGCCGATTCCATGTTGAAATGAGGTTGACTCATCAACGATATGGCCGACGCACATGGTCAAAATCACAACGTCTAATATATGTTGAAACTTGGTTAGAGGAATGACATGGCCTGAACTAAATTCAGACAGAAATGGGATGTACATGTATTTTAATTCATTATGGGAAAAAAAAAAAAATGTAAGTACCTTCACAAATTTATAGAAGTCGCTGATATTAAAAGGGGCAGTCTTTGAAGTTTCCGGGGTTTTTTATTCGGATGCCAGTATTACAATTACTAAATGAAAACATGGAAAGCGAAAGATTGGTGCGTAAATGCCCAGCTAACAATGACCTGGCGGTCCACCAGCGTTTTTTGGGCGGCACAAAGTCTGCGGTTTGACACGGTTGGACCTCCGTCGGCACACCATCGGCACGCCGACCAATCTGAAAATGACGTCGGTCTACCAGTGTTTTTTGGGTGGCACGCCACCGGAGGTTATAAATTGTTTAATATAATTTATTCTGAAGAAATAATCTCAAAAGTGTTTAATCAGCTTTGACATATTTAAATCTGCATATCTGTGATATTTTTACCTTTTTATAAAGGGCATTTTTTTCCCCATAATCTTATTAAAGATAGGCTATGCTTCTGCTTTCAGTTTATATTCTTAAATTTGATCTATAAATTAAATTAGAATAACAAGACACTGTAGGGCTGTTACCAATCAGATTAAATAATTTACACTGAAAAATTACAACTGCATTTAAAAATGTTATGAGATTGTTTTAAATATTTTTTATGGTGGCAAGCCGATTGTCGGTCACTGTCTGTTGTGACACCTTTATTTTATAAAAGTACATTTATTTTATATGTATATTTATTAGGGCCCGAGCACCGATGGTGTGAGGACCCTATTGGATTTAGAAAGTTTATTATTATTATTAGGGCCCAAGCCCAAAGGGCGCAGAGCCCTATTGTTCTTCCTCAGATTATTAGGGCTCAAGCCTGAAAGGGCGCAGAGCCATATTGTTTTCGTTAGGATTATTAGGGCCCAAGCCCTGAAAGGGCGCAGAGCCCTATTGTTCTTCCTCTGTTTCTTATTAGGGCTCAAGCCTGAAAGGGCGCAGAGCCCTATTGTTTTCCTTAGGATTATTATTAGGGCTCAAGCCTGAAAGGGTGCAGAGCCCTATTGTTTTCCTTAGGGCTATTATTAGGGCCCAAGCCCTGAAAGGGCGCAGAGCCCTATTGTTCTTCCTCTGTTTCTTATTAGGGCTCAAGCCTGAAAGGGCGCAGAGCCCTATTGTTTTCCTTAGGATTATTATTAGGGCTCAAGCCTGAAGGCCAATTTATACTTCTGCGTCGAGTGCACGCAGAGGGTACGGCGTACCCTACGCATAGACGCGTTGGATACGCCGTACCCTACGCCGTAGCCTGACGCGCACCTCTCCAAAAATGTAACAACGCGTCAATTCTACGCGGACCGCAAGCGCTGTGATTGGTCTGCCAGAACCCTTCCCTCAGGTCAATAAATAAATAAAAAATCTGCGATAGGAGTGTGTGTGTGTCCAGAAATTGGATGATAGTTCCTTACGTCTGCTATAACACACTATTTTGCAGTCCAGCGATTCTTTATGGTAGTAAATAAATACATAGATCCGCTGAATATAGTTTATTTATTTTCTCATTAAAACCAAAGATGTTAATCAGTAATTGTATATCAAGAACAGGGACACATTAGGGTATATTTCGTGAATGAAGTCTCCGCAACAACAATCGCTTGCTGAGCCACCGCTGCTGAAAACAGCGGCCACGAGCTCCGCATAGTTTCACAAATGCATTCCAGCGCCAGATCGCCTTATTTAACTTTACTAATCAACTAGAGATGCTAAATTTGTATTAGATACAACAACTCAAGCTGCAAGAAAAGCCGCTCTCTCACTGCTGCTGATACTCCGACATGAATGTACAGATTCTACACAACAACCTGCTTCTTCTTCGGCTGTTCTCTTGATTACACCAACATGCCCGAGGACACTGCCTTCTAGCGTCTGAATGTGGAATTGCACATTGACGCAGACAACAGCGCAGAAGTATAAATGCTCACGACGGCGTCGGCTACGCGCGTAGCCTACGGCGTACACTCGACGCAGAAGTATAAATGGGCCTTGAAAGGGTGCAGAGCCCTATTGTTTTCCTTAGGGCTATTATTAGGGCCCAAGCCCTGAAAGGGCGCAGAGCCCTATTGTTCTTCCTCAGATTATTCTTTTTTAGGGCCCAAGCCCTGAAAGGGCGCAGTGCCCTATTGTTCTTCCTCTGTTTCTTATTATTAGGGCTCAAGCCTGAAAGGGCGCAGAGCCCTATTGTTTTCGTTAGGATTATTAGGGCCCAAGCCCTGAAAGGGCGCAGAGCCCTATTGTTCTTCCTCTGTTTCTTATTATTAGGGCCCAAGCCCAAAGGGCGCAGAGCCCTATTGTTCTTCCTCTGTTTCTTATTATTAGGGCCCAAGCCCAAAGGGCGCAGAGCCCTATTGTTCTTCCTCTGTTTCTTATTAGGGCCCAAGCCCTGAAAGGGCGCAGAGCCCTATTGTTCTTCCTCTGTTTCTTATTATTAGGGCCCAAGCCCTTAAAGGGCGCAGAGCCCTATTGTTCTTCCTCAGGTTATTATTATTAGGGCCCAAGCCCAAAGGGCGCAGAGCCCTATTGTTCTTCCTCAGGTTATTAGGGCCCAAGCCCTGAAAGGGCGCAGAGCCCTATTGTTCTTCCTCAGGTTATTATTATTATTATTAGGGCTCAAGCCTGAAAGGGCGCAGAGCCCTATTGTTCCCCTAAGGATTATTCTTTTTAGGGCTCAAGCCTGAAAGGGCGCAGAGCCTTATTGTTCTTCCTCAGATTATTCTTTTTTTTATTATTATTAGGGCTCAAGCCTGAAAGGGCGCAGAGCCCTATTGTTTTCCTTAGGATTATTATTAGGGCTCAAGCCTGAAAGGGCGCAGAGCCCTATCGTTTTCCTTAAGATTATTAGGGCCCGAGCACCGATGGTGTGAGGACCCTATTGGATTTCGAAAGTTTATTAGGGCCCGAGCACCGATGGTGTGAGGACCCTATTGGATTTCGAAAGTTTATTAGGGCCCGAGCACCGATGGTGTGAGGACCCTATTGGATTTCGAAAGTTTATTAGGGCCCGAGCACCGATGGTGTGAGGACCCTATTGTATTTCGAAAGTTTATTAGGGCCCGAGCACCGATGGTGTGAGGACCCTATTGGATTTCGAAAGTTTATTAGGGCCCGAGCACCGATGGTGTGAGGACCCTATTGGATTTCGAAAGTTTATTAGGGCCAGAGCACCGATGGTGTGAGGACCCTATTAGATTTCGAAAGTTTATTATTATTAGGGCCCAAGCCCAAAGGGCGCAGAGCCCTATTGTTCTTCCTCAGATTATTCTTTGTTTTTGTTTTTGTTTTTGTTTTTTTTGACTTCTCGGGTACTTTTGGGGCACTTAACATGCTCGAAAACTCTTGAAACTTTGCACACACGTCGGAATCCGCTGCCATCAGAGCCGGGCTGAAGCTGGTACCCGGGCGTGGCAGGGGGGCTCGACAGCGCCACCTAAAGTGGGGTCTGAAAACTTGGTCTATATATCAAACACACTTGCACGTACATGTATGAAACTCGGTACACATATAGACCTCATCGGGCCGAACAACTTTCGTGCTCATAGTTATGCGTCAGCCCAACAGGAAGTGAGCTATTATGGGTTGTTCGGAAAACGCATGCTCTGGAATTTAATATACTCCTCCGAGGCCATTGTTTCAATCATTGCCAAACTCGGTCAGCATGAAGAGAACATATCCAGGATGCTAAATTGCCAACGGATTTTTGATATCTCAAATGGTTTGGCCGTGGCGAAGCAACGAATTTATGGCGAGAAAAGGGAAACAGGAAGTTTTAACTTGTGCAAACATTGACTGGTTTGGATGAAACTTCAGCTGTGTGTTCGTTGTAAGAAGCCGATCGCATGGATATGACTTTTGTGAGTCAAAGTTATAGCGCCACCAACTGGCAGCAGGAATTGTGTCACTTTCAAAAATGCTTTGAATCACCATCTTATTTTCCCCCGATTGACTTCAAACTTCATCAGTATAATGACAAAATATGGCAGATGTAGACATACGAATGGATTCCTGATATTTTAAATACTTTCTCAACACACACATCAGAGATGTCAGTCAGTGGAAATGGGCAAAGCCTCAGAAATGGGTGTGTTGGAGGGGTGTTTATTACAACATAATCATGGTTTATGAAGACATTTCATGTGTCCCCGTAAATCAAAATAGCTTTAACAGCATACTAAACAATTTTTTAATAAAAATGTAAAAATGCAGAATGTTTTCTGTGATGGTAGGTTTAGGGGTAGTGTGTGTGTGTGTGTGTGTGTGTGTGTGTGTGTGTGTGTGTGTGTGTGTGTGTGTGTGTGTGTGTGTGTGTGTGTATGTGTGTGTGTATGTGTGTGTGTGTGTGTGTGTGTGTGTGCGATATGTAGGCTCAGGGGTAGTGTAGGGGGATAGAATGTACAGTTTGTACAGTATACAAACCATTAAGTCTATGGAATGCCATCTGCCTGTCTCTCCCCTTCCCCCTCTCTATCTGTGTGTGTGTGTGTGGGGGGGGGGGGGGGGGTCTCTCTCTCACCCTGTGAGTTTGTGTGTGTGCCTTTCTCTCAGTCCTTCCCCTCCCCCTCACTCTCACTCTATCATTGTGTGTGTGTGTGGGCATGTTTTTGTGAAATATCAGGACACAAATGTGTATAATGACATGGGTATGACATAGGTATTACAAAAAGAGGGTGAAATATGAGGACGTTCCCCATGTCCTCACTTTTCAAAATGCTTATAAATCATACAGAACAAGGTTTTTTTTCACAGAAAGTGAACTGCACAGTCTCCTGTGAGGGTTAGGTTTAGGGACAGGGGCAGTGTAAGGGGATAGAAAATACGGTTTGTACGGTATAAAAACCATTACGCCTATGGAATGTGTCCTCACATTTCACAAAAACAAACGTGTGTGTGTGTGTGTGTGTGTGTGTGTGTGTGTGTGTGTGTGTGTGTGTGTGTGTGTGTGTGTGGCCACCAACTGGCAGCAGGAAGTGTGCCACTTTCAAAAATGCTAAATCACTTTCTTGTTTTCACCCGATTTACTTCAAACTTCATCAGTATAATGACAAAACATGGCAGATATAGACATACGAATTCCTGATATTTTAAATACTTTCTACTTTACAGTCATTAGCTCCGACCAACAGGAAGTCAGATATTTTGGTTTTAACGTGAATATTTGTATAATTCAGAGTCTGAGTTTTTACGTTCTCATCGTAGGCGATTTATTCAATCTCCACGAAACTCGGTCAACATGAAACAAAGATACGGAAGATGCTAAAATGCGAACGGATATTGGTTATCTCAAATGGTGTTGCCATGGCGAGGGATTAAATAACGACAAAAAAAGGGGAACAAAAATTGTCTCATATCTTGTAAAATCATATTTTGATTTCAATTAAATTAAGATTGTATGTTTGGTAATTGAACTTAGATTAATTTAAAATTTCAGATGAATATATATATATATATATCTGTATATATATATATATATATATCTGTATATTATATTATATTCATAGTACATATCCACCTGTAAATTCTGTTTATAGTAATAACCATCTGTATGTTATTCACTGTACATATTCACCTGTAAATTCTGTTTATAGTAATAACCATCTCTCTATTTATAGATATATTTATATATACTCAGTACATATCCATGTCCTGCACTTATGCAAACGTTGTATATCCTGCACTTGCTGCTATTGCACTTCTGGTTAGACCTAAACTGCATTTCGTTGCCTTGTACTTGTACTTGTGTAATGACAATAAAGTTGAATCTAATCTAATCTAATATATATATATATATATATATATATATATATATATATATATATATATATATATATATATATATATATATATATATATATATATATATATATATATATGTATGTGTATATATATATATATATATTGTGGAGTGTTATAAGTGAGGAGACTGGAGACAGAGATGCGTCGAGTCGACTTTACTATCCACTTCAAACATTCATTACTTTACAGCGTAATGTAAACAACAGTCACACAACGTTAACCCGGAAGTGCTTAAAGGTCCCATGGCATGAAATTTTCATTTTATGAGGTTTTACAACATTAATATGAGTTCCCCTAGCCTGAATATTGTCCCCAAGTGGATAGAAATGTTGATCGGTGTAAACCCGAGTTCTGGCTGTCTTTCTCTGCCTTTGAGAAAATGACAGGCCAGACCAGCCAATCCTGAAGTCGCCTGGTTTGACGTCCAAGCAGGAGCGGTTTCCTCCCTTTCCTCCGCCCAGAGAATCAGGCACGCCCATGCAAACACTCGAGAGATCATTGCATCATTGCTTGTGAACGAGTGAACGCTGGCAGTTTCTCAGTGTTTGGATGTACAAATGAAAACAGAAGTCTTTTTTCAGTTCCTTCTGATCTGTGATCAGTGATTTCTGATGTGTAGCTAATTATTTATTAGTCGTGCACACTCAGCGGCTTCTCTCTCTCCCGACAGAGCGGTGTTTCCGTGTTTTATATCTTGTGAGTCAGTGTTTTTGTACGTCCTCGTCGCGTCTATCGGTTCTAAAATGTGCATACAGTCATGAGTTTCTGCTCAACATCAGCAGAGATAAACCTCACACACGCCGAAGCTCGGCCTTCAACATCCCCGACCCACAGTACTGCATCTGGCCCACAGCGGAGGCACCAAACGCGGCGTGAGATTAAGCAGAAGGGGGGTAAGGGTGAGCATATCCGGGCTAGCCAGCCTAGCCCCACAATAAACTGGATTACATTCGATTACTGCTGTTGTGTCTTTGTTTGCGCTGTGTACTCAACGCGCGTCACTGACGCTTTTATTTTATTTAAAAAATAATGCTATTATCAACACTTACTTTTAACTCGTTCATCTCGACAGCTGTAATGGTACTTTGCATGTGTTACAAAGTTGGTAGAATAATGATGAAGAGACGGACTCGGTGTGACTGTTTATTCAGAACTCTCAGATACAAACACAATAAACTCGCGCTGACTGACAGCGCTCTCATAACTCAGTAGTTACTATAAATAACTTTGTTAGCAATCGCTGAGCTCAGTCTCTGATACATTAGTGATGTCCGGTTCGCGAACGATCTTTCTTTTGAACCAGTTCTTTTTAGTGAACCGAATCAGTTCACCAAATCGGACTGAATCGTTCTAAACGGTTCGCGTCTCCAGTCAGCGCTGATCCATAATTTACTAAAGTTACTAACTTTCTGACATGAGTGACAGTCCCTCCGACTAGAAATAGACTAATAACCTAAAGTATATGCTGTAACTAAAACAGTTCAGACATGCTGAGAACTGATGTGAAGTGAACTCAGGTCCATCCGTCTCCCTGGCAGACTCGTGCCTGCTCGTGCCTCGTTAAACCACGCCCCCTCCGCTCATATAAAATGCAAAGATGTCAGCCAATCACAACAGTGGGTGTTTTTACTGAAGTCTCACAGCAGACACGCCTCTTGAAGCAGGGCATTCAAGCCACAGGGCAAACAGCAGTAGAGAAAAAATGCCTTTTATTTCTAAATTATGACATTTTATGATGTAAAAGTCATACTAACAATATAAGTACAGCTCAGGAAACATTATAAAATAATAGAAAAATGCCATGCCATGGGACCTTTAACTCAAAACCCCGCTCCCTTAAAGGTACAGTCTCTAGGTGAATGTCTCTCTATTTAACTTGTGGGTCACCACACAGGCCCCCCCAGAATTCACCCATAATAACAGGCCCATACCGAACGGGTACTCAAAATAGAACAATCCAGCTCATAACAGTCCCTAAGAGTCAACGTATAGGGGGGCGGACCAGGCGACCGTACCGGCTGCGCTTAACAGGAAAAGGGCAAGGGGCAAGGGGCGGGGCAGAGACCGTGCCAGGGGAGAGGGCAGGGGCCAAGGCTGCTGCTGGAGGTCGCCCTCTCCGTGGGGGCTGGGCCAGCTGAAGCGGTTCGCCAATGTCCACATGAGCAGGCTTGAGACGGTCTATAGCCACCCGCTCAGGCCTGCCCCCCATATCCACAACAAAGTTCTTAGACCCTCCGGCCAGGACACGGAAGGGCCCATCGTAGGGGGGCTGCAGCGGGGTACGATGGCCATCGTGGCGGATAAAAACGTACTTGGCTGACGGTAAATCCTTAGGCACGTAGGACTGGGGGAGGCCATGGTGAGACGTTGGAATGGGAACAAAAGCGTCGGCAATGTTCCTGGACACAGCACGATGGCCGGCAACCAACCAAGGGGCCGTGGCACCTGGAAGAAACTCCCCCGGAACGCGCAGGGGCTGGCCGTACACCAGCTCGGCTGATGAGGCTTGAAGATCTTCCTTGGGGGCGGAGCGAAGGCCAAGCATAACCCATGGGAGGCGGTCAACCCAGTTGTTGTCCGTAAAGCTAGCCCTGAGCGCAGCCTTCATGTCCCGATGAAACCGCTCGCAAAGTCCGTTGCTTTGTGGGTTGTAGGCTGTGGTACGGTGAAGCTTCACCCCCAGAACCTCGACGACCGCCGTCCAAAGCTCTGATGTGAACTGTGGACCCCGGTCCGAAGAGAGGTCGGACGGTGTTCCGAAACGGGCCACCCAAGCCATAATGAATGCCCGGGCTACTTCGGCTGATGTAATGGAGGACAGGGGAACCACTTCTGGCCACCTAGTTGTCCTGTCCACCATAGTGAGGAGGTAAGTATAACCACGGGAGGGGGGCAGTGGGCCCACCAGGTCCACATTCACGTGATCAAAACGTCTCTCTGGCACTTTGAAGGGTGCCAAAGGTGCCTTAGTATGACGAGTCACCTTTGCGCGCTGGCACGCCACACAGGCAGCAGCCCAGGCCCTAACGTCCCTCCGCAGGCCTGGCCAGACGAACTTGGCCCCCACCAGCTTGGTAGAGGCCTTCACCCCGGGGTGGGAAAGGCCGTGGATGGCGTCAAAAACCTTTCGCCTCCAGCCAGCAGGTACCATGGGGCGCGGTTGGCCAGTGGAGACATCGCAGAGGAGTGTAGCGTTGGCTGTGTCAAACGCCACATCTTTCATGAGCAGCGCCGTGGGGGCCGTCCTGTAGGCTTGTACCTCCGAGTCCGCAGACTGATCCTCAGCCATGGCTGCGTAGTCGAGACCCAAGTGGACGGATCCAGTGACTGCCCGGGAGAGGCAGTCGGCGACTAAATTATCTTTGCCGGCCACATGCTGAATGTCAGTGGTGTACTCTGAGATGGCAGAGAGCTGGCGCTGCTGTTGACCAGACCATGGCTCCGAAGACTTGGCCATGGCGAACGTCAGCGGCTTGTGGTCAACGAAAGCCATGAACCGCCGGCCCTCCAACAGGAAACGGAAATGACGGGTAGCGAGGAAAAGACCCAGGAGCTCCCTGTCGAAGGTGCTGTATTTCCTCTCATTGTCACGGAGCTTCCTGCTGAAAAAGGCCAGCGGCTGCCAGGCTCCTCCTACCCACTGCTCACACACAGCTCCCACGGCATAATCAGAGGTGTCCGTGGTAAGAGCAACTGGGGCGGTCGGAGACGGGTGTGCCAGCAGAGCAGCGTTGGCCAGCGCGGTTTTGGCAGCCTCCAGGGCCCCATTCATCTCCGGGGACCAATCCAACACGTCCGCCGGTTTTCCACCCCGCAAGGCGTCGTACAAGGGTCGCATAAGTTGGGCCGCATGGGGGAGGAAACGGTTGTAGAAGTTCACCATGCCCAGAAACTCCTGCAGGGACTTCACGGTGCGTGGGCGTGGAAAACTGGCTACGGCGTCCACCTTGGCCGGGAGGGGAACAGCCCCCTGCGGGGTGACGTGGTGGCCGAGGAAGGTGATGGACGACTGGCCAAACTCGCACTTGGCCGGGTTAATGATGAGACCATGCTCACTAAGCCGGCCAAACAACTGCCGGAGATGCGCCTGGTGGTCGTCGGCGGACGCGCTGGCCACGAGAATGTCGTCCAAATAAACAAAGAGGAAAGGCATGTCCCGCAGCACAGAGTCCATGAGGCGCTGAAACGTCTGCGCTGCCCCCTTGAGGCCAAAAGGCATCCGTAGAAATTCAAAAAGGCCAAAGGGTGTGATGACTGCTGTCTTGGGGACATCCTGCGGGTGGACAGGCACCTGGTGGTAACCGCGAACCAGGTCCACCTTCGAAAAGATGGTGGCGCCGGCTAGGTGGGCAGAGAAATCCTGTATATGCGGCACTGGGTACCGATCGGGGGTGGTGGCATTGTTCAGGCGACGGAAATCACCACAGGGACGCCAACCGCCATCAGCTTTGGTCACCATGTGCAGAGGAGAAGCCCACGGGCTGTTGGAGCGTCGCACGATGCCGAGGTGCTCCATGGTGGTGAACTCCTCCCTGGCGATCGCGAGCTTGCCGGAGTCGAGGCGCCGGGCCCGTGCATAAACCGGGGGGCCCACTGTGGTAATGTAGTGCTCCACGCCATGCTTAGCCACCGCCGATGAGAACCGGGGCGTGGTGATGTCAGGGAACTCAGCCAGTAGGCGTTGATACCGGTCTCCAGTGGCCAGCGTGTTAGACAGACAAAGCGCCCCCGCCCCTCCAAGCGTGCAGGGGTATGAAGCAAAAGAAAGGGCGTCGATCAGGCGGCAGTTCGTTACATCCACCAACAGCCTGTAAGCGCAGAGGAAATCCGCCCCCAGGAGAGACGTAGACACAGCGGCCATGACGAAATCCCAGCCAAAACGCCGCCCGCCGAAACACACTTCCACATACCTCGTGCCATAAGTACGAATGGGTGTGCCGTTAGCGGCATCCATCGGGGGGCCATGGCCGCCAGCCATGGTGTCCACAGGCTTCGCTGGCAGGATGCTGCGCTGAGCCCCCGAATCGACCAGCAGCCGCCGGCCAGACGCCTTGTCCACCAGTGTCAGTGATAAATAACAGCTTGCAGTCGCGGCCAACGCCCAGCTGCTAATGAGCGCCGGCCCTGGCTTTTCCCTGGGCTCCAAAACTGCAAGGCTGGCGACATTGCTTGGCCTTGGCCCCAAACCTGGAGTGGTAGAAACACCACCCGTCCTCGCGCTGTCGGCGGGCCGTCACAGCAGCTGCGGTGTCCGGGTCGTCCACCGGGGGTGGAAATGGGGCAGACTGGTGTTGGGGAGGTAACAGCGCATGAACAAACTGCTGCCGGTTGGCGAGGAAAATCCTGTCTGCCTCCACAGCCATCGCCCGGTAGTCTCTGGAGGAAAGGAGGGGTGAACTGGCCAGTGCTGTGCGCACGGGTGCTGGAAGCTGCCGCAGGAAAATGTGGGCGAAAAGGAATGATGGATCCGCCGAACCCAGCACAGCCAGCATCCTCTCCATTAACTCAGATGGCTTGCTATCGCCCAGGCCATTCAGGGAAAGCAGGCGGTCTGCTTTCTCCAGCTCTGACAGCTCAAAGAGGTTCAGCAGGAATGTTTTAAGCGCGTTGTACTTGCCGTCAGCCGGAGGAGCCTCTAATAGCGCCATAGCCCTGGCTGTTGTCGAGGCATCCAAAGCCGCTACTACATGGAAATATTTTGTAACGTCCTGTGTTATCCCTCTCAACTGAAACTGAGCCTCGATGTGCTGAAACCACGGCCGTGGATTGTTCTGCCAAAAGTCCGGCAACTTGATGGTGGCCGCATAGATCGCGCCGACATTAGCCGCGGCCGCATCATTTTCACCACCGCCGTTGTGTGACATAATTCAACTCGCGTCGGGGTCACCAATGTGGAGTGTTATAAGTGAGGAGACTAGAGACAGAGATGCGTCGAGTCGACTTTACTATCCACTTCAAACATTCATTACTTTACAGCGTAATGTAAACAACAGTCACACAACGTTAACCCAGAAGTGCTTAACTCAAAACCCCGCTCCCTTAAAGGTACAGTCTCTAGGTGAATGTCTCTCTATTTAACTTGTGGGTCACCACAATATAAATATTTATTTGAATAATCTATTGTGCCTGTGTGTGCTGCCCTTCCCTCAATGAACACAAGATGGCAGCATTGTGTTAGTTTTGAAACAGGATATAAAAAAAATTCCATCTCTTTCTTTCTGCCACTCTCTTAGGTGTGTGTGTGTGTGTGTGTGTGTGTGTGTGTGTGTGTGTGTGTGTGTGTGTGTGTGTGTGTGTGTGTGTGTGTGTGTGTGTGTGTGTGTGTGTGTGTGTGTGTGTGTGTGTGTGTGTGTGTGTGTGTGTGTGTGTGTGTGTGTGTGTGTGTGTGTGTGTGTGTGTGTGTGTGTGTGTGTGAGTGAGTGAGTGTATGTGTGAGTGAGTGTGTGTGAGTGAGTGTTTGAGTGTGTGAGTGAGTGAGTGTGTGTGTGTGTGTGTGTGTGTGGGTGTATCTATCTATCTATCTATGTATCTATCTATCTATCTATCTATCTATCTATCTATCTATCTATCTATCTATCTATCTATCTATCTATCTATCTATCTATCTATCTATCTATCATCTGACTCTATCTATCTATCTATCTATCTATCTATCTATCTATCTATCTATCTATCTATCTATCTATCTATCTATCTATCATTTGAATATTTCTATCTATCTATCTGACTATTTCTATATATCATACTAGAACGGGGTAAATCATAGGGGAGAGCAGGGACGAAAGTACCATTTTTCAGAAAATCGTAATTTTAAAAGATAATGTTTTAGACCAAGATATATTTTTTGCTGTGGCCAATAACTCACAAGTGTGTTCTATCAATAGCAGGTGGTATTTTGTACAAATGTAGAACGACTACAGTATAATTTCACTTTGAACATAAGTTGCACATTGTTACTTTTGACCCCATCAGGTGGGACGAAAGTAACACACAGGTGGGTCAAAAGTAACACAACAATACAAGCTAGATTTTTTGGTGCTACTCTTGTTTTTATTAAACATACCTGACTATGACCATGTTAATATGTAACTGCAAACATATTTTGTCCTTTATCTTTGCAAAAAAATTATTAAATTACATTTTCATTTTATATGTTAAAGTTCATCAAATGTTTCAAATGTAATATGACAGTACAAACGTGAATTGTTTAGAATATTTTTTATTTGCAATGTCAATCTATTTGATAAGTTTTTTCTTCAACAGTATGAACAATATAAAAATGTAATTAAATTAAATTTGCATAATATGCATTATATATATAATAGCGGGACATATATATACAATAGTGTTACTTTCGTCCCGACAGGAAGTCCTGACATTTAAACACGATTTACTTTTATACTGAAAAACTCTGAAAAGACAAACCTTCAGTGTGTAACAGCACTAAATAACCCGTAGATTGATCATTACTGTGACACATGAAACAAGAAACACAACTTGTAATTAGAAAAAAAGTACCGCTTCATTAATTTCCTTGCCGTACTTGAAAACTGTATTTCGGACCTAACCGCGGGAAACGATGGCGGAATCACATGATATTTGGCAGATCCGTCATGGGTTGTGTGCTGAACGTGCTGTCATAGCTTGAAATGCAAATGTATTCAGGGCTCGGAGAAAATCGCTTTGTTACTTTCGTCCCGTGTTACTTTCGCCTCGGTTCTCCCCTACTAGAACGAGGCAAACTGTGGTAAATCATACTAGAACGGGGTAAATCATACTAGAACGCGGTAAACTGTCGTAAATCATACTAGAACGGGGTAAATCATACTAGAATGGGGTAAACTGTGGTAAATCATACTAGAACGGGGTAAACTGTGGTAAATCATACTAGAACGGGGTAAACTGTGGTAAATCATAGAACGGGGTAAATCATACTAGAATGGGGTAAACTGGTAAATCATACTAGAACGGGGTAAATCATACTAGAATGGGGTAAACTGTGGTAAATCATACTAGAATGGGGTAAATCATACTAGAATGGGGTAAACTGTGGTAAATCATACTAGAATGGGGTAAACTGTGGTAAATCATACTAGAACGGGGTAAATCATACTAGAATGGGGTAAACAGTGGTAAATCATACTAGAACGGGTTAAATCATACTAGAACGGGGTAAACTGGTAAATCATACTAGAACGGCGTAAACTGTGGTAAATCATACTAGAACGGGGTAAATCATACTAGAATGGGGTAAACAGTGGTGAATCACACTAGAACGGGTTAAATCATACTAGAACGGGGTAAACTGGTAAATCATAACGGCGTAAACTGTGGTAAATCATACTAGAACGGCGTAAACTGTGGTAAATCATACTAGAATGGGGTAAACTAAATCATACTAGAATGGGGTAAACTGGTAAATCATACTAGAACGGGGTAAATCATACTAGAATGGGGTAAACTGTGGTAAATCATACTAGAACGGGGTAAACTGTGGTAAATCATACTAGAACGGGGTAAACTGTGGTAAATCATACTAGCACGGGGTAAATGGTAAATCATACTAGAACGGGGTAAATCATACTAGAACGGGGTAAACTGTGGTAAATCATACTAGAACGGGGTACATCATGCTAGAACGGGGTAAATTGTGGTAAATCATACTAGAACGGGGTAAATCATACTAGAATGGGGTAAACTGTGGTAAATCATACTAGAACGGGGTAAATCATACTTGAACGGGGTAAACTGTGGTAAATCATGCTAGAACATGGCAAATCATGGTACACTGTGGTCTATCTATCTACTAAATAAAACTCAACATTTTAATTATGTATTGATATATAAAGAAAGTTTAAACAAATTTGGAAAAAAAGTTTTTTAACCAAATCCTACCTACCCTACCTTTAAGTATGCTTTTAACGTAGATACATTGTGGATATTGTGTGGAAAACTGTTGCTTCCACAATCGTTTGAAATCTTGTCATCTTCATGTATTCTGTGTTTTATATGAAAAGGATTGGTTTTGCATGATGAAAGGAGAGGAACTAGACTACCAGGCACTTGAACTTTATATGGTTTATGACATTTTGTATGTAGGAACAAGATATGCATAGTCACTCACCTACAAAACATTACGTTTGTGCACATCTGATTCCAATGTCTTTAATAATTTTACATAATTTCATAAAAATGTCTTGTGTGACGTAAAAAAATAAATAATTGCAAGGTGTAAATTTTATTGTGAGCAGATTTGTGTAGTTTGGAAAATGTATTTTAGAATTTTGTAACTTTTATTAAATTTTTTGCAGCAAATGGAGATTTAAAAAAAACGTTTTGTTCAAAATCATTTTGAAAACTTTATGGTCAACTGAAAATGTGTATTGACATACTTTACTGTATTTTGGAACAGTGTTTGTTTAAACACTGTATTTGATGTTTAATGATATTAAACGTATGTATTTTGCAATCAGTTGTTGAATGTGTGTAATTCAATAGAAAAATGGCCTTTAATAGTTTTAGAAGGAACAAATTTGACACAATTAAGGTACAAATGGACTTTTCACTGGGGTGGTACCTTAAAGGGATAGATCACCCGAAAATTAGCCCATAATTTACTCACCCTCAAGCAGTGATGCCAGTAACGCGTTACTTAGTAACGCGTTACTCTAATTTGACCACTTTTTCCAGTAACGAGTAATCTAACGCGTTACTATTTCCAAACCAGTAATCAGATTAAAGTAACTTATCCAAGTCACTGTGAGTTACTTTTTTGTCATTTTCCTTAGTAAAAAAATATTTATTTTTGCTTTCTTGTTTAGTCTCAGCAGGGGTTTTCCTGCATAGAGAATTACGAAGCGGCCGCTCCGTCAAATTTCTTGCCGCCTCCGTCTGTCGACAAAACTCAAGACAGGCAGTCACTTCAGATTAGGCATGTCGTGATAATTAAATAATCATCAGAAATATATATTGTCACATTATCCTTCAGCAATCATTATTAGTATATTATTATTTGCTAGTAGCCTACAAAGTAATCTAAAGCCATTCCATAGCTGAATGTCTTTTCTCCGCTGTAGCTGTCAATCATTCTCCATTCAGCAAAACTGCGCGTCGTTCGGTTCCAGTCAGCAGTCAGCGGTAAAGCTCACTCCATATGATATATTCCCGTTATAATACTTGATATGTTGATAAAATAATTTATCTTCCTGGAGTTTATCTAGCGGTTTCTGAAAGATGTTGTGCTCGCTACTCGGGTGACAACACAAGGACTATTAATTAGCATCACACGCACAAGAATTAAAAACTGTGAAGAAACAAATAATCAGTGAATGTTTGGACCGATATAGGCTACATATAGTAGACTAGGATTTGGGGGCTCAACGCTCATCTTCTCTTTATGCCGTGGACTTTTCAATGTGCACTCGCGCTGCACTGCGCCCTCTGATTCCATGTTGCTTTAAGCGCATCATTCTGCACCCGGGATGCGCATAAGCGCTTTGTTGCCGCTCTGTTTTGAAGCGTTTCATATATTTTCATAGTTTTGTGCACTTAAAGATTATTAAAAAATATATTGTTCTCACGGATCGATCATATATTTGTTGTCCCTTTACAGAGCTGCACATTACGTTTACAATAAAATATAAATCTTGTAATTTTATATTATTTGTGTAGGCCCATATAATTATTTACATTCATATATAAATATAAATTAAAAATTAAATATAAATTGTTTTTCATAAATGTATTTAATAAGAACACAAAGTAATTTGTACCTTTTCATTAACATGTTTAGGGTTTTATGTTTAGTGTTATATGTTTAGTAACATGTTTTATGTTTAGTGTTGGCAAAAACAGTTGTCATTTCTATGTTGAGGCGGCAGGGGTGTTGTCGGCAACTGATGAATGTAACTAATAAAGTAACTTGTAATCTAACTTAGTTACTTTTAAAATCAAGTAATCTGTAAAGTAACTTAGTTACTTTTAAAATCAAGTAATCTGTAAAGTAACTAAGTTACTTTTTCAAAGTAACTGTGGCAACACTGCCCTCAAGTCATCCTAGGTGTATATGACATTCTTCTTTCAGACTAATAAAATCGGAGTTATATTACAAAATTCCAGGCTAATCCAAGAATTAGAATTGCAGTAATAGTTGCTCTGTTTCTGAAGTCCATAAAAAGTGCATCTGCCCATCAAATAACATGCTCCACGCAGCTCTGGGGTGTTAATAAAGGCCTTCTGAAGCGAATCGATGCGTTTGTGTAAGAAAAATATCCATATTTAAAACTTTATAAAGTAAACTTTCGGCAGACCGCCTTCCCTATTCAATTAATGGAAAAATTGTTGAAAGTTCCCCTGCCGATCAAAAGACTAACGCGACCATGTAGGCTCGTCATGACGTCACGTACGCATCTTGAGTTTCACTTTCAACATTCAACACTTTTCCATGGAAGGCGGTCTGCCGAAAGTTGATAAAGTTTTAAATATGGATATTTTTCTTACACAAACGCGTCGATTCGCTTCAGAAGGCCTTTATTAACACCCCAGAGCCATGTGGAGCACGTTTTTTGACGAACAGATGCACTTTTTATGGAACAGAGCAACTATTACTGCAACTAATTCTAATGCTTGGATTAGCCTGGACTTTTGTAATATAATTCCGATTTTATTCGTCTGAAAGAAGAATGTCATATACACCTAGGATGACTTGAGGGTGAGAAAATGGGCTAATTTTCATTTTTGGGTGAACTATCCCTTTAAGGGACAAGATTTGTACCTTTGATGAAGGTACAATATTGTATCAGCGTGTTTTAAAAAACAAAGGTACATTTTGGTTGCCCATGGTACAAATCATGCCCTTTAAGGTACAAACTGGAATGGTACAAATTTGTACCTTTAGTGTGTAATATATTAATTGTAAACCAACTTATTGACAAGAATGAGCAATACATACCCCAATTCGTTTTTCAAAATATGTTTTTCAGTTTTAAGAGGCTCTTTCAACTTTGCATTTGTAAACCCTTAAAAACAGAAATTTCAACTCAAATATAAAGTGTTAGGGTTGCGAATTAATACCTCATTTATCTTTTTTTTTTTAAACTGACGTAAATTCTGTTGTTTAAATGCCATGTGGATCAGCAAAATTTGTGTACATTTATTTGTTTAGTTATGAGCTACCTTGTTCAATGAATTACTGATGCCATGGCAATAATAATTATTTCAGAGCAGTAGAATAACAATAGCACACCAGTAAAAGTCCAGTTATACTAACATCTTTAATTACAGTGCATTTCTGTCAAAATGAAAAACAATAAAAAAAAGTCAACACTATACAACATTTTGCTAAGAGATTCACAATTTCCACCCCAAGTAATCAGTGTCTACCAAATCAGAGGTTAATTGGGAAGAGAGAGAATAAATGATAAATAATAAACAGGCTTTTAACCCATCAGTTCTAACATCGCATTAACTGTGACGCTGTGAGTGGACAAGAAGGTTGTTAATCTCAAACAGGTGTCTCTCCGGACTGTAAAGGCACCAGGGCAAATCTGGGGGAAAATGACTTCTACATGCAAAACTGAAAGCTCAAAAAATTGTCACTGATATTAACATTCTTATAGCTGTTTTATGTCTTACATCTATAAAAAAGCACTACTGATTTGTTAGATATTAAGTTATCATGTGCTTAGATGAGGCTGTGGTGTTTATTCCATGTGCTGGTTAGATATTGAGCTCATAACACCCTTAAATCCAGAACATGAAGTTTAAAGTAACATTTAGACAGAGAGTCCAAAGAACATGAAGTTTAATTAAATTAATGTTTCAGTTTGTTACCTGGTGAATCTCAAAAAATATGACCAAGTGACATTTCACCACAAAAAAAAAAAAAAAAGTAATATTTTGCATAAAGAAAATGAAGCCTATTTTTGAAGGACAATTCATTTTTTATATTGCCGTATTACTTCCATGGAACAACCTCCAATCCCCTTAAAAATTATCATGCCTGTTGCAAGCCTGAACATTTGCAAACCTTTGTTAACCTAAGCCTAACAACTTTTCTCCCACAAACCCATAAAAAACATATGTTGTGTATTGGGAACCTGAGTAAAAAAAAGAAAAAAATGTTCATATGAGAATCTTTGTGTAGCCGACTTGCTATTTAAAAGCATCACTCCTCATGATGACAGTAAAGCTAAAAGTCACTTCAGCATTGGCTTTTTGGTTTCTCTTCCTCATAATTGAACCGTAATATGTGCAGGTAGTGTCCGTAATGTTTGATTTCCTGTACTTAGTTCAAGACAAACAAAACAGCTTTGTTTACAGTACATCTAAAAGAGTCTCTTATAAGCACAATAAAATAATACATGTGCAAGATTCAAATGAGACCTGACAGAGTTCACAGGACTAACGTTCTTAAAACTCTTTTCAATGACTCAAACAGAAAGAATGGAAAAAAATAACAATGAAGGGCTAAATCTATTTTGCATAATGGTGCTCAAAAAGCTGCCTCACAACAAACAACTATTTACATTAACATGAGTAACACTTTTTCCCGCCATATTCTTCCCCATTAGCTTTGAAATGAGTGCAGCTTCCAGCACCGTTGGTTTAAAAACAAAAGAGTAAAGCGAGTGTTGAGAATATGAAACTAAAGAAGAGCAGTACAGTGAAGTCATTATTTGTGGTTTTTCAGTTGGTTGGACAACCAATCGAGTCCTTCATAGAGGCCATCGCCGCTTGTGGCGCACGTGGCCTGAATGTACCAGTTCCTGTGCCGAAGCGAATGCAGCCCCAGCTTGTCTGTGATTTCCGCAGCGTTCATGGCGTTCGGTAGATCCTGTCGGACAAAGAAATCGTTAAATATGTAAAAACGTGCAATTGGAAAGAACTGCACGTAATCACTTGAGAGCTGTTAGCACCTGTTTGTTGGCAAACACTAGCAGGACTGCTTCCCTGAGCTCATCCTCAGCCAGCATTCTCATCAGCTCCTCTCGTGCTTCATTCACACGCTCTCTGTCGTTGCTGTCAACCACAAAGATCAGACCTGAAAAAAAAAAAGATCAGAATAATGGACCGGTGTGAGACAGAAAGAGCTAAAAAAAAAAAGAAAAGAAAAAGGAACTGATGTCACACCGATTATACACAACATTTTGTATAATGACCAGTTTATATCTGGTTCCAGCCACAGATTAGGGAGGCAATGGTTACCGGTCTGACAGTAAACCATGATAAAAATTCCAGACGGTTAGTATTACGTTTCATATTTTAATTGTCATTAAAACCGTGTGTTTGTAAAACTCGCGATAAATACCGTTCAGCATTAAGCAAAGTTAGCAGCATGCAGTAAATATTACACAAGGAAGAGTAGAGAGAAATTATATGAAATAATGCATGAATGAACTGACTGTATGTGCCGTCAAATCTTATCTGTGTGTAATGTATGGAATGATAATCTGGACAATATTCAAAAGGAATTGCATTTCAATTTGTGCACGCACACATTGTGACAATGGAAACACAAATGCTTTTGGGTTTTCTTTTCCGTGTATGTAACATGTCTGCCACATTTCAAATGGAAACAAAGTCCGTATGCAATTGCATTTCCAATGTGTTACGAGTTATGACCCAGCCATTTTGGAATAGCAATAGAAAAAGCACCCATTTGCTATTTCACTTCCTCCACGTCCTGCCACAACCCTCACAAAATTCAAACGGAATCGCAATACTCTTTTTGCACTTGCATTTCCGATGCCTAACAGAGTCAACTGTTAATCAGTCTTGAGGGCAGCGTTAATTGATATAGTTGGAAAGGCGGCCACATCCTCAAATGGTGGAAAATGGGGAACTTGGCTATTTTTGCAATAAAAACAGGCACTTTTTTTTACAATTCCTTTTTAATATTGTCCGGATTATCATTCCATAGTATTGCCTAATAAAGTAGTGTTTATTATATAAAGTAGTACAGCTCCATTTCTGCTGTACCATAAGCACCATCTACTGTCAGATGGTGGATTTACATTATCATTCATCCTGTCTGCCACTTTTGCGAAAAGCAGACCATATATTTTGTGTCAAGCTAAAAACTAAATACAATAAAATTAAGACTTTGGATGATAAAATAGTCTGTGTACAATTGTTTATGGAGAAGATAAATACCTCTTTATCATTTTGACTCATGGTTTAAAAAAACAAACGATTTAAAGGCTGAAATGTGAGGTTTATCACTTTGTAAAACCTTTTTCTGTCAAAACTTTATTTGACGTGTAGTACATGTTTGTAGAAAACATGTTGTAAGTCACCTAACCAATAGTCCATTATTAATCTTATTATTTTAATGTTTATGCAAACAAAGTGCTGCTTATTTTATTTTGTTGGTTTTTGATAGTACTTTTAGAAAATTTCCAGCACATTTTACCAATTGCATGTAATACTGATAGCCATGATCATTTGCTAAAGACATGCTCATTTCTCTTGTATCACATGCTTTATTCTCTCATAATATGATCATTGTATTTAAACTCAAACTACTTTTTTAATTATTTACATTATATTTAATTACTACATTTAATTATTTGGCAAGTTGCTGCAAAATAAGTCAGTCATTACCACAAAATATAAGACAATACTAACAAAAACTGACCAAACATGTAAACTCATTTAAATTAACCAGACTTCTGTCTGTGTTTATTTTTAGATAAAAATCAGATCACTGTACACCATTCAATTAAATATTTGGCCAGATTATTAATAGTATAGTAACATAATGAACAAATAGCTTGGTTGAACAATTCACTTTAAATGATTCACTTGACTGCAAGTCAAGTCAAGTTTGTTAGGAGTAAAGTTGGTAGGAAGTAAACATGGATTTGGCAAAAGAATCGTGAGGGTCATCAAGTGACAGCACAACAAAAAAAAACAATTGATATTACTCAAATATATAGTGATTACAGCAGCCCAATTAAAACTCTTACATTACAAAAATACACAAAGTTGCACAGAAATGTCTGGCAACACTGTGCACATTCAAATTAAAGGAATAGATAACCCAAAAATGAAAATTATTTCATCATTTACTCACCCAAAAGTTTTTCCAAACCTATATTCTTTGTTCTGCTGAACACAAAAAATTATATTTTGAAGAATATCAGGAACTAAACAGTTGATGGACCCCACTGACTTCCAAAGTAGGGAAAAAAATACTATGGAAGTCAATGGGGTCCATCAACTGTTTGGTTACTGACATTCTTTAAAGGAACACTCCACCGTTTTTAGAAATAGGGCTTATTCAACTTCTTTCCTACATTTAGATTTGTGGGCAAATGCATTTTTGTCTCAGTGCATGCATTGCTTTAGTTTGGCAGGGTCGCCGCTAGTTTAGCATAATGAATGGAATCCTATGTTGCCAGCTAGCATGTCCGGAGTAAAAGTGATCCAAAAAAACCCCCCCATCTAATTACTTCTTGTGGCCTGCGTATTCACAACGAATACAAATAGCAATGCAGATTAAGACTGCGATTTCCTAGGCAGATATTAACTTGGGACTATATTATGGGGAAGCACAGGCGAAGCACTGCTACTTGGCCGCAGAAATATCATGCAACACATGAAATCCCCAAACTTCCGTCAACATACTGGCGTGCAACGCGACAAAAAACGGGAAAAAAAGTATAACATACCGGCGTGACCTGCACCGAGTGTCTTATCTTTTGGATTGATTATTTTGAGAAGTTACAGCTACAGTTACAGCAAACATGGTAATTGCCTGCGTAGAAGGTTGTGAGAACAAGCAACGGACATACACTAATGTAATGTTTCACAGAATTCCATCAAATGTGGAACTGAGAAATAAATGGCTAGCTGCTCTGGATATCTGTACTTCAACACCTCTCTACAAAATTAAACAGTATCATGTTTGCGAAGAGCATTTTGCACCGGAGGACTACTTTGAAAAAATGCAATATGGGCCAAGAAAGACGGTACTACGTCTGAAAGATACGGCCGTCCCATCCATTTTCAAAGCACAGGCAGAACAAAGTGCACATGTAAGTTGTCTTTTATTACTCTTCCTTATGTTATTGTTTGTATTTAATTAATTAAGCTAAGTTAGCTATATTTCTCTCACCGAGTTAGCCTGGTTCTTTTGACTCAGGAGTTTTAATATAACTACTAGAGAGAAGGCTTCAAGCAGTTTGACCAAAGGAAGTATCAGAACAGTATTCAATGTTTATGTAAATTTTACATATATGACATTCATGTGCTGTTCGCTGTTGAGCGATCGCAACCTCCTCCTCCTGTCGTTCTATTTCCAAAGCACGCAGGCGTAGCTCCTCTTCTGAAAACTCTGGTTCATAGAGGTATGGTTCTGGATCTTGACTGTCTAAGAAGTAACCCTCTTCGTCTCTCACAAAATCAGCCATGTTCATCGCCATTCATGTAGTGTATGAAAAATAGCCAGCTACTATTCATGCCGGTATGTTGACGGAAGTTTGGGGATTTCATGTGTTGCGTGATATCTCTGCGCCCAAGTAGCAGTGCTTCGCCTGTGCTTCCCCATAATATAGTCCCAAGTTAGGGCTGGGCAATATGGAGCAAAAATTATATCTCGATTTACGATATATATCTCGATATCTTTACCGGAAAAATAACCCCCCAAAAACTACTGCAAAAACAAATATGCAAAGTGCAAAGAGGTAGGCAGTTCATGTAGGAACAAAGTAGGGATGCAACAATACAGTAAGTCCACATTTGAATACATTCCTCGGTTTTTTTACCACGGTTTTCGGTTCGGTTCAGTTCTGATGGCTAATCGCAACAGATTTTTGCTATTCTATTCTTAGCCGAACAGCAAGAGCTTAAGGAGGAAAAAATACAATTTTTTTTATTGCAATACTCTTTCTTTATTTTACTTAAAAGACTTGAAAAACCTTATTTAAAACTTTACTTTTAAAAAAACTTGTACACATTCCTAGTGTACTGTATAATATAAAATGAATATATATAAAGATTTACACTGGCAGCTCAGAGCTGTACAGCAGTATTTAAGTATGACATTGAATGAATAAATGTAAAAATAAAACACTACATAGACTTCACTATAAAATATACATTGATTCTTATTAAAGCTACTGTATTAGTTTTTCAGTCAAGAGCAATGAGTGATTTTCTCTTTGTCTTTTGTTGTTGTGTTAACATTAAAGGGACAGTTCACTCAATTTAAATTCTGTCATTGATTACTCGCGCTCAAGTTGTTTTAAACCTGAATAAAGTTATTTCTTCTGTTGGACATGTTTTTAAGAATATTGGAAACCAAACAGTTGCTGGTCCCCATTGTAGGAAATAATAATATGGATGAAAATCGCTACCATCAACTGTCTGGTATTCAACAGAAGAAATGAATACACGTTTGGAACAACATTAGACTTAGTAAATAATGACATCATTTTAGAGGTGAACTGTCCCTTTAAGGACAAGTGGCAGCGTGTTCACTCGGCTGTCCTGCTGTCAATTTAAGACTTGCACAGAGAACGCAAACAAGCAAAGAGGCGGAATCAGAATTAAACATAAACAATATATCGATATATACGATATGTCAAAATCCATATCGTGTTTAAAAAATATCTCGATATATTTTAAATATCGAGATATCGCCCACCCCTATCCCAAGTCAATATCTGCCTAGGAAATCGCCTAGTCTTAATCTTAATCTCGTTATGAATATGCAGGCCACAGGAAGTAATTAGGTGTTTTTTTTATCACTTTTACTCAGGACATGCTAGCTGGCAACATAGGATTCCATTCATTATGCTAAGCTAAGCTAGCGGCGACCGTGCCAAACTAAAACAACGCATGCACTGAGACAAAAATGCATTTGCCCACATATCTAAATGTAGGAAAGAAGTTGAATAAGCCCTAGTTCTAAAAACGGTGGACTGTTCCTTTAAAATATCTTCTTTTGTGTTCAGCAGAACAAAGAAATTCATACAGGTTTGAAAAAACTCAAGGGTGAGTAAATGACAGAATTCTAATTTTTGGGTGAACTATTCTTTTAACTAGACCAACTCTAACAAAATACACCGGTATTACGGTCTTACCTTGTGTGTTCTGGAAATAATGACGCCACAATGGTCGAATCTTATCTTGACCACCGACGTCCCAAACTGTGAAACTTATATTCTTGTACTCCACAGTCTCAACGTTAAAGCCTTGAGCACAAAAGATAAATAAAATCTATATAAAATGTATACACATACATACACACGCATGTATTTATATATTCTCTTTATCAGACACTGATAATGGGAAACAGATCTTGGTCATCTACCGATTGTTGGGATGGTGGTAACAATTTCTCCCAGCTTCAGCTTGTACAGAATCGTTGTCTTTCCAGCAGCATCGAGACCCACCATAAGAATCCTCATCTCTTTCTTGCCGAAGACTTTAAAGAGGTTTGCAAATATGTTGCCCATGTTTGAGAGATGCCTTTTTCACTCCACTGAAACTGAACAGGACAAAAAGCTCATTAAAAATAGTTAAAATCTTAACTTATGCACCTTTACATGTCACAGATATGAACAAAGAGTAGCCTACCTGATTCTCAAAGTGGATAACAAATGCATGCCAACTAACTCTTTAAATGAGCCATGAAATGCTGTAAGAAGGTATCACGACTGAATGTATAATCAAATATTTCAATAATGAAGCTGATATAACTCAAAAGCTTGGTGACCCATTTTTTTAATATTTAATAATAAAGGCTAAAGGTGTTCGGTTTTACAGAACCATGCCAACGCAGTATTATATATTTAATATGCATACCGATTTCAGTTTAACTGACGTTTTAGTAATATGGCCACAAGTCTCTATAATAATTTAAAATAAGTCGATTAAACTAGTTTTTGTGGTTGACTAAACCCAGCAAACATTGGTCCGACGGCAACGTCGTGTCCCTGGCCAAAAATAGTCACGGTAGGACGGCATAAATCGGTAAAAGTATGTAACACAGAACATTTCTTAAAAATGCACTCAGATACATTTGTACATGTCTACAGTTCTCTCCGGTTGCATGTATAATAGTTACTTTGACTTTTAGCTACGTGTAGTTCAATATATACCCTGTTGTGAATCCGTCGTGAGAGGACGTCACTATGGTGACGTCTTTTACACGTGCATTTATAGTCCATCATGACCCTCTATGAAATCATTGTGAAATATGCAGAAGCTGCTTACACCTTGCATGGTAAATACTGCAATAATTAATTGAAGTGCCCCAAGTAGTTTTTAAGAGGTTGTGAATAGACGTCCACTGACGTCCCATACACGTCTAGTCAAGACCCATAAAAAAAAAAAACCTTTATGAAATACAAGATTTAGCCTATATTTAATTTACTTTTAATATAGGCTAAAATATATTTAAAATCACAAAGTGCTCTGTGTGGTTAAGTGATTGTGAATGTGAACCCACTGCATTTGAGTCATTATTTCAACCCGTTTTATGTATTCTAGAGATGCTCCGATCAGCATTTTTGGGGCCAATCATCGATTACCGATCACCAAGATCATGATCTGCCGATTGCCGATCACAGAATGGCAGGGGAATGGCAATCTTTTATCTATAATCTTGCAGAGTTTGCACCATTTGTAGAAATGAAACTAACTCTAAATTAACGGAGTCAAGATCTTGAAGAACCACCAAGTGTTTATTTTAGAAAATGAGAACTTAAGACTATTGTAGGCCATCTTTCCCAAATAAATGTATATAATAAATGTATATAATTATCTCACCTAAATATTTGATCATGCAGTGCATTTTTGTTTTTAAAAACAATTTTTCAGGTAGGTCTAACATTAGTATTGAGGTAAGAAATACTAAAGACATTTAATAAGAAATCAAATGTAAATTAATATTGGTCTTCCCTGAATAAATTAAATTAGATTAATCCTTACACTTAAGGTTGCAAAAGTTAGTCATTCAAGAGCAGTGAGTGTCATAAAGGTTCATCAAACAACACAAGACAAACTCAGAGACAGCAGCAGTTTATTCAACAGCTGTCACTTTAAGAGCGAACACGGTTACAGTTACATGCAGTTGCGCAAATGTTCACTCGCGAGTCACTACGGGGTTTACGTGCATACTCGTCAAGACGGTAATTTAGTACATACATTTGTGTGTATCTGACCATTTCAGCGCAATTTGCACCCGCAAGCTTTTTGTGAGATGGCCTGTGTGTGTGTGTGTCTCCAGACCGTGCGCACGAGTGCTGAGCGGTTTGAACACTGGGAAGACTTAAAAATAAATGCAAATGATAAACTTTAGTGACGATGCGACACTGCCTCGATTGTGCAAAGTGGCAAATCCTGTGTCAACTGTGCAGCTCGATTTTAGTGCAGATGCGATGCGCTGATGTAAAGCCATTTGAGCATTTTGAAAGGGAGAGAGAGAGAGAGAGCGCGCACGCTGTGATTCACGCGCGCTGTTTGTGAACTTGCGTCCCACAGAAAGTTTTCAAATGACTGCGTAAGTTATTTAATATAGAAATATGAATTGTACCTCACCTTCAGCATTATTATTTTACCCGCGCTGGAAAGAGAATGAGACGGTGTCGCTGCATATCATGCCCTAGCTCTCACGGCAGGTGTGGGTTTTGTGTCGTCAGCATGCGATCGGTTCATGAGATCGGCCTTTTTGGAGACCGCCGATCAATCATCCCAAAGCGATTATCAACCGATCGAGATCGGTTCCCGATCAATCGGAGCACCCCTAATGTAGTGCTGGGCGGTATGACCAAAAATTTATATCACGGTATTTTTCAAAATTATATCGGTTTCACGGTATATGACGGTATTTTTTCCCCTATGCATGACCAAGTGTTAATCACATTTTCTACTGATTAAGAGAGGAAATACTGCAGGAGATTGACAGTAAAACAGGGCATTCTAGTCATGACGAGTGAACAATTGTAGAAAAATTCCACACTTAATAGGACTACATAAAGCCTCACAAAATGATGCTGTGGAGAGACAACAACCAATAAAACAGACCTGCAACACGCTCAGAGTCATACTTACAGACACCTGAATATTAAAAGTTGAGTTGAGGGCACCTTAAGCATTTTAAAAATCTAACCCTATATAACAACAAACTGCCAAAACTAGGAGAAACGCGGATATTTGCAATACATTTAAGAGCACTCTCTGAACGCATCACAGTTTAACACAGAAAGAAGCAGTTACTTTTTTGCCCATTCTTCTTTGAATTGTCAGTCTATTTATTAATTTTTACATCATTGTCTTTTGTGTAGCAGAAAAATCCATCGTGTCAGCGCGTTGGTGATCAGACATACGGTATCAGTGTAATCAGTGCATACATTTCATTTTAATAAGACGTGATGAAATATGCACGCATACACACTTCTGCTTTTTCAGTTTATGAAATATGTCCATAAAAAACTTAAAATGTGCTCGCTCCGGTCTATATCAGCGCTATATGATCCATGTGGTGAGTGTTGTTAAACCCATCGCGGCACTCCGCGCAGAAACCGCTCTCTCTCGCGCGCCGTGTGTAATTTGAATTCAATACTGTAATCAAGGGCTGAATCCGAAATCGCCCCCATAACCTCAAATAGGGCATTATTTGGAGGGGACAGCGCTTTGTAGTGGTGTCCGAAACCCTAGTGGACGTTATTGAGTGCACTCATTCTATCCCATTGCACCGCAATAAAGAGTGTACAGCCGATGTACACACATTGCCTGTCCGACTTCACACACGTTTCCATTCACTCCTTCAAATAAAGTGATAACATAGGGAATAGTGAATGAGAGTATAGGATTCAGCCATAGGCTGTGCTGTAATGCGATCTCAACTGTGCTCTGACTGCTCTTACTACAGTATATCAATGAAATGGGTTCCCTCTCAAACACTGACGCACTGCGCCACGTTCCGAACGTTGTTTAAGCGACATATACCGGTTTTGCGGTATCATCAAAATTCATATCATAACTAAAATAAATACCGGTATTCGGTATGAACCGGTATACCGCCCAGCACTACCCTAATGTATTCGTTGTTATTATTTTTATGGAATGTATGCATATACATATGTAAAACAGTAATATATCCTATCACCATTATGTCTGACTTGAACTGTGCTGCCAAGATGTAGTAACAAAAGATATTAATAAATCTAGCGATATTTCAAAATCCCGCGATATTATAGATTATCTCGCGAGATAGCGTCCATGCATTCTCCTGTTCCTTTCTAAAACCACGAGGAGAAGAGGACTTGAGGAGAGAGTTTGATATATTATTAAAAATCTACTGTTGGGTAAGTACATTTTGTAGTATTTGATAAATTTACTTGAGTTTTACTTGTTTAACATGAAGGAACCGAAAGAAATGATGCCCACGTTGTCAACAGAGAATTACTTTGAGTTTTGGCTAGAATTAGCTAGTAGGCTAAACGTTACTTTCAACTTAAACACGTTTAATGATACAGTACAAGTTATTACTGTAACCTATTAATGTAGCCTTTCAGAAAGTAATGCTTCCATCCCCCACTAACACCCATTTAGAGCAGAACATCTTTTATAGAGTAAAATAAAATGTAATGCATGTTGATTACATTTTTCTAATGTTTAACTCATGATTCATTCATCTTGTTCCATGTTTTTTTATTTTTTTTTATTGAGCTGTGAGATCATTTTTTCAAGACATTTTTAAAATAAGTGCATGTCATTTACCTCAAATTATAACTGTTATTTTAAAAATAAATATATTCTCTTCCCTCAGATGCTGAGAATAGGTGGACTCTGAGATTGATGCAGCAATGGCAGAACACCTGAATCACTCTCCAGGAAGAGCTGTTGGTGATGGTTACAAAAAATTACAAACAAAATAACTACTTTAATGTGTTTAAGGGATAGTTCTCCCAAAAATGAAAATTGTCGTCATTTACTCACCCTCGTGTTTCAAACCTGTATACCTTTCTATGTTCTGCTGAACATAAAGATGTTTAACCCTCTTCATTTGGGAATTCCACTCAGGGTCTTTGGGGACCCCAGGCAACAAAACGTAATTTTGTAACAAAATTGTAATTTTACTCTGTTAATTAATGTTTTTACTCAACATCTGTGCAGTTTTTGGAGAATTTATAATAATTGTTAAATTTATATAAATAAATTAAAACACAAAATCAGTTTATGTAAAATTCACTTTATAAAAGACCCAAATTTCTAACTTTCAATCGTGGGGATAACATGGATAATTTGACATTGTTTAGTGTAAGATTTTTGCCCATCCTTTGGAAAATACAGTTTTATAATAATACAAAAAAAAAGACTTTTACAAGTAAATGGCTGCAAAGCTCCTATATTTGCTTACTATTTGACTGACTGAAAGACATTTTTCACAAGTATTTTTCAGTTGGATTCATATCTAAATGTTATGCACCCATCTTATGGTTTCTGTTGGAATCAACTTGACCCCCTTCAATTTGCCTATAGGTCACAGAGGACGCAACTCTTACTCTTGTAAATCAAATAGCTAAACATTTGCAACAACCAAAATCACTTGCTCGGGTTCTTTTTATTGATTTTACTTCTGCTTTTAATACTATGCAAACTGATATTCTTTTAGAACAACTTCATAGGATGAATGTGAACGGTGGGCTCATTCACTGGATTAGAAGTTTCTTAACTGACCGCCCTCAGAGAGTCTTAATGAATGGGGTCTACTCAGATGAGCTTGTTATAAATACTGGAGCACCACAAGGCTGTGTGTTGTCACCATTGTTGTTTTCAATTTATATAAATGATATGACTGTGCACAGCACCAATGTTAGTTTACTTAAATATTCTGATGACATGGCTCTGGTAGGACTTCTCACAGAAAATAATGCAGCACATGAGGAAGCTTATTTTAGCCAAGTCACTTTATTGCAGGATTGGTGTCAAACTGTTAAATTGGAAATTAACGTGACTAAAACAAAAGCACTTATAATACAGATGAAACCGAGAGGGGCCAGTAACATCAACCCTGTTGTACTTAACAGCCAGCCTGTGGAAGTAGTTGAAAATTTTAAGTACCTGGGTACAATCATTGACTGTACTTTAAGTTTTAAGGTTAACTCAGAGAGTATTTTTAAGAGAGCTAATCAGCGATTGTTTTTAATTAGAAAACTGAGGAGTTTCAGGGTCAGTCAGCGTATTCTTAAGATGGCATATAGGGGCCTTGTAGAAAGTATTTTACAGTTTAATATAACAGCTTGATATGGTAACCTGAATGTGAAAGATAAAAACAAGCTTTCTAAAATTGTTAATACGGCAGGGAAGGTGATTGGCAAGTCACAGAGGCAGCTTGGGGATGTATTTGATAAGGCAGTACTCAGGAAGGCCCGACAGATATCAACAGACACCTTACACCCACTAAACTCAGAGTTTGAATTGCTTCCATCTGGCCGTAGATTCAGGGTCCCATGGGCGAGCAGGAACATCTATAAGAAATCTTTTATTCCCCATGCCATACAGGAACTTAATCTAAACTGAAATTGTTCTAAAAATTTATTTATTGTAGATCGAAATTTATCTTATTTTAATCAGCTGCGCTGTTTTCCTTTTTTCCATTTTCTGTAGTTGTATGTTGTTGATAGTGGTAGTACTGTACTCTTGTTGGTGTCATTGATGTATTTCTGTTCGGAGAAGTCAAAGACAAATTTCCACTAAGGTGGACAATAAAGTCGAATGAATGAAAGTAATCACAATTATAACAATTAAAATTAATTAATTTTGTCAAAGTTTAGTATTTTTTTTGTACTGATTCTTTTTTTTCAATGTTACATTATGATTAGAATGAAACCAGAGTCTTTAGAACTTATCATTTTATTTCAAACATCTGATTTTCTTATAATTCTACAAATTGAATGTACACTTCAGTTACACTTCAGAAATTGTTATATTACATATTGAGTAAAAAATACACAACATGAACATCAAAATGCTATGAACTGAACAGCAATAACAAATTGAACAAATATTCCTGTATGTGTGTGTTTGAGCATGATCATTTTGCATTGTGGATGTTTTATGCATTGTTGGAAGTGTGCCACTTCATTTCTGTATGTGTGTTTTTGAGGATGAATTTTGTCCATTTTCTAAGCGGCCTGAGTGTGACTTTTTTTTGTCACACGAACATCAAATTAATTGTTTTTATTTGTAGATTTAGAGAGTGTTGACAACCGTACAAAGTCTCATGCCATTTGCACAAAGGGAACATTTTTTTTTTTAAATTTGAGCAACCAAGATTGTAACCAAGTAGTTCTCACCTCCCATTAACTACCATAATCATTTTTCCCTAAAATGGTAGTTAATGGGAGGCGAGACCTGCTTGGTTACAAAAAATTTTTAAAACATCTTTGTGTTCAGCAGAACATAGAAATGTGGAATTCATAGGTTTGAAACGTGAGGGTGAGTAAATGAATTTTAATTTGTGGGTGAACTATCCCTTTATATAATGATAATTCAGTATTTTGTAATTGTTATTTTAGTTTGGTTAATGGATGTTAAACATTAATGAAAGAAGAAAATCTGTGGCTGTTCAAAAACAATAAAATGTTTTGCCAAATCAGAACATGCTTCTTTTTGCTTATGTCCACAAATGTGTTCTTGTTTGTGATGTACACGTGATTAAAACGTTTCATGGACGTTCAGGTCTGACTGGACCGATTTTGAACCTTTTTAGAACCTGTCAAAATGTGTAAACCAAGACATAATTTATTGCATTTCACGATGTTACACAATGGGTGTGTGATTATTTTATATGCAGGCTTATATATACACACTTAAATTATGCAGCAACACATTTAAACATCCAGAAGACGACACATTTAAACATCCAGAAGACGTCGCATTTAGAAGTCCAGGGACGCGCAGAAAAGACGTGGTATTCACGGCCAGATGACGTCGAAGACGTCCGTTCAACTTTCATTTTGGAACTATTTTTCAACCATGACGGGACGTGTCAGAGGGAGGTCTTTTCAACGGTCATTAAACGTCATAATGTTTGCTGGGAAGCCTCTGTAATACTCATACATAATTTTAATAATAATGTTGAGTAAGAGCGAGTTGAATCATCGATACAATATTAGTTATCAAATAAGTAAATTCGACTTGAGTCAACTGATTGTTGTTTCCTTTGTCACAGACACTCGCATCTGACCGGCTTTAATTCAGTTTAACTCCGAACATCTCCCATTAAGTAAGTTAACGGATCACATAAGATTACTTGCGTTTGTTTTCATGGTGGTAAAAAAATCGAATACAATAATTAAAGTTTAAATGAAATATTTAAATATATGATTTTATTTAAAAAAAAACTCACAGTTCAAGTTTCCTCAACTTCGAGGCGTTTCCTCCATCAAGATGGCGGGTTTCCGGCCACGTCAGTGCGTCTTGCATCACTTCCGTCGAGAAGGTGATAAATCGCAGAGAACTCTGTAGGTCAGGTTCAGTACTACACGTGTGCATTTTCTTATGGTTTTTCAGTTGGCCGCTTTAGGTCCAACACCCACACACTCCCACGTAAAAAATAATATTTGTCATTGGTTTTTGACTAATTCAATTCTTTCCCATTCCAACATGACCATATCTATTATTATTACTGTGCCAGCATTTAGCCTGTATTATACTACCAATACAGATAGACAAAAATTGTACAAATAAATGAGGTCATTTTGAAATTTGAATTGATTTGTTTATTTATTTGTATAATGTAGGCTAAGTGTCCTATAGAGCAGCTTTTTGTATTTTTTATATATTTTATCACCTTGGAAATGAGATATTAAAGCTAATTGCTCCATATATTATTCTTGCTTTGCAGCCATTTAAGCAAACCATTGCATCTTATGCTTACAAAGGCACTTATTCATCTGTGTCGCATCAAAGTATGTTGAAAGCAGAAAGCTCACTTTCCCCCAGAAAGTTGTCTTTTCATGAGGCATTTCTCAAGGCCAGGTTAACAGCTGCTACACCTCTGGGGGTGGAAGTTTGGGACCTCAGCTCCATGTCTCCTCCACGCTGGCACAGAAATATTAATACGTGTTGGAGAAGCACAATGCGCCCTGTGTATGAGGTATGAGGTCATGTCAACAGGTGCATGTGGATACTAATGGCTGCTCTAAAGGGTATGAAGGTATTTTTGGTGCAAAACAACTGAACACGCGTGCGAGTGGAATTTGTATCTGTAGAGCATATCCACATATGTGTATCAATAAATTTGAAGTCACAGAGAAAAATATTTTAGGAGTTGCATACTTGTAGATTTTTTTTCTCACCTACAAACACAACACAACAGTTCCACCTTCACACATTCTTCACTGCAGGTGCACAAATCCTATTCTACGAATCACACATGAAAAAACTCATACGCTCACATTTTTGCTACAGTTGCTGCAGTGAATATGGTGCAAAACGCATTCACACACCCGTATCAAAAATGTGAAGTCAAAGACGAATTTTGCACATCCACAAATTAATATGTGAATCCATGCAATGAGAGTTGCACACTTGTAGAATATTTGGTCACAAATGCATTTATTTTCTTGGATATTTTTCTAACACAATCACAAGTCCAATCACTACAACTGCTTGAATCTGCTGCTGCGAGTCTCAAACGCAGTTTTTTCGCCTTCAAATGACAAGTTCCGCGCGCTCTCACTTTTGCACCATATACTACGCAAAATGTGGAGCAAAAGTGATTCCCTTACGAGAGTACTCTCGTATTGCGTTTTGCTAAAACGCTATGGGGGAATTCCTTTCCTCGAGATATTGAAGCAAATTTTTATCCAAAAATACCTTTTATACGCAGTGCAGCTGCACAACTCTCAGCAGGAAGCAGCTGCGTGCTGATTGGCTGTGCCGCTGCAACTGCAGCAACCTACAGCGAGACCGTGGGGCGGGACGGACCAATCAGGTCCTTCCAAATTCCCGTCACAAGGGGCAACAGAATTTGCATAGCCAAGGGTATATAAGACCCACTCTCGCAAGGTTAGTCAGATTAATTCTTCTTCAGCGACTTGCAATCGTTGAGCTCTGGATCGAAGCCTGCCGTCGACACGCACCTAGCGGAACACTGCAGCCTGAAGACGTCGGATTCTCCGCCTTCAGCCTGCCTTCCAGCTGCGCCATCCGGCACTATATCCTTTTAATACCTTCTGTTTTTCAAACATTCTAAAAAAGAGCCGAGACGTTGTTGCAAATGTCTCGTTCCTGCGCCTCGTGCAGAGGTTTTATCGCGGACGAGGATCGGCACATCATCTGCGTGTCATGTCTCGGACGAGAGCACACGCAGGCTGCACTCAACCAGGGCGGCTGCCCTGAGTGCGACGAGCTGGCGCTGCAGACCCTTCGGGCTCGGCTCGCCAGCTTCGACTCGGATCCCGTCCCTTGCTCCCAGACTCTAGAGCCACGGAAGAAAAAACGTCGCGACCAGAGGCCACCGGAGTGCTCTGACGAGCACACGCCGGGCATGTCCCCGCGTGCCTCGCCATCGCCCGTGTTGTTCGTCGACGAACAGCACAGCTCCCCTCGCATGGCGGCTACTGCTGTTTCGTTCGGCGGACTGGAGGAGGAAGAGGATGACAGCCTTTCCCTTGCTGCATCCGGAAGCGGGTGGTCGGACACCGCCTCGGAGCACGCCACTTCGACGCGGACGGCTAGCGGCGTCATAAACTTAAGGCCCGGGTATACTTCGGCCGTCCGCGTTCGTGCACCGCCCGCATGATGTAATTTTCGTCACTCGGAGGGCTCGCGGCCGGCCGCACACCCCGTCCGCGCGCAGCCCAAATTTTCAGACCGCGCGGACGGTCCGCGTGCAACAGCGCATGCGCCAGCAGTACAGAAGAGTCCACTAGGTGGCAAAACGCACAGTATTGAGCACAGTGTTCAGCCGTCGAAGAAGAGTGTGCAAAGACCGGTTTAAAAACAACACGCTTGAAAAAAAGAGAGAATTTTTGATTCTTCAGTGTTTCTTCCAAACTATGTTGCAATGGTGGATGCACTACAATTCTTCTCCGATCATGCCCAGCGAATGTCCCGTTGATGACAGGACTCAGTGCTGCCCTCCGATGTCTGGTAGAGCATAGACACTTTTTTACTGCGCATGTGTCGAACGCGATCATCCGCGCGCATCCGTTGTGTGTAGTATACTTTGAAAGACGCGCGGACAGGGCTGCGTGCGTGACGCGTCCGGGCACGGTAAGTGAAGTATACCCGGGCCTTTAGTCGACGCTGAGCTTATGCGCTTGCTCACCAAGGCCGTGGACGACCTCGGCATTGACTGGTCTCAGCCCGAGGAGCCCACGAGAAGCCGACTGGATGAGTGGTATTTCGAGAACCGCCGTCAACCGACCGCTCAAAGACCCGCTCCCTTCTTCCCAGAAGTCCACGAGGAGCTAACAAAATCGTGGAAGGCGCCATTTTCTTCTCGCGCCAATTCCTCTTTTTCTCCAGCGCTCTCGGTAGTCGATGGCGCTCAGAAAAAAGGATATCAAGCCCTTCCTCCCCTCGAGGAAGCCGTCGCTGCACACCTTTGCCCGCCCTCCGCCAGAGGATGGCAGTCAAAGACCGTGCACCCTTCCAAGGCCTGCCGCACTACGTCCAGCCTCGCCGGTCGAGCATTCGCCTCCACCGGCCAGGCGGCGTCAGCGCTACACTCTATGGCGGTGCTTCAAGTCTTCCAGGCCAAACTCCTCCGTTCCCTGGACGAGTCTGTTCCTGACAACGAGGCTCTGAAGGATCTGCGCGGCGCCACTGACTTGGCCCTGCGCGCCACCAAGGCCAATGCTCAGGCGATCGGCAGATGCATGGCCAGCCTGACGGTGTTGGAGCGCCATTTGTGGCTTAACTTAACTGAGATGAAGGACACGGACAAGACCGCTTTCCTGGATGCGCCCATTTCGCCTTCAGGATTGTTTGGTTCCGCCGTGGTTGGGTTCACGGAGCGCTTCACTGAGGCACAGAAGGCTTCGCAGGCAATGCAACATTTCCTGCCTAAGCGTTCCAGCTCCTCCGCTAGCCGTCACGCTAAAGCTGGACCAGCCCAGCCCACCAAGGCGCCGCCTTCAGCTCGCCAGCCTCACGCGGCTTCCAAGCCCGGTCAGCGTTCCCGCTCTACGAGCCGCAGCAGACCCCCGGAGCGTCGAGGTCCACGACCCAGCAATGTGTCGAAACCTGAGCCTCCGAAGCTGTCCTAGCCAGAGGTATGAAGAGAAGGCGGATAGTGCCCGCTTCGGCCGGTGCACCGCCTCGCTCTCTTCTAAAACGTTCCCCAGCTCCCTTCAAGGTGGCTGGGAACGCCACATTCACAGCCAACGAGCCCGCAAGCAAGCGCGCTCGCCTGTACACAAACGCCGTCTTCACGGCGACCCATATGAGTCACAAAAAGAGCTTTTTCTCTGTAGGCAGTGTGCCAGCATTAAAGCATGTACCCCTACACTCAAGCACTCCCCCATGTTCCCCAGCCCCCTGCACTCAGGTGGCTGGAAACATTATTCTCACAGTCAACGAGCCCGCACTCAAACGCGCTCGCCTGTACACAAGCACCAATACTCTATGTCCCCCAGCCTCCTGCACTCAGGCGGCGGGAAACATTTCCCTCATAAGCGCCAACTTAGCGCAAGGTTATCGGGCCACCGAGTCCCTGTTACTCAGCGACTCGCCCCACAGATTAATTCAGCCCCTGGCTTCGAAGGCCGAGGCCTGGCGGGCCATTCCCGGCATTTCGAAATGGGTGTTGAACATAATAGAACGAGGTTACTCGCTACAGTTTGCTCGCAGACCACCGCGCTTTCGCGCCGTGGAAGAGACAACGGTGAGAAGCGACAAAAGTCACGTGCTTCGAACCGAGATATCAAAACTGTTAATAAAGGGAGCGGTAGAAGCCGTACACCCCTCACAGAGCGAGTCGGGCTTTTACAGCCGTTACTTCCTTGTACCAAAAAAGGACGGTGGTCTAAGACCCATCCTAGATCTCAGACATCTGAACAAAGCCCTTATGAAGCGCCCGTTCAGAATGTTGAGAATGAAACAAATCCTCGCGCACGTTCGCCCGGGAGATTGGTTTTTCACTGTGGATCTAGAGGATGCCTATTTCCAAATACAAATAGCCCCCCATCACAGGCCATTCTTGAGATTCGCCTTCGAGGGGAAAGCATACCAATACAAGGTGCTACCTTTTGGTCTATCTCTAGCCCCCCGCACGTTTACAAAGTGCATGGAAGCGGCGCTAACCCCGCTGAGGCTTCGGGGAATGAGAATTCTCAACTATCTCGACGACTGGCTCATAATAGCTCAGTCAGAGATACAGTTATTAAACCACAGATCTTGGCTTCTCAACCATTTACAATGCTTGGGACTCAGAATCAACGTGGCAAAGAGTTTATTGTCTCCCACACAGAAAGTTTCGTTTCTGGGAACAGTATTGGACTCACTGCAGATGAGCGTGCGGCTGACGTCACAGCGCGCGCTCTCTGTTCGGAACCGAGCGGTTTCCCTCAGGTCCGGTGCACACATTCCTCTCAAACACTTTCAGAGGATGTTGGGTTTCATGGCCTCGGCGGCGCCAGTTCTCAGACGGGGTCTGTTGCACATGCATGGGTCTGTCTACAGCACCGGCTGAATCGCCGCGTTCCAGCTCACGCATGGCTTTCGGGCCGATTACAAATCAAGGTAGACCACAGCTGTGTGTTGGCTCTGGCTCCTTGGAAAAATCCCGTCTGGTACAAGACGGGCGTGAGTTTGGGCACTGTTACGAAGTGGAAATTTATCTCGACAGACGCATCCAACCTAGGTTGGGGAGCCCTTCACGAGGGCAGGCCGATCTCCGGTCTCTGGTCAGACTCGGAGAAGAGCCTCCATATAATTTGTCTAGAGATGAAAGCGGTCACGATATCGCTAAGAGCTTTCCTTCCGTACATAAAACACCACCATGTCCTGATCCGAACGGACAGCAGGTCGGTGGTAGCCTATATAAATCGCCAAGGCGGTCTGAGATCTATCGATCTGCACTCAATGGCGGAAGAAGCCCTAATATGGGCAGAGCACAATCTGAGCTCGCTGAGAGCGACTCACGTTCCAGGCATTCTGAATTTGGGTCCGGACATGCTGTCCAGGGGCAAAGTGTCCCCAGCAGAGTGGTCTCTTCACCCAAATATAATTCAGACAATTTGGGGCAAGTTTGGAGAGGCAAAAGTGGATCTTTTCGCCTCACAAGACAATGCTCAATGGCGAATATATTTCTCCAAGCACGAGGATGCGTTGGCCCACGAATGGCCCAACCTTCCTCTTTATGCGTTTCCCCCAATCTCAATGTTACCTCAGGTCATAGAGAGGATCAGGGAGAGCAAATGCGCTGTGCTTTTAATAGCCCCGCTTTGGAGAAATCAACCTTGGTTCTCACTGCTGAGTCAGATGTCAGATACAGCTCCGTGGCCGATCCCACTGAGGAGAGACCTCCTCATGCAGGCGGAACGGCAGATCTGGCATCCCCGTCCCGATCTATGGGCGCTTCATGTTTGGCCCATCAACGGGTACATGAGAACCTTTCTGAAAGCGTAATGAATACTATTACTGAAGCTAGAGCCCCCACGACTAGGCGGCTCTATTCAGGCAAATGGTCAGTCTTTTCAGACTGGTGTAAAGCGCGAAGTCTGACCCCACATGATTGTGCAGTGTCAGAGGTGCTTACATTTTTACAAGAGCTTCTGGACGCGGGTCGCTCCCCCTCCACGATCAAAGTTTATGTGGCTGCTATAGCAGCGTATCACATTCAAGTGAACGGACTGTCACTAGGAAAGAGCGATCTCATTGTTCGCTTCCTTAAAGGGGCTAGAAGGCTTCACCCACCTCGCCCCCCTTCAGTCCCTATATGGGACCTGTCCACGGTCCTGGATGCCATGAAGAGCTCTGCATTTGAGCCTCTGCATTCTGTGAGCTTAAAGCTCCTGTCACTAAAGACTGCTTTTCTGCTAGCGATTGCATCAGTTAAGCGAGTGGGTGATCTGCACGCGCTCTCTGTGAGCGCCTCGTGTCTGGAATTTGGGCCAAACGACTCCAAAGTCGTCCTCAAACCAAGACATGGATATGTACCTAAAGTGCTTTCAACTCCGTTCAGAGCACAGGTCATTTCACTTTCGGCACTTTCATCACAGTCAGATGAAATAGATGCTAATTTGCTCTGTCCTGTCAGAGCGCTGAGAACATACATAGAGCGTTCCGCTGCTTACAGGCAAACTAAACAGCTCTTTGTATGCTTTGGCGGCCGCACCCGAGGGTACGCGGTTACAAAGCAGACCCTGTCACGGTGGATAGTGGATGCTATCTCACTGGCCTATGAGTCTAAAGATCTCAGCTGCCCCTTAGGCATTAAAGCCCATTCTACCTGCTGCGGCAGGCTGGGCCTCCCCGTCCACTTTTATCAGATTCTATAATTTAGACGTTCCGGCTTTACAAGCTGGGCTTCTTGCTGTATGAACATATTTAACCCCTTAAGGCTCGATAAGTCCGGCCTGGGTTGAATATTGTTAAGTCATAAGCATATTCCTTATACGGCCCGAAGTATCTGGCCACTCATTATTTCTGACCCGACTATGTCTGGTCTATACTTATTATTGCACGTATATCGTGTTCATTCTCATTAGGGCCCGACTCAGGTCTGGCTCATTCTGAATTATTGATATCATACTACGGGCCCACCTAGGTTGGCCTGGGTTTGGTGTCGTCGGCTTTAGAGCCGTTAAGCAAGCAAGGCGTTTTGCATTGGTCCCCCATAGCGTTTTAGCAAAACGCAATACGAGAGTACTCTCGTAAGGGAACGTTTTGGTTACTAACGTAACCTCGGTTCCCTAAGATGAGGGAACGAGTATTGCGTTTTGCTTGCCGTGCTTGCTTACTTGCTCAGGAGTCGCTTCAGTCGATTAACCTGACTAACCTTGCGAGAGTGGGTCTTATATACCCTTGGCTATGCAAATTCTGTTGCCCCTTGTGGCGGGAATTTGGAAGGACCTGATTGGTCCGTCCCGCCCCACGGTCTCGCTATAGGTTGCTGCAGTTGCAGCGGCACAGCCAATCAGCACGCAGCTGCTTCCTGCTGAGAGTTGTGCAGCTGCACTGCGTATAAAAGGTATTTTTGGATAAAAATTTGCTTCAATATCTCGAGGAAAGGAATTCCCCCATAGCGTTTTAGCAAAACGCAATACTCGTTCCCTCATCTTAGGGAACCGAGGTTACGTTAGTAACCGAAACGTTTGTGCATCTGTGAGGCAGCGGTTCAGAGCGCAGAGAATTTCAGCCAATCAGAAGAACTCTTTTAAACCGGCGGCGTGCGACCGTGAACGGTAAAAATACATGAGCAATCTCTCCCTAGCAGGCGAAGTCAACTTGTTCCTCCTTATAGTAAAACATAGTAGGGTAGACTATAATTAATGGATGTATATAGTATAATTAATGCACAATTGTACAATAAATATACAATTCAAGCAAGTAGCCTACAAACACCTACATTAACATGTTTAATGGAAACATGAAGCAGGATATGAATTATATACATCGCGCGTTGTGAGCTTTTATAAGCACCAAGTTCCCGTACGAATGGAACGGACCAATTATCTGTGCAACATGACTGAAGCCCGGTTCATTTAATTGTGCATGCATGGCGCGCGAATAACCGTTAACTCCATAAAAGCTCCAAAAGTGTGATAAGATGTGAGCCGTTCCTATCGCAGCACTGGTCTTAGAAAACATCCTCCTGCAACAACATAAATAAGCGTTTTAATAAACTACTCATGACCACCTTTAGTAGATCTCACATTCTACTGTAGCCTATTTATTATGTTAAATGTTGATTAACTTTATAATAGATTTATAATATATACATTTATAATAGAATATAAGATAAGGGAATAGGTTTTTCACTAAGATTTATATTACATCTGTGGCATGTTGTGGTGGCTATAGTTTCTATGTGTAGGATGCTATTTTTCAAAACTAATGCTATAGATAAAAAAACGTGAATGTTGGCATTATGGTAATGAGGAGACATCATTGGTCTCATCTGTAATTGTTTTTAATTACTTGCTACTTATTAATTGTAATTACTTTGAATGTGGATTTTGCAAAAATAAACCCTAAACGGTTCACACTCAATTAGTATTGATGTAGTCAAAAACTCTCCAACTGCTTAAGCTAGAGCTTAGCTTTGGCTACCAGAAAATAAGGAAAGAACTGGAGATGTATTTTATTTTATTTCAAATTCTCATGAACTAATACTCTTTTCAGCTGTGTTAAGACTTAAAGCAGATTGCCACGTTTCAGTAATGTTTTATATCCTTGTAATGCATACATTTAATCACTGCATTTGTCTGATTAAAGATATCAGGGAAAAAGCAAGATATTATTTAATCCTGGGCTCCAAAGGGTCAGTCCCTTAAAAAGATTGCCAGATCAGAGGAGGAGACAGTGGAAGAGGTAATGACAAAACAGGGAAGAAGAAAGCATTAAGTGGAGCAGCCACCTATAGGTGTACTTTTAAAAGTGAGTGGTCAACCACATGGCCATTCATCGCCATAGGCACCACCAGCTCCTACTACTGCAGACAGGAGAGCTCATGTACCCATCAAGGTGTGACAGATATGAACAGGCATGTAAACAGTAAAGGGCATCAGGCCAAAGAACAGGCACTTCAGTCAATGAGCGGCATAACTTCTATTTGTGCTGGTAATTTATGAACAATAGGTAAAATTTGGGCAGATGGGCCGCTGCTGCAAATATCTGAGTGGCTCCTCCCCTAACAGACACAATCTCACTCCAAACTTTTGATAAAAATTGAGTCCTGGAAAGGTATGTTTTTTCTCTCTCCCCCTGCAATCACACACCTTTATACATTTATCTAAGTAGTTTTAATATGTGCACTGGTCGACTAAGATGGTAATCATTGTTTCTTAGTTGGGTTAGCCTTTCCTGTTTCACAAAATGTAAGTTACGCTAACACTAGCCTATCTGTATGGTTAAGTTTGCTATCCAATCGTCTCATAATTAAATATTCTCTCATATGAAGTAGTGTATTCCTTATTTTCTCTTCAGCTTTACCTTCTAGAGAAATGACAGAATGGGGTGGGTCTTCACAAGTCAGCATCATATCAAGTAACTTATGCACCCATTGTAAGACTACCATGTGAACCATGTTTTTCTTTTCTTTTTTGTATTTTTTTGGTGGATGATAACATTTATAGAAATATCATAGTAAAGTAAAGGGATATTTTTTGCCCAGTATAGGCCTAGGCCTATTTGGAAGCTGCAGTGAGTCACAGAGCAGGTTAATTAACATTTTATAAAGCCTGGTATTTCTATAAATGTTATCATCCACCAAAAACAAACCAAACCAAAAACGAAAAAAGAAAAGAAAAGAACAACATGGTAGTGTTACAATGGGTGCATAAGTTACTTGACCTGTGAAGACCCACCCTGTTCTGTAATTTTTCTAGAAGGTAAAGCTGAAGAGAATATAAGGAATACATCGTTTAATATGAGAGTATCTTTAATTATGAGACGATTGGATGGCAAACTTAACAATAGATTACATTTCGTGAAACAAGAAAGGCTAGCTCAAGAAACAATGATCACCAATTTAGCCGACCAGTGCACAAATTAAAACTACTTAAACAAATGTATAACGGTGAGTGATTGCATGGGGAGGGAGAAAAGAAACATATTAGTAACGTTACTTGCCTTCGCCTGCTAGGGAGAGATTGCTCATGTATTTTTCCCGTTCACGGTCGCGCGCCGCCGGTTTAAAAGAGCTCTTCTGATTGGCTGAAATTCTCTGCTCTCTGAACCGCTGCCTCACAGATGCACAAATCACTTTTGCTCCACATTTCGCGTAGCCTGGGAAAACCCAGACAACTTCCGGCAAATTTAGATTTGCTCTGCAAGTAGTCTGGCAAAGAGTCCATTCAAACCCATTTCTAAACCCTAGAAATCGCGGCACCAATCAGAAACGTTGGGGCGGGCTTTACACGATGACGACAGCGCAGCGACAGTGAAGCAGATGTGCAGCTGCTGTGGAGCATCACTCGTTCGAATCAGCTATCGCGTCTGTTAAGCGATTTAAACTTCTCCTTTTCGTTAAAACCCGAGGAAAGAACAACACTCGAAGCCTTTATATCTAAAAAAAGATGTTATCGCTGTTTTACCGACTGGATTCGGCAAAAGTCGTGTGGAAAAATGAATGGGTCTAAGCAAGAGTCCTCTGGTAGTGTTCATGTTTTACAAAATATAGTTTTAAGTCCTTTTCAGGAGTGAATGAAGTTGTTTAAAGCTCAAATCTGTGGTTTATTTATAAAGAGAGCGCCTTTTTTTTTTTTTGATCGCGTACGAAATATGTCATAAAACACCACTGCCTCATTTCATAAAAAAATAAAAATTAAACATAATAATAATAGCCACACGAATGTGGTTCAGGCAACGCGTAGCTAGGCCTACATTGATTATCTTATATATTATTTATAATAAAACGAAGTATAAAACACCCTGCCTCTTTTTGTTTACATTTTAAAAATAATATATTAAACATTAATATGTGGTTTAGGTAAGGTGACCAGATTTCTGAAATGGAAACCGGGGACATTTCCTATTTGAGAACACAAGTACAGACAAGAACATATTGAGAAACGTCCAGAGTCAGATGTTTCTCCATCGCTCTGCATACGTCATCTCCCTCATCGCTCTGATTGGTTTTAGGTCTATCCAATTGCGCCGAGAGGCATTTGAGCGACGCCCGTTGGTGACGCCCCTTTGGAAATGATTTGTCTATGAAGCTTTGCCAGACCATAACTCAGTTACTACTGAGAATGGTCTGGTTTTAACCAGGCTACATTTCGCGTAGTATATGGTGCAAAAGTGAGAGCGCGCGGAACTTGTCATTTGAAGGCGAAAAAACTGCGTTTGAGACTCGCAGCAGCAGATTCAAGCAGTTGTAGTGATTGGACTTGTGATTGTGTTAGAAAAATATCCAAGAAAATAAATGCATTTGTGACCAAATATTCTACAAGTGTGCAACTCTCATTGCATGGATTCACATATTAATTTGCGGATGTGCAAAATTCGTCTGTGACTTCACATTTTTGATACGGGTGTGTGAATGCGTTTTGCACCATATTCACTGCAGCAACTGTAGCAAAAATGTGAGCGTATGAGTTTTTTCATGTGTGATTCGTAGAATAGGATTTGTGCACCTGCAGTGAAGAATGTGTGAAGGTGGAACTGTTGTGTTGTGTTTGTAGGTGAGAAAAAAAATCTACAAGTATGCAACTCCTAAAATATTTTTCTCTGTGACTTCAAATTTATTGATACACATATGTGGATATGCTCTACAGATACAAATTCCACTCGCACGCGTGTTCAGTTGTTTTGCACCAAAAATACCTTCATATTATGGTCCCATGGCATGGCATTTTTCTATTATTTTATAGTGTTTCCTGAGGTGTACTTATATTGTTAGTATGATTTTTACATCATAAAATGTCATAATTTAGAAACAAAAGGAATTTTGTCTATACTGCTGTCTGCCCTGTTTCAAGAGGCGTGTCTACTGTGAGACTTCAGTAAAAACGCCCACTGTTGTGATTGGCTGACATCTTTGCATTTGAAATGAGCGGAGGGGGCGTGGTTTAACGAGGTCTACGACGCACGAGCTGCTGCCAGAGAGACGGATGGACCTGAGTTCACTTCTCATCAGTTCTCTCAGCATGTCTCAGTTCAGGGTGAACTGTTGTAGTTACTAGAATATACTTCAGGTTATTAGTTTATTTCTAGTCGGAGGGACTGTCACTCATGTCAGCAAGTTAGTAACTTTAGTAAATTATGGATCAGCGCTGACTCGAGACGCGAACCGTTTAGAACGATTCAGTCCGATTTGGTGAACTGGTTCGGTTCACTAAAAAGAACCGATTCAAAGGAATGATTCGTTCGCGAACTGGACATCACGGAGACGGAGCGATTGCTAACAAAGTTATTTATAGTAACTACTGAGTTGTGAGAGCGCTGTCTGTCAGCGCGAGTTTATTGTGTTTGTATCTGAGAGTTCTGAATAAACACGAGTCCCAGTCACGCCGAGTCAGTCTTCATCATTATTCTACCAACTTTGTAACACATGCAATGTACCATTACAGCGAGATGAACGAGTTAGTAAGTTTGATTAAAGCATTATTTCTAGATATGTTCCAATCATATGAAAAGCATCAGTGACGCGCATTGAGTAACTTACACAGCACAAACAAAGACACAACAGCAGTAATCGAATGTAATCCAGTTTATTGTGGGGAAAGCTGGCTAGCCTAGCCGGGTACCCTCACGCTCATTTTTTCTTTTTTCTCTTTTTCAGGCCTAATTTCAACCGCGAATGCATGATTATATTTAATATTCATAATTACTGTCACAATAAGACAATTCACAAAAGAGTACCCAGCAAACATTAAGACGTTTAATGACCGTTGAAAAGACCTCCCTCCGACACGTCCCGTCATGGTTGAAAAATAGTTCCAAAATGAAAGTTGAACGGACGTCTTCGACGTCATCTGGCCGTGAATACCACGTCTTTTCTGCGCGTCCCTGGACTTCTAAATGCGACGTCTTCTGGATGTTTAAACGTGTCGTCTTCTGGATGTTTAAATGGGTTGCTGCATAATTTAAGTGTGTATATATAAGCCTGCATATAAAATAATCACACACCCATTGTGTAACATCGTGAAATGCAATAAATTATGTCTTGGTTTACACATTTTGACAGGTTCTAAAAAGGTTCAAAATCGGTCAAGTCAGACCTGAACGTCCATGAAACTTTTTAATCACGTGTACATCACAAACAAGAACATATTTGTGGACATAAGCAAAAAGAAGCATGTTCTGATTCAGCAAAACATTTTATTGTTTTTGAACAGCCACAGATTTTCTTCTTTCATTAATGTTTAACATCCATTAACCAAACTAAAATTACAAAATACTGAATTATCATTATACAAAGGGATAGTTCACCCAAAAATTAAAATTAATTTACTCACCCTCACGTTTCAAACCTATGAATTCCACATTTCTATGTTCTGCTGAACACAAAGATGTTTAAAAAAATGTTTCTAACCAAGCAGGTCTCGCCTCCCATTAACTACCATTGTAGGGAAAAATTATTATGGTAGGTAATGGGAGTTAAACTACATTCTTCTAGGGTCTTTTCTGACCCCAAGGGACGTTTGCTCAAATAAAATTAAAAAGTTCAATTTGTCCAAATGGCATGAGACTTTGTACAGTGGTCAACACTCTCTAAATCAACAAATAAAAAAATGTATTGGATTGATATCTGTTTTTATGTTCGTGTGACAAAAAGTCACACTCAGGCCGCTTAGAAAATGGACAAAATTCATCCTCAAAAACAACAGAACACACATACAGAAATGAAGTAGCACACTTCCAACAATGCATAAAACATCCACAATGCAAAATGATCATGCTCAAACCCACACATACAGGAATATTTGTTCAATTTGTTATTGCTGTTCAGTTCATAGCATTTTGATGTTCATGTTGTGTATATTTTACTCAATATGTAATATAACAATTTCTGAAGTGTAACTGAAGTGTACATTCAATTTGTAGAATTACAAGAAAATCAGATGTTTGAAATAAAATGATAAATTCTAAAGACTCTGGTTTGATTCTAATCATAATGTAACATTGAAAAAAAGATTTTTTTCAGTACAAAAAAAAATACTAAACTTTGACAAAATTAATTAATTTGAATTGTTATAATTCGGATTTCATAACATTTAGATATGAATCCAATTGAAAAATACTTGTCTTCCAGTCAGTCACAATGCAAATAATGGAGCTCTGCAGCCATTTACTGGTAAAAGTTTTTTTTTTTTTTAATTATTATTATAAAACTGTATTTCCCAAAGGATGGGCAAAAATCTTACACTAAACAATGTCAAATTATCCATGTCATCCCCAAGAATGAAAGTTAGAAATTTGGGTCTTTTAGAAAGTGAATTTTACATAAACTGATTTTGTGTTTTAATTTATTTATATAAATTTAACAATTATTATAAATACTCCAAAAACTGCCCAGATGTTGAGTAAAAACATTAATAAACAGAGTCAAATTACAAATTTGTTGCCTGAGGTCTGTGGAGACCCCAAAGACCCTGAGTGTAATGCTGCGTTCCAGGCAACCCATAACCCGTGTTTTTCCAACCTTCTACCCGTGAAAGTGCACTGGAACGGCAGTCAAACCCGTGACTTCCCACCCGTGAACTCGTACTAGATCGATGTACTCCAAGTTACGAGTTTTGACATCACTTGTCTCTTCATCAGACACTTATCCTTCAAGAATGATTTTATGTTCAATATTAAAATAAGAATTAATGATAATCAAGTTATAACCATTTCCTACATTTGATTAATCAGTTCTCTATATTCAAGGAGTGATTTTGGATATTGAAGTGTTTTGGTTGCTGTGTGCTTTTGAATCCACATTCTTTAGGTGCTGCTCTGATGTCTGTGTCAAGACGTGCTGACAGGCAAATGTCCTTGGTGTTTGACACTCCAGGGAGTAAAGAGTGCTCAGCATGTGTTAACTGTATGTCTTACTAAAGTGACCCCTGGGGTCATCTATGTCACAGCTATGGGACTCTTGTGGGGACTCTTTTATGTGCCTCTTTTATATGCTTTTCTTACTAAATAGAATAAATTCACTTCTGTACTAAATGTAGTATCAGCATGTTTTGGAGAAGTGCTTTGTTGATAGTTAGTTAAGATGTTCCCGACCTTGAGGAAACTTGTATTCTCTGGAGTATTGTGTGTGTGCGTTGTATGATTTGTGCAGATCCAGCATTGGATATGGGCCTTCCTGCAGGCGATGCCAGACCTTTAGACGCTTTTCTGTGACCTCCGAGGTCACTGGGGACTAATCTGTGCCTGGGCGACATCAAGTCTACGCATTTTTAGTGATTTATGCTCCTATCTGTCTACGTGTGGAAAGTTGCTTACGTTGCATGTTGTTAGAACCAATCAGAATCATTCCACATGGCAGTAATGACGTGTCTAGACCTTGAAAACAGTATAACTGTTCAGAAAATTGTATGTACGTTAGACGGAGGCGGGGAGACTGTAAGAGGGAGTGCGGCCTACGAACTTCTCTTGAGCTGGCTTCTGCTGATGAAACTGCAAACTATTCTTCAGTAAAATTTTATTTTATTAATCTGACTCCTGGTCTTAATTTTTCATTACTGGTCCTGGGTCCTAAGCAGTTACCCCAACACCTGGAACACTACAAAGTCGTGAGTCGTGGTTTGAAGTTGTAATTTACGGGCTAAAAAACCTGCCTGGAATGCAGCATAATTCCCAAATGAAGAGGGTTAAACAAGGGTTAAACATCTTTATGTTCAGCAGAACATAGAAAGGTATACAGGTTTGAAACATGAGGGTGAGTAAATGACGACAATTTTCATTTTTGGGGGAACTATCCCTTAAACCAGGGATGGAAATTAAATTTTTTGTCCACCGGCCACCAGCCATTTCTTGTTTTTAACCGACAATGTGTAACTGCATGTGAAAATTAATACTACAAGCTCTACAATACTTCAGCAGTTTATTTAATCTCAAGTCTCCATGAAATACTGGCATTTTCTCTTTCTCTCTTATACACACACAAACCATGAACTGATATTAATTTCATTAAATGAGTAGGGCAGATTAATGGATGTGGCATTTGGATGATTCGTGGTCTTTTATGGCTTCCAGTTTTAGGTTTTTAGACCCAACAATGAAACTATTAGTTTTGGCATCTTCTGAAGCGTGTTGACGACATACTAGGGTTGCCACCTTCAGTGTGGCAAAATAAGGGACACCCATTCACGACAATGTAACATTTTTATATTATTTTACATTTGATTATTTAATTTATTTCTAAAGCCTATTTGGTGCACTTTAAAGGGATAGTTCACCCAAAACTAAAACATTCTGTCATCATTTACTCTCCCTCATGATGTTCCAAACCTGTATGAGTTTCTTTGTTCTGCTGAACACAAAAGAAGATATTTTGCTGAAAGTTTGTACCCAGGCTGCTTTGGGGGCACCAATGACTTCCATAGTAGGAATGAATCTTCCAATGTGTTCAACATAACAAAGAAATGTGTACATGTTTGGAACAACTTGAGGGTGAGTAAATGATGACAGAATTTTCATTTTTGGGTGAACTGTCCCTTTAAGCAGTCATTCTGAACCACTAATCACTTTTTTGACAATTCTGAAATTCAAAATTTTAAAATTTTGTATTAATTTACTTAAATTTTGACTGTTATTATGTAATTATTTGTCCAATTTTTATCTAAATATTATTTTAATAAAGGGCAAACTTTATATGGCAGGATTATTTATTATGTATGATTAAAATTATACATTAATAATAACATTAATTAGGCTATAATCTATTAATTAACCTGTCTAAAAATATATAATAATTCTGTCTGCCAAGCTCTGATAATGTATGGAATATTATATAAATATATTATCCATTTAAAAAAACAATAGACCTATACCTTGTAACAAGTACAATTCGGTGCTGCTCCTTTAAGGGGGAAGGCACTTATTTTACTCACTCGCTGAGTGGGCAGTCCTTAGATGGAGCACGAGCTGTGAGCTGCATGTATGCTTTATATATTTCTGTTGCTCTTTATCGTTTATTTTTCCATTCAATAACGCTGTTGTCAGTGAAGTGTTGCAAACTAACGTTACCCCATTAGTGCATGGGAATGGCGCTGATAATAAACCCCATGTGAAATGTCAGATAGCCTGCCTACGTGAGTTTTGCTTGCACTTGGCTGAAGCCATTCGGTCCAGCTATCCGGTCTCTCTCTGTGTCACTGCTGCTGCTTTAAGTCAGTCAGTCTGAGCAACTGAAATGCTTCTCATAAAGTGTGCAGTTCGCCTGAGGTTCATCACGAGTTACTGGACAGACCCATTGATACCTTTTTTTCTATTCAGCTCTATATCTGGAGATCCTCTTGCGTTCAAACGGTGGATGCGACGCGAGCTCGATATGTCTTTAAAAAAACCGTGCACGTTTCCAGCGCATGTTCTCGAGACTCCGCCGCTATGGCAATAAAGCCGCTTAACGCAACAACGCGCAAATTAACTTCTCTACTGCATATTGTGAATTTGATTTGTAACGGCACATTTCTTTTTGAAGGTGTGATTCCTCTAAAAGTGTCCGCCGTCCAGCTGAAACAGTCGGCTATGCTATTTTTATTTACCCGCCACGGTGGCCGGTAGGTGAAGCGAATCTACCCGCCACAACACAAAATCACCCGCATTTGGCTGGTGGCGGGTGCTAATTTCCATCCCTGCCTTAAACACATTAAAGTAGTTATTTTGTTTGTAATTTTTTGTAACCATCACCAACAGCTCTTCCTGGAGAGTGATTCAGGTGTTCTGCCATTGCTGCATCAATCTCAGAGTCCACCTATTCTCAGCATCTGAGGGAAGAGAATATATTTATTTTTAAAATAACAGGAAAAATTTGAGGTAAATGACATGCACTTATTTTCAAAAATGTATTGAAAAAATTATCCTACAGCTCAATAAAAAAACATGGAACAAGATGAATGAATCATGAGTTAAACATTAGAAAAAGTTAATCAACATGCATTACATTTTATTTTACTCTATAAAAGATGTTCTGCTTTAAATGGGTGTTAGTGGGGGAGGCCCAGATAGCAAAAAATATCGGCACGGCTTCTTTTTGCCGCCGGCCCTAAGCTGTCGGCTATAGGTGCGTCCCGCTGGCGGTGATGAAACGTTTGCCGCCGAATACGTCACTCCCATTTCTTGCGAGATGCCGCAGCCGACTAGCCGGCGGGCCGCCGGCTTCATTTTCTCTGGCGGTTGCCTCCGCCTAATGGACCGCGGCAAGCCGCTTTGAAATACAAGGATTTCTACTCTCAAATTCGACCAGCCACGTTGGCTATGTTTGGCTTGTTGGGAAATAGAGTGGAACTGACAGCATTTTAACTAGTTCTCACATTTGAAGCGATTATAAAATCATAATAGCCTATATGTGAATTATATCAAATATTAGTTTTTTTTGCTCCAAAGCCATTAGGGTTTATAACAGATTCTTGACTCTTGATTCCATGATAAGGTTAGGTTTAGGAAATTACATTTAAATTTTCACTTGATTATTTGCATGTTGAGTGTGTTTAAACAGTGTTGGTCAATTTGACCCATAATGGATGTAATACTTTTTTTTTTATTTTTTTTTTAGCATAATAGGAGGGTTAAGAAAGTTTGAAAGTTCATTTTAGGATATTGAACACTTTTATTTTTGTATTGCCCTTTTTCTATTTCTTTTTGGACTGACTTTAAAATATACATGACAAAAAATTAGAACTTAGAACTTCATGACATTTTACTTTGTTTTCAAAACCCATATTTTTCTGAAAAACAAAAATATATTATTAATTATTTAGGAAAAATTCTACATTCATAAGACAAGAATAACTCAAAAGAAGCCCTCTAATATTACCTTTTATAAAGCTGATTTTTACAATATACTTTGAAACCCTTTCAAACATGAGGTCGCAAAACAAAAAGCTTACAAAAACAGAAAACCTGAAAGCTTTTCAATTTCATGTGACTGCCTTAATATTATAAAGTATTTTCTATCTCAGAATTCTTATTTTTATTATTTATTTTATATACATTGTTACATTTGTTGTTATTCTTTGTTCTACATATTCGGAACTGTAGCACAATGCTTTATTATTTTTATTTTTCTCTCATTGTACTTTTTGTATTGTACTTGTCTATAAATGTACTAATTTAAATAAAAATAAAACCAAACCAAACAGAGAAGTACCTCCACCGGCCGAGAGGGGCAGTTTACCTAAAAAAGACGGAAGACAAACCGGAAAAACATATGAAACAGATTTACCAACAGCGGCCGGCAATTCATCACACGGTTTTAGTATTTGAAGAGAGGAGATCAGAAAATATCCTCGACTACGAGCGTTTAAGTAAGTACATGTTTCCTTTTTGTGTAACACAATATTATGTTCATTTTTGATGTATATACCGGTAGGTTGTTTTAATTTGTTTGTGCCGACACGCACGCTGCTAGTCTAGAGCACAATACACAGTGCTAACACGTGCTGTTTCGCCTTTTTTACACACTGAGTTCAAGCATGTTCTACATGTTAAAATGTATCTAGCTACTGTAGGTAAATTAGCCAAAGCTTTACATCTAGAAAGACTTAAGTTTAACTTTTGGTGTTTTCTAACAAAACAGAATGATGTATATAGGTTATTTAAATTATTTTGTTAGTCCGAACAAGCATGCTGCTAGGTCAGTTTTAGCAAGTGTTAGCTAACATGTGCTGTGTTGCTACTGTTCTTCTAGCATTTAAGGTGATTTATGAGTTATTTCTCTGAACTGCTGTACTTTTTATGTTTGAGGACAATGCAGTTTACTTGAATCACTACACTGAATGAATACATTTTACTGTTCCACATTTGGCTGACCAGTTTCCCCCCCCACAGCATAGCTACTGTATATTCTGTATATAACGTTAACAATGCGGTTTTGTTCACATTTTCTTGCAGATACCTTGACCAGAGCACAATCGGTTATCTTCATCCAAGAGACCTACTGTTGGACAATCGTTTCGGCTTTCAAGGTAAATAAATTGTTAGTCACAATGTCTAGTTACTGGGCTATAAGGAGAAGAATATTGAAAGGAGTTGAGATGGACAAACAGGAAATTGCAGCTGTTGGAAACTTAAACAGTATGGAAAATTGTGCCTTTAGTTGTTGTTTTATTTATATACATATATATTTTTTTTTATGAATGAGAACCAAGCCCTGAGGGAAAGCAATGCACGAGCAGGTGAGAACATGCACTCTTTCTTAAATTTTACTTCTTTGACTGTGATGTAGGTCCAAAATTACCAAATGCCTTTCATTGTGTAGCTTCGGATGGCAGCGGCTCACTTCAAGAGCAGGTGAAGCAAGTGAAACAATGTTGATGACGTTTGCTCGTACTGGGCAATCAGGTACAACTTGCAAACAACACCTGTGGTTGTTGGTTTAATTCCCACTGGGGCCACCTGCACATGTAGTAGACCTAGTTGTAAATGTCATAGTTTAGTAGTTGAGGGACCAGGACTGACTGCTTTATTCTTTTATTCTGTGAACCCCTGTAGGTGCAGATCAGACACTAATGCTGCGACGTCTTGGAGAGTTTGGCGATGTTGTGCGTAGCATGGACAACAAAATGGACACTATGCTGCAACATTTCAGTGCCAATGTGTCTTTTGGAGAGTTCTCCCTGCCAGGGGGTCTGTTACTCCCCCTAGACAACCCATTTGGCGTTGCTTGACAACAGTTTTAGGCAGGATAAAGAGCTCCAGTAAGTGTGCTGATTTTGTTTATAATGCTGTAGGGTAATCTAAAAAGTAAAATTTAAGATTGTACACTGCATATTCTACAGTCTGAATCCACAGCCTGTCACATTTTTATATTTATGTATGAGAAGCTTCAGAGATATGTAATTTGTAACACTTTTTTGTATTTTCAGCTTCGGTTTTTGGCAATCAAATGTGGGAGGGACCTAAAAACAACCGTGTGGCGAATGCTTTAGAGTATCTTCTCTAATCACCTTTCCATTAATACAACCTGGACTGGTGTAGGGGATAAAGCATGTTTTAGAGACATGTTCCTGAAGACCATTGTTCAAAGTAATATATATATATATATATATAAATTTGTTATATATTTAAGTAGATGTGTGTGGCCTTATGCCATTCAAATGGAATGACAGATCTGTATTTTCTACAGGAGCCATCCGGAAGAACCCGGCAACCCAGGATGCCACTGATGAGGCGGTCCAGGTTAACGTTATGCGTTACCTGAAAGGAACATCTGATCGTGAAGGTGGAAAAAGACGCCGCACAGCTGAGAGGGACCCACAGCCGACCTCTTATACCTAGGCTGACTACTGACACCTGGAACCCTTTCTTTATCCTGCAGTCAGTAACATCAAGACCCCTAAAGAAGCCAGAAGTTTCAGGCTACACTCACCCAATCCACACTGTTCACTGTGGAAATTACTTTTTTTTTTATTCCCTGTGACCCTGCCTTGAAGGCAGCTCCTTGGATGGATATGGGATGGCGAGGTTGTTTGTCCTTTATATAGGCGCACAAGAAATCACTGAAGATAAGCCAATTTGCGCTGCCTCATTCTGGAGGTCGGGGAAAACCAGAGAACCCATAGTCAGGCTTGTTATAATGGTCTGTTCAACTACTGTTCTATTCTTCTCCAGAGCTTTACTCTAAATTATTACCATTTATCCTATTGTTAGAAATGGCTTGTTAAATGTGATGTTATACCTCGATTTATTTGGTATCCTGCACATTCTTTGGTACCAAATATCCTCATTATTTGATATAATGTTTAATGGTAATTCTTTTCATCCCAGAGGTGACCTCTTTGTTATTAACAAATATTGTAAGTGTTATAATTTGCTTGTAAGGCTGTTTTTTTTTTTTAAACCAAAATTTAATTGGAAACATGCAGGTTCTTTAGTAAAAATGTTTGTTTTTGTTATTTATAGGCCTATTTAAGCTTATTTATTGACTGTTATTTATATTTCATTTATATTATCTTGTATCATTGACAGTTACTGTACTTTGAAATGTGGAATAAAAATGCCAAATGGGAATTTATCTGGTTTGTTCAATTATTATCCATCATAAACTGCATGTTACAAATATATGAATAATAAATAAATAAATATATATTATTTATTACACAATAAGCGGAGGCAGATCGCTCGAAAAAAGCGTTTGCCTCCGCCGGGCCGCCTTCTGGTATAAAGGCGGCGGAACGGCGGTTTGCCTGCGGAACGAAGGCGGTAGGATATGGCGAGCGGATAATGCCACGGATAACCTACCGAAGTAGACAGTCGTGTACTTTTACGTGAGAGAAGGGGTACGTCGCCACAACAGACGCGTGACACCAACGTCGCTGAGAAGTACGTCGCCACAACAGAGGCATGACACCAACGTCGCTGAGAAGTACGTCGCCACAACAGACGCGTGACACCAACGTCGCTGAGAAGTACGTCGCCACAACAGATTCGTGAGACTAACGTCGTGAGAAGTAGCCTAATTGCCACCACAAGTATCTTATCCTTGTTTTTTCTAGATTTTCTTATCCCTCCTTTATTTATTATTAACCTATGTTAACTTTTTTACTTTCCTATGTGTTCTGATGACATTGAATATATTAAGCCTATTGCTACATATTGTGCATTGTACGTTGTAAATCGTTGATGTCATCTATTTACAAGCATAATAAAACAAGTTTTTTTTATCACTCACTTTCTCCTGGTGATTAAGGGCTATGTGCAAATTATTTTATTTTATTTTCACAATTATTAACAACTTTAAAGATTGACCCATAAATTCAGTAATTATCTATAAACATAACATTCTGTAATGTGTCATTCTGAGCTTTTACCTTTGAAAATGGTAAGAATTGTACTTTACACAGTTGACCATACAATGGGTGATACACTAGTTCACAATATTGATGTTGGGATGTTGAAGGATATATTTTACTATACCTCTTAACATAAATATTATTTCTACTTAATTTTGTTATTTTTATAAAACAAATTATGACTCAACTGCCCTTTCCATAGCTTTCTTCCACTTAAGAAGAGTTGGTCACTTTTAAGGAATTTTTATTTTACTATATCTTTACATAAATATTTTTTTTCTTCTTAAAAACTATTTCGTTATTTTAAAAACCCAATTAATGACTCATCTGCACTTTCCAATAGGTTGGATGTGAGGGGGAAGTACGTAGCTTTCTTCCACTTAAGAAGAGTTGTGCACTTTTAAGCAATTTTTATTTTACTATATCTCTTTACATAATTATTATTATTATTTTTTTTACTTAACTATAATTTCGTTATTTTACTAACCCTAATGAAGGTTGCACGCACTTTTCACAATCCGTTATATGGAGCTATTCAATTTTGATTTTGCATATTGTTTGTTCATGTGAGCACTTTACAATATTTCAATAACATAATTTTTCTTTACCACTTCGTTATTTTGGCTTGGATTTTCGTTTGTTGGAAATATGAACTGAATTTAAAAATGCTTTTGAAATTAAAAACTTTTATAAACGTTTAATAAACAATACATTTTTAAATAAAGACGGTGCAACAGCGCGACAAAGGCACATAGGTTATATAAATTCTCTAATGTGGATAAATGCATATTTTGTACACATCACAATACAACATATAGCCTATATATGTCCTTGTTAGGAGAAAATATATGTCGTTATTATTACGTGAAAAGATGTTAAAACGACATCTCATTATGACATAACTGAGTGGGAAAATAATATGAATGTGGCAGCAATGCGTCAGCATATAGTTTTGTAACCTCTTATTTGGTTAAATGGGTAAACTATAAACATGAAACTAAGCATGTTGGCTCACAATGACTTGTTCTCCATTTAATGTTGAAGAAAATGTTGAATGAAATTAAAGAAAATTAGGGTGAGATCAAGAGAAAAAAGGAAGAAAGAAAAAAGTGTGCAATGGCTCTTATAGGGCTTTAGCGTCCAAGTAAAAGACAATGTCTTAAATGTTCAAAACATGTTTAATTGGTTGTACTTCACCACAACACGAACATAACATTAAGTGGCGCACAAAGTGGGTATGCGCTATATGCGGCGCATAGGGGCGCAGCCAAAGCGATGGATATATATATATATATATATATATATATATATATATATATATATATATATATATATATATATATATATATATATATATATATATATATATATATATATATATATATATATATATATATTAGATATATATATATATATATATATATATATATATATATATATATATATATATATATATATAGCCTATATATATATATATAGGCCTATATATATATTCTATATGTAGCTGCTGTTGTGCGTTTCTAAATCATTTCTGTATTTCCTCAATATTATATAACATTTTAGAGGACTAACAGTCTATAGGTGCCCTCATAAGATTACATAATAGAATTTTGGATAATAATGGAATATCGCGAGTGGGCGCGCCTGGTGGGGGCGCTGGCGATTTGACAGCAAAACGCGCGTCTTTGACGCGTGGTTTACCACAAAAACGCGCTCTTAACGTGCGCTTTGGGGTCATTGAAAACGGGCGTTTCCGTTAAGAACGCGCGCTTATATGGTAGGCCTAAATCACGCGTCGAGAACGCGCGCTATGAGTCGGACAAAACGCATGTTACTAACGTGTAGGCTAAACAGGTAAACCAAACAGGCTGTGCAAACTTGTGTTTTAAGTATCCAAACAGACTAAAGAACGTGCCCTTTCCTTGTGGTTCTCAAAATTGCATGCTCAATTTTTAGGGCACACCTCTTATAAAGTAAAGTTACATATTGTTGACCATCTTTTAAGTAATTACACTATTTACCACGAAACACTATGGCTGTTATGAGAATTAAATTAAATAAGGCTCAACAAAATCCATCTTACTATTTATCAAAATCCACTTACACTGTAATTTCAATTGCCTGAATAATGTAATGAGATTTTAAAATTTATGTTGTAATATAATATTTTAATAATAGAAATATGAATATGTTGGGAAAATGTATTTATTCCATTTATTTTGGCGGCGTAATGGATCATTCAACTATAATTCGTTCTAACCGACTGTTCAAAAACGGTGATTTATGGGAGAACGAAACCCATAGGCCTACTTTGTTTGAATCTATTTTTGTTGGAAAAATAGAGCAAAACTGTAAAAAATGACTACTTGTTGTTTATTGAACTGTTGTATAAAATTAATATCGCATTTTGCAATCGTGCTGATATAGGCTAGTATCTCTGGAAAATAGCACTCTTGCTCGTATGATATTGCTTACCTCATAATTTTCTCTTGAATTACTTTCAAACGAATGTTTTTTTTTTCGTTATTACCCTATTTTTAATGAAAATACAACAGCAATAAAATAGTAGGCCTACCATAAAAAAACTTGCGTTTATGGAACTTTTGTTAAAAAAACGAATAAGACGGATGACATAAAATAGCTATACCCGAATTATAACAAATAAATAAAAGATATTTGGAAATTCCTCAATGGGAAACCCTCAATTTGTGGTTTGTGTTTTCTGTTATTAACAAAATTGATCTTGCGCTTGTGCCTCCGCTATCTTCCTGTCAATCATCTCGCTCGCGCCTATGATTACAGTTATAGTAAAATTTAAATTCACCATCATCGGTTCCCATCCTCAGCCGATCTGCATGACAGTTTTTGCAACGACCATCAATACTAGATAAATGGGCAAGTAAAAAGGCACGCCATGTTACAATTTAGTAGGAACTAAAGAGCGCTCTAGAATGTTTGGTATGCGACATTATTAGTATTGGGCATGGAGAACCGGTTCCTACTTGGAATCGTTTTAAAATTCAGGGCCGGGTTTCCCAATAACGATGTATCTTAGCTCTAAAGAGCATGTTCTACGAGCGAAGTTACGATCACTCGCAGCAATTCCACGTGCGTTTCCCAAAAATGTAATTAACATGAACATAAGTGCTACTTAAGAGTCGCTGTCCATTTGCGAAGTGCTGAAATATAACCTTATATGGAATCGTTTCCTCTGAACGTTTCACCTAATAATTGTCATCTGATGTGGATTAGCAATCAAAACACGTCTATAAAGCAACTACCTACAGGCTGAGGCACTGACAAAATGGCTGAACAAAAAAAAAACAAGAAAAGATACCTTTCAAAAAGACGAAATAAATATCCTCATTTAATTCAGATGTGTATTTATATTTTTGTTTGTTTGTTACCTGCCCTCATAAAAAAAAAAAAATCCAGTGATCGTAAAGTCAGTTTCCACAAAAATATTAAGCAGCAGAACTGTTATTTTTTTTAATCAACATTGATAATAATGAGAATATTAAAATTAACAAAAATAATAAAAAAAAGTGTACAATAAAGTACAATCAAAACCTTATACACTTGAATAAATGCACAATGCACTTGAATAAAGTTAAAGGTGTAATCTGCCGGTTGTCCTGTAGGTGACCTCATAACTCTGTCTTCTTACGATAGCCTACACTTAGAGCTTTATGATTAGGCTACTCAAGAGCACTCGTAGATCTACGCTCATTTTCAAGTGCTACTTAAGTTACGATGCTTTTGGGAAACAGACCTTAATATTAAGATCACTCGTACGATCGTTTTTACGATCAATTTAGGTTTACGATGCTTTTGGGAAACGCAGCCCAGATTATTTTCTTTCTTTTCGTTTCTTTATTGGAATCCGATCATAATGTTAATGTTTGTCAATTTGTGACAGTTTTTTTTATTTGTTAACATTGTTAATAATAATAAAAATGAAATAAACTTATAAGTAGTAAACACTATTGACACTTTTTGGGAAAGTTAACTAATAACTGTAAAATAAATAGCCTATAACAAATATCTAGCCTATACTAATGCAAACTTTTAAATGCTTTCAAAGGCAAAATACATGGAAACGATGTATATGTATCAGGTGTTTTAATTGAAAAATAAGCAAATACTCAAAAGGCAGACGTGGCAAATTACAATAAGTAACAGCAATGAAGTCTCGAATCAAGGGCAAGGAATTAAAAAAATTAAATGAAGAAAATAAAATAAAATACATAGTAAGGAGCTATATTGCTCTTAGCTTATTTAAAAAACTGGCTAATGAAGAAGCTTTTTCACTTGAAAGGCTACAACGTGAAGCAGCAAAAGCTTTAAGTTCATTAGTAAAATGAGAAAAGGAGGGGTTTTCAAAAATCTGCAATTATGAATAAAGTATTTAGCAAGTTCAAATAGGTTATTAATCAATTGTGATCGATCTTTCTTAAGTAAACCAAAATGAATTTGTTTGTATTCAATGAGATTTACACATATAATAATATATGACAGTTTGTACAATTGAGACCAAAGCAATTTGGAGTAATAATCAGGGGCGTAGCCGTCTTTTCATAAGTGAGGGGGACAGAAATGTCAGGTATAATACCTGTTTTTTTCTGACCTCTGTCTAATTGACAGATTTAATTGATCTATTGCTTTTAATTCAGTAAGATATCAAATACACTGCTGAACAACAACCACTAATATGTATAATATTTTCCCCTATATTTTATGCAAATTTTATGATTGGTTTATGCACTACAAACACTTGTGCATTAAAGGGTTAGTTCACCCAAAAATGAAAATTCTGTCATCAATTCCTCACCCTCATGTCGTTCGACACCCATACGACCTCCGTTCATCTTCAGACACAAATGAAGATATTTTAGTGTAAAGCTGATGCTGAGAAAGGCTTCAGATAGGCCTCCATTGGCATTCAGTACATTTACACTCCCAAGACCCATAAAAGGCACTAAAAACGTTGTTACAAAGTCCATCTCACCACAGTGACTCTACAATAATTTTACGATGCGACGACAATAGTTTTTGTGCGCAAAAAAAAATCAAAATAACACCTTTATCCAACTTGTTCTTGTCTTCCGTGTGTGCCTCCACGAAGCATGCGCGAGAATATGACGCAGATCCGGCGTTCGGACACATGACCCAGAAGAGATTTGTTTACAAGCAGAGGAAGACGCGCGTGTCTCAGCTGTTGAATTCTACATTGATCGTGCTTTAGGTCTCGGCGTAGTGCTCAAAATGGGGCTAAAGTTTGCATTTCATGGATTCCCGAACGCCGGCGCTACGTCATATTCTCGCGCATGCGTCGTGGAGGCATACACGGAAAACAAGAAGAACTTGAATAAAGTCGTTATTTTGATTTTTTTTGCGCACAAAACCTATTGTCGTAGCTTCATGCAATTATTGTAGAGTCACTGTGGTGAGATGGACTTTGTAATGACGTTTTTAGTGCCTTTTATGGGTCTTGTGATGGTAAATGTACTGAATGCCAATGGAGGCCTTTCTCAGCCATTAGCTTTCAACAAAAATATCTTCATTTGTGTTCCGAAGATGAACGGAGGTCTTATGGGTGTCGAACGACATGAGGGTGAGTAATTAATGACAGAATTTTCATTTTTTGGGTGAACTAACCCTTTAAGTACCCATGGATTTTATGTAATGTTAAAAAAATATCACTGAACAAGGCAGTGTAGTTAAAAAATTACAATTGTTCAATGTTTTTGAAAGAAGACTTCTGCTCACCAAGGCTGCATTTATTTAATAAAAAATGCAGTAAAAAATTTATAGTGAAATATTATGCCAATTTAAAGCAGCTGTTATCTATGTGAATGTATAAAGAAATTAAGTAATTTATTCCTGTGATCAAAGCTGAATTTTCAGCATCATTACTCCAGTCTTCAGTGTCACATGATCCTTCAGAAATCATTCTAATATGCTGATTTGCTGCTCAAGAAACATTTATGATTATTATCAATGATGAAAACAGTTGCTTACTTAATTCACTGCTGAAAACACTGCTGCTTAATTTTTGTGGAAACCATGATAGTATTCAAACTTTTGTGGTAAGATTAAAAAAGAGAGAAATTCATACTTTTATTAATTAAACATGCATTAAATGATAAAGTGATATTTATAATGTAAATAAAGATTTATATTTAATAAGTGCTTTATTTAATGCAAATAAATGCAGTTAATTTAACTTTCTATTCATCAAAGAATCCTGAAAAATAAAATGCATCATGGTTTCCACAACATTTTTAAGCAGCACAACTGTTTTCAACATTTATAATAATCATAAATGTTTCTTGAGCAGCAAATCCTCATATTAGAATGATTTCTGAAGGATCATATGACACTGAATTTTCAGCATCATTACACCAGTCTTCAGCTTTGATCACAGGAATAAATTACACGTTTACTAGCTCAGTTACATAGTAATCAGCTGTTTTATATAATAAATGCAGCCTTGGTGAGCAGAAGATACTAAACATTAAAAAGGATGTCAGTTAGCACTGCATTATTCATATACTTTATTGCCAATAAATACCTTGAGATGGCTTGAAAAACACACATGAACCATATAATGTCGAAATCATGTGTTTGTCGTCGCGTTTCATCAGTCATAATTCTCTTTATTTAGCTGCTGGTTCAGCGCTGTGAATGCCTTTGGAACGTGATTACTTCTACGAATCCGTTTTGGACTTTCTGTGAGAGGGTATCCTCCGGCTTCGAGTATGAATTGGAGTGTTGCACGAGAGTGTTAGCAGTAGCACTCCATGGTGTTCAGAGCGCCTTGTTTTTGGATACGAATAAAATGACAGGTCATGATTTATTCACATTGGCTTCTACGTAAACAAACTTGCCCGTGTAACAGACGTAGGCCAGTAAGAGCGGTACGACTAGACGCCGGTTCGAATCCCCCACAGAGCGGGTCGACTTGGACCGGTGAGACTCGGTAAAGTGCGGGGGACGAATTTACGTTTTATTAAAGGTGCGGGGGACACGTCCCCCCCGTCCCCCGCGTAATCTACGCCCATGGTAATAATAATAATAATGAAAAAATATATATGCTCAGTGGTTTCAATATTAGTTCCACAAAATTAACAAGAGTTTTCTCCAATATTAAATTTAGATTTAAGGAATTATTTAGATGGGTATGTAATTTATTATATTGAAATAAAGTTATTTCATTTTAGGGAGAGATGGAAAGGTGATAATTAATTCTCTGTATAGGCGTATTGTAAGGCGACGACGTATATATCAGGCGTCTTCTAAGGCGACGTACATAGAAACGACGTATGTATCAGGCGTCTTATAAGGCGACGTACATAGAAACGACGTATGTATCAGGCGTCTTATAAGGCGACGTGCCTAGTTCAGACGTTAAAATTTAGTCAATTTCTCACATACGCCGTCGCCACGCCGCCGTAGGTATTCGTTCCTACCATGACGTCGCCGTGACTTCGCCGCCGGTCTGTCGTCTAACGTCTCTATCAATCCCATTCAAAAAAAGACACGGACTGACGGCGACGGATGGGTAGACTGCTCCTTCTCCTTCTTCTGGGAAGTTTGTGAAATGTCACTTTTCGCACGCCATAGTAGGAAGCCGGCTGCCGCTTGGTGCGCCGTCAAACGTGTTTGCGATTACGCAATTCTGACGCTTCTACAGCCGCCGGATCACCGCCGGTGGTCCGCCGACTCATTGCTATCTGGGGGGAAGCATTACTTTCTGAAAGGCTACATTAATAGGTTACAGTAATAACTTGTACTGTATCATTAAACGTACTGTGTATAAGTTGAAAGTAACGTTTAGCCTACTAGCTAATTCTAGCCAAACTCAAAGTAATTCTCTGTTGACAACGTGGGCATCATTTCTTTCGGTTCCTTCATGTTAAACAAGTAAAACTCAAGTAAATTAATCAAATACTACAAAATGTACTTACCAAACAGTAGATTTTTAATAATATATGGAAACAGCTCTCTCCTCAAGTCCTCTTCTCCTCGTGGTTGTTGAAAGAAAAGGAATCGGGAAAACACATGGACGCTATCTCGCGAGATAATCTATAAAATCGCGGGATTTTGAAATATCGCTAGATTTATTAATATCTTTTGTTACTACATCTTGGCAGCACAGTTCAAGTCAGACGTAATGGTGATAGGATATATTACTGTTTTACATATTTATAGCCTGCATACATTCCATAAAAATAATAACAACGAATACATAAAACGGGTTGAAATAATGACTCAAATGCAGTGGGTTCACATTCACAATCACTTAACCACACAGGGCACTTTGTGATTATAATTTATTTAAACAAAATAAATTAAATATAGGCTAAATCTTGTATTTCATAAAGATTTTTTTTTATGTGTCTTGACCATAGACCGTAAAAAAATAGGTCTTGACTGGACGTGTACGGGACGTCAGTGGACGTCTATTCACACAACCTTGACTAGACGTGTATGGGACGTCAGTGGACGTCTATTCAAAACCTCTTAAAAACTACTTGGGGCACTTAAATTAATTATTGCAGTATTAACCATGCAAGGTGTAAGCAGCTTCTGCATATTTCACAATGATTTCATAGAGGGTCATGATGGACTATAAATGCACGCGTGGTGACGTCCTCACGACGGATTCTCAACAGGGTAAATATTGAACTACACGTAGCTAAAAGTCAAAGTAACTATTATACATGCAACCGGAGAGAACTGTAGACATGTACAAATGTATCTGAGTGAATTTTTAAGAAATGTTCTGTGTTACATACTTTTACCGATTTATGCCGTCCTACCGCGACTATTTTTGGCCACGGACACGACGTTGCCGTCGGACCAATGTTTGCTGGGCATATACACTTCATTATTTAATCACACTGTCTTCACAACAGTTTGTGTTGGCTGTAGTTAGATGACTTTAGCTGCCCAGCAAACATTGGTCCGACGGCAACGTCGTGTCCGTGGCCAAAAATAGTCGCGGTAGGACGGCATAAATCGGTAAAAGTATGTAACAGAATTTTAAATAGATTCTACCTTAGTGACAACACAGCTTAATATACACTACCAGTCAAAAGTTTGGAAAATGTACTAATTCGATTTTTGAAAGAAGTCTCTTCTGCTCACCAAGGCAGATTAAAAATAAAAAAAAAGCTGTAATATTGTTAAATATTATTTTACAATTTAATAACTGTTTTCTATTTTAATATATTTTAATATTTTAATATATAAAAATACAAAAAGCTGTAATATTGTGACAGTTCTGTTGTGACTGTTTTCTATGTGAATAGTAAAGTGTCATTTATTCCTGTGATCAAAGCTGAATTTATCATCATTACACCAGTCTTCAGTGTCACATGATCCTTCACAAATCATTCTCAAATGATTTGATGCTCAACAAACATTTATGATTATTCAGGGTACCCGCGGGATCTTAAAAAGTCTTAAATGTCTTTAAATTCAAAATCAAAATTTTAAGGCCTTAAAAGTCTTAAATTCGCTGAAGTATTGAGTTCTAGGTCTTAAATCATTTTAAAAGGGTCTTAATTTTCCTACGTCCATGTAACGCTACTCCATTGCTCATTGAAATGCTCCCGCGATGTTTTAGAGTGTGTGTGTGTGTGTGTGTGTGTGTGTGTGTGTGTGTGTGTGTGTGTTAGTTCGTTCTTTCGCTAGTGAGAGACCAACATGCATCTTCTTTAGCAGCCAATCAGCTTTCGTGTTATTGGCGCGGGTCTCTTTCAAATTGTACCACAGACACATCAAACGGATTTCATTCTTCAGCTTCAGTTCTCCAGTTCTTCCAGTTCACGCGATCGTGATAGCAAAGGCGAATCTTTCCTAACTGCCATCTCGCATAATGACCAAATAAAAGTTTGATATGCCCGATAGCACTAAACAAAGAGTTTAAAAAGCGATGGAAACCCCGAACTCATTCGACACGGACTGATGTCAGACTGGCCGCAGATTCTGCACGCGTTTGCCGCCTCAGCGCTCGCGCGCGTGTACCGAGTCTAGGCTCATTCATAGATATCCATATCTATGGGCTCATTACTGTAGGTCTTAAAGTGAAAGCAACCCAATATAGCCTAGCCTATTAACCCCCCCTCCTGCCTGTGTCGTTAGTATTAATCAAACAACAACAACGGGGAAAAACAAACAGTAGCCTACCTAAACTAAAGCACTGTTTGTGTCTGTATATTTAAGTTGAATCTTGTTTGACAATAGGACAAATAAATACATGCATTTTGTTTGTTTTATTGCCATGTGTGACTATTGTGCATCTAATATAATGATATGGTAAATGTGGCATCCTAATTATGAAAAAAAAAAAAAGAAACATGCACATTTCTGAAAATGACCACCACAAAATCAGTAATTTTGATCTCACAAAAAAATGTAGGCTATATACATACACACACACACTACCGGTCAAAAGTTAGAGAACAGTTCGATTTTTAAAATGTTTTTTAAAGAAGTCTCTCCTGCTCACCGAGGCTGCATTTATTTGATCCAAAATACAGCAAAAACAGTATTGTTGTGAATATTTTTTATTTTTTACAATTTTAAATAACTATTTTATATTTCAATATATATCTTAAAATAGAATTTATTTCTGTGATTCAAAGCTGAATTTTCAGCATCATTGCTCCAGACTTTAGAGTCACATAATCCTTCAGAAATCTTTTTTTTAAAAACTTTTTTATCCATCAAAGAATAAAAAAAAAAAAAAAAGTTTTACACAACTGTGTTCAACACTGATAATAATCATAAATGTTTGTTGATCATTAGATATATGAGTGATTAGTGAAGGGTCATGTGACACTGAAGACTGGAGTAATGATGATAAATTCAGCTTAGATCACAGGAATAAATTACACTTTACTATATATTCACATAGAAAACAGTCACAACAGAACTGTCACAATATTACAGCTTTTTGTATTTTTAATAACATCAATGCAGCATTGGTGAGCAGAATGTAAAAACATTAAAAAATCTTACCATTCTCAGACTTTTGACCGGTAGTGTGTTTGTATATTAATCCTGGTGGGATTGAGCTATGAGGAAGTGCAAGATTACTAATACTTTGTTCAATTTGAATAAATTAATTTGCTTTGCAAGTAATTTTGTGATTCTGCATTTCCTTTTGTACTTTTTTTTTTTTAATTGCGTGATATAGGTCTTAAATTTAATTCATAATGGTCTTGAAAAGGTCTTAAATTTGACTTGGTGAAACCTGCAGATACCCTGTTATTATCAGTGTTGAAAGCAGTTGTGTAAAACATTAATTTTTCATTTTTTTGATGAATAGAAAGTTCAAAAGAGCAGTATTTATCTGAAATAGAAAGCTTTTGTAACATTCAAAACGTTCAGAAGTTTTGGATCGGTAAGAATTTTTTTTGGGGTGAGAGCTTAAAGAAATTTAATACATTTATTCAGCAAGGATGCATTAAATTGATCAAGTGACAGTAAATACATTTATAATGTTGCAAAAACTTTATTTCAGATAAATGCTGTTCCTTTGAACTTTTCTATTCATTAAATAATCCTGGAAAAAAAATTGTGCACAACTGTTTTCAACATTGATAATGATAATACGTTTCTTGAGCAGTAAATCAGCATATCAGGATGATTTGTGAAGGATCAAGTGACTCTAAAGAATGGAGTAATGATGATAAATTCAGCTTTGAATCACATCTACACGATGGTCCTGAAAAATGAATAACAGCATTTCCTAATGTTGTTTTGCCTCTTAACAGCTGCATCAAGGAGTGAGCACAGAAGTGAGGGTATATATGTTAATGGACTGTTCCAGCCATGGGGTTGTCCTATCCAAAATTTAATTTACATTTTAAAATTGTTTTTTTGTTTTTAAATTTTGAATTAGGTGGCACCAGACCCTCAAAGAGCGCCTACCCCATGTCAACTACAAGTAAGAAATATTATATGTGGTGGTTTTAAAACACTGACCATTAAAATAAAATGCCTTTAAAGGTTCCATGACGTTGATCTTTTTTTTTTTGAGGTGTACTTATATTATGATTTTTACATCATAAAATGTTTCCGTGTGTACATATTAATCTTATTTTTCTTTAAGAATTCCAAAGGAAGATGTTTTTGATGTTGTTCGATTTAAAAGACCAACTTAAGGAAATAGTTGCCATTCTGGACCCTGGCAGGTCTACAACGACTCTAAAAAAATGGATTTAGAGAGTGACTTAAAACTCTTTGAAGAACACATCAAAGATGTTGATAACAGGTCGATCTGCGTAAGTTATGACATAAAATATGTATATATATGTATGTGTATATATCCATATGTCTTTCTATAGCATTATTTAAATTTTCACATTTAGGTCCAGCAACTGTCCAGAGTTGGTGGGTCGTCTGTGAGAGATTGTGTAAACAAAGTTATGAACAGGTATGTATTTCCCTTGAATTGTGTATTGCTGCATAATATTTCAGGAAAAAAAAAAAAAAAAAAAAAAAAAAAAATATATATATATATATATATATTGATTAACACCATAATTAACCCACCATTTATATTACTGTAATTTAATCTATCACTTGTTCTGAAGTTTTAATAAGTCCTTACTGGCTCAGACAGTCAGCCAGACTGAAAACAAGAAATCAAAACATGATTTCAGTGTAAGCCATGAATGACATTCATTACTTGTCACCAAAAACTTTGGATATAGATAAGGACATGGTTCATAGCACTTGTTACATGATAGATGAGTAGTTGTGAAAGTGTATGTTTTAACATGGCATGCAATTGCTACGCTGCACATTAGATTCAAGAGTTTTATTTGTCACATACACAGTTATATACACAATATACAACTGGCAGTGAAATGTAAACAGGTCCGCTCCATGGACAGTGCAAATAACAGTTACAAGAAACACAAGGGGAAATTAAAATAGAAATAGAATAAAAATAGAATAAAAAGTATTAACATAAGTAGAATTATAAATAAATCAAGTAAAAGATAAAAATAGGAAATAAGATAAAAATAAAAATATAAAAATAAAAATAAAAAAATAAAAAAAGTGGATATGATAAGTGAGATAAACTGTAGACTTAAAAATAAGTGACATTATGACATTACTGTTAATTGTGATTTATTGACCTTATTTGGTTATTTTTCTTAGGTGAAGTAATCCTACATTTCTTTCACAGGATGATGTCAAATGCTTTGATGGGGAAATTCAATATGAGGGGTGGTGGCCAGCTCGAAAAGAAGGCATTTAAAGCCACACCTTTATATGGGGTAATTCAAGGTAATTTTAGGCATATGCCAATCTAAAAAAACTCTTGTTCCTTGTATATTGATGTAATTTTTATTGGTAAGGGTCTTTCTCAAGGTCACCACAGTGATATTGAAGAGCACCCCCCCCCCCCAACTGTTCTAACACCCATTTAAAGCATAACATGTTTTATACAATACAAAAAAATGTAATGCATGTTTATTCCCTTTTTCTAATGTTTCATTCATGTTTCTTTCTTGTTCCATGTTTTTTTAAATTTAGCTCTAGATAAAAAAAATAAAAACATTTTTTGAAAATAAGTGCATGTTATTTAATTTTATTTATTTTAAAAAGAAATGTATTCTCTTCCCTTAGATGCTGTGAAGAGGTGGAGCCCAAATGCTACAGACTGTGAAATCGACGCAGCAATGGCGGAACACCTGAAGCACGCACCAGGAAGAGCTGGGGGTGGTGGATACAAAAAATGAACCAAACTATTTTAATGTGTTTTAAGGGATAGTTCACCTAAAAATTTAAATTGTCATTTACTCACCCTCATGTTCCAAACCTGTATACCTTTCTATGTTCTGCTGAACACAAATATATTTGGAAGAATGTTTGTAACCAAGCAGATCTCACCTCCCTTTAATACCATAATCATTTTTCCCTACAATGATAGTTAATGAGTTGAGATCTGCTTGGTTACAAACATTCTTCCAAATATCTTTGTGTTCAGCAGAACATAGAAAGGTATACTGGTTTGGAACATGAGTGTGAGTAAATGACAGAATTTTCATTTTTGGGTGTACTATCCCTTTATATAGTAAAAAATATTTAATATTTTGTAATGGGGGTTTTAGTTTGGTTAACAGATGTTGAACATTAATGAAAAAAAGAGAACATTTGCGGCTGTTCAAGAAAAATAAAATTGTGATAAATCAGAACATGCTTTTTTTCCCTTATGTCCACAAATAATGTGTTATTGTTTGTAAAGTACACGTGATTAAAACGTTTTATGGACGTTCAGGTCTGACTGGACCGATTTTGGACCTTTTTAGAACGTTTGTCAATGTGTTAAACCTTCCACGGTGTTACACAAAAGGTGTGTGATTATTTTATATGCAGACATATATATATATATATATATATATATATATATATATATATATATATATATATATATATATATATATATATATATATATATACACACGTAAATTAAGCAGAAACACATTTAAACGTCCAGAAAATGACTCATTTAGACGTCCATGGACGAGCAGAAAAGACGTGGAAATCACGGCCAGATGACGTCGAAGACGTCCGTTTAACTATCATTTTGGAACTATTTTTCAACCATGCAGGCTTATATATATATATATATATATATATATATATATATATACACTTAAATTATGCAGCAACGCATTTAAACATCCAGAAGACGACGCATTTAGACGTCCAGGGACGCGCAGAAAAGACGTGGTATTCACGGCCAGATGACGTCGAAGACGTCCGTTCAACTTTCATTTTGGAACTATTTTTCAACCATGACGGGACGTGTCGGAGGGACGTCTTTTCAACGGTCATTAAACGTCATAATGTTTGCTGGGTGTGGTCACACTGCTAGCCTACATTGTACTTCTGAAGAAATGATTTTTAAATAAATAAGCTTTTAATTGTTTAACAATATTTAATCTTTAATATGAATGAGTTTGTCTGGAATTTATCGTTTTTACTTTCATGTTTTTACGTTGCATTTATTTGGTTCTTTATTCATAGTTTGACTCAAGCTTTTTTGCTTAAAGGTAAAGACCCAACTTTATGCATGTTTTGTAAGATTCCCCTCTCCGTTAAACATATTTTGTTGGACTGTCTTTGGTTAAAACAAGAATTCTCTTTTATCAAGTTATTTCACTTAAAATTTATTTAGTAAGATTATGCATGAAAAGGTTTTGGATATTTTTTATCATAAGTTGATTTAAAAAAATCTTGTATATGACGTGTTTGTTTGCTTGGTTTTATTGTATTTATATAATATTTGTATTTTTGTAATTTAATTTTTGCCATGAACATAGCCTTAGCTGCTGACATGGCATTAAATAAAACAATCTGTATTCCATTATTTTATTTATATTATTAAGATGTCTGCATAAGAGTAAACTTTAATCAGTGCAAACATTAAACTTTGCTGAAATTAAAAATCTTGATTTGGTCTCTACACTTCGTTCTGGTAACTCTGCTAAACTATAATTACTAAAACTAAAACTGAAACGAAATATATAAACTAAATAGAAATGTGTTTACAAAATAAAAACTAAACTAAAACTAGCTACATAATTTATAAAACTAACTAAAACTAAACTAAACAAAATCGAAAACGATAATGAAATTAAAACGAATTGAAAAATGCAAAACTATAACAACCTTGTCGGGCCAAACAACTTTCGTGCTCATAGTTATGCGTCAGCCCAACAGGAAGGGAGCTATTATGGGTTGTTAGAAAACGCATGCTCTGGAATTTAATATACTCCTCCGAGGCCATTGTTTTGATCATTGCCAAACTCGGTCAGCATGAAGTGAACATATTCAGGATGCTAAATTGCGAGTGGATTTTTGATATCTTGAATGGTTTTGCCGTGGTAAAGCAACAAATTTATGGCGAGAAAATGGAAACAGGAAGTGTGTTATAACTTGTGCAAACATTGACTGATTTTAATGAAACTTAAAATAATTTAATGAAACAGCTGTGTGTTTGTTGTAAGAGGCCGATCACATGGATATTACTTTTTTGAGTCAAAGTTATAGCGCCACCAACTGGCAGCAGGAAGTGTGTCACTTTCAATAATGCTTTGAATCACCATCTTATTTTCACCCGATTTACTTCAAACTTCATCAGTATAATGTGAAAACATGACAGATAGAGACGTATGAAATTGATTCCTGATATTTTAAAAACTGTTGCCATGGCTACGTGTCAAAGTTTAATAATCTTTTGGCTGTTTTGAGGCTCTAAGCATGCTTGAAATAGCTTGAAACTGCTTGAAACTCAACACACACATCAGAGATGTCAGTCAGTACACATGGGCAAAGCCTCAGAAGCGGGCGGGGATGAGGGGCTCTATAGCGCCACCTTTTGACAAAAGTGGGGGGGTTAGTTTTATCTTCAGTCACCAAACTGGGTACATATATTGTTCTCTTCAAGCCGGACAACTTTCTAATTTCATTAGCTTTGACCAACAGGAAGTCAGATATTTTGGATTGAATGTGAATTTTTGGTTAAATCAGGCTCTGAGTTTTTACGTTCTCCTCGTAGGCGATTTGTTCAATCTCCACCAAACTCAGTCAACATGAAACAAAGATACGGAAGATGCTAAAATGCGAACGGATAATGGATATCTCAAACGGTGTTGCCATGGCAAGGGATTAAATAAGGACAAAAAAGGGGAACAGAAATTGTCTCATATCTTGTAAAATCATAGTTTTATTTTAATTAAATTAAGATTGTATGTTCGGTAATTGAACCTGGATAAATGTAAAATGACTGTACTATTTTTCAGATCAATATATTTATTTATTTAAAATATTTCTTCTGAGGCTTATTCTGTGTCTCTGTGTGTGCTGCCCTCCCCTCAATGAACAGCAGACAGCAGCATTGTGTTAGTTTTGAAACAGGATAAAAAAAAAAAACATTGCATCTTTCTCTTTCTCTCTTCCAATCCCTCTTTTTGTGTGTGTGTGTGCTTGTTTATGTGATTTATGAGGACACACATTTGTATAATGACATGGGTATTACACTGGTATTACAACGTGTGTGTGTGTGTGTGTGGGCATGTTTTTGTGAAATATCAGGACACAAATGTGTATAATGACATGGGTATGACAGGTATTACAAAAAGAGGGTGAAATATGAGGACGTTCCCCATGTCCTCACTTTTCAAAATGCTTATAAATCACACAGAACAAGGTTTTTTTCACAGAAAGTGAACAGCCCAGTCTCTTGTGATGGGTAGGTTTAGGGGCAGGGGCAGGGGCAGGGGCAGTGTAAGGGAAATGAAAATCTTTTGTTGTTGTATTAACATTAAAGGGATATTTCACTCAAAAATGAAAATTCTGTCATCGAGAAATGAATACAGGTTTGGAACAATATTAGAGTGAGTAAATAATGACATCATTTTATAGGTGAACTGTCCCTTTAAGGACAGCGTGTTCACTGCCCTGTTGTCATTTTAAGACCTGCGTGCATCTGATATACAGACACGATTGCGATTTTACTTTCACTTTAGACATAACCGACTGTGTTTATGTTAACCTTGTGTGTATGTGTGACAGTATTAGCGCAGTAAGACGACTACAGTAATCACGTGTTTGACAGGCTTTTAGTGCGCACGCTCTGAAAAGCGCAAGTTTAAAACCGCGCACGCGAATGAAACACGCAAGGCTTTAAAACGCATGCAAATAATGAAGTTTGGTGATTGTGAATAAATATAGTGTTCCGTGAGTATAACTCTACCACTAACGTGTGATGTGAATGTATGTCGCGTTGTTCAGTATTGGGATGGAGGCAAATTATAAATAATAAAGAAAAATAATTAATTAAATGCGAAACCGAAAAAACCCTAAAATATCCCTAATATATATATATATATATATATATATATATATATATATATATATATATATATATATATATATATATATTGTAGCGTTCCGCTACTATAATAACCAGGCTTATTCGATATATAGTCGAATACTTTATTAATGAACTGCTGGGTTACTGTTCTGGTCGCAACCCACGCCGTACACAACATCAGATCTCTCGCAGCGCTCTCAGTCTGAACTAACCGCTTCCTCTCTCAACTCTCTCCTAGCCCCCCCCACCTGGCTTTAACCCCACCCCTTAAAGTGAACAAACACTAACAGTTAGAACCGCTTCTTACTAAATTAAGGATGTGAACATCAACACTTTAACTAATGTCTTCCAGCATTTGAAATGACATTACACTGCCCCCCCTTAATAAGAAGAACCCTCGTCCCCGAGGGGGCAAACAAAGTCTTTGAGGTGTCCAGGCAGGCGTCTCTGCCTCCTTGGCCGCATATCAGGCTGAGCGTCTGGGCTTGCAAGGGTATGGGGAACAGGGGAAAGTTCAAGGCAAGTGGCTGAATGTGGGCTGTTTAGGGCAGGGGACTCAAGAACAACTGGAGTGTGGGGCGTGGGCACGGGATCAACACTGTTTTTTGAGGCAAGGGGGCTGGCTTTCCGCTCTTCGAAAGAGGTGGTCAGGTTGCCTCTGTATGGGGCCAGCCTGTCTCTGTGCAGGGTTACCTTCCTGCCTCTAGGCGGCATCTGCACCCTATACACTACCTCCCCCACCCTCTCTAGAACCAAGCAGGGACCCACCCAGTGGCAGTCAAGCTTCGGGGAGTGTCCTCTTTTCTTTTTCGGGTTGTACACCCAAACTGACTTCCCAACTTGGAAGTCCCTACCTTTGCTTCTAACATCATAGTTCCTCTTTTGTCTCATGCCAGCTTTTCCCATTTGCTCCCTAGCGAACACATGGGCTGTTTCCATCCGATCCTGCAACTGCCTTGCATACTCTGGTCCAGCTGGTACACTCGGCGTATCTGGGGGCTTCCCGAACAACAACTCTGGAGGGGTCCGTAGCTCACGCCCCAACATAAGCAATGCAGGGGTGCATAATGTGGAGTCCTGTACTGCAGATCTGTAGGCCATGAGAACGAAAGAGAGGTGAGTGTCCCAATCTCGCTGGTGGTCAGATGTAAGAATGGCTAGCTGCTTGGCCAAGGTCCTGTTAAATCTACAAGGCCATCGCTTTGGGGGTGTAGGGGTGTTGTGCGTGTTTTCTCTATGCCAAGCCGTTCACATTTACATTTACATTTACATTTAGTCATTTAGCAGACGCTTTTATCCAAAGCGACTTACAAATGAGAGCAATAGAAGCAACTAGAACGGTCAAGGGCTACAGTATGCAAGTGCTGTAACAAGTCTCAGTTAATCTAACACAGAACACACAACAATTTTTTTTTTTTATTTATTTATTTTTTTTAAATAAATTAGACAGACAGAAAATGAATCGAATGGAATGTTAAGTGCTATTCTTGATTGGTTAGGTGCTGCTGGAAAAGACGTGTCTTTAGCCGTTTTTTGAAAATGGCTACAGACTCGGCGGCTCGAATTGAGATAGGCAGGTCATTCCACCAGGTGGGGGCAGTCCAGGAAAAGGTCCGTGAGAGTGATTTCATGCCTCTTTGGTATGGCACTACAAGGCGTCGTTCACTGGCAGACCGTAAGCTCCTGGAGGGTGTGTAAGTCTGAATAAGCGAGTTTAGGTATATTGGTGCAGAGCCAGTGGTTGCTTTGAAGGCGAGCACCAGTGACTTGAATTTGATGCGAGCAGCTATTGGCAGCCAGTGGAGACTGATGAAGAGAGGCGTGACGTGCGCTCTCTTCGGCTCGTTAAAGATCACCCTCGCCGCTGCGTTCTGGATCAGTTGCAAGGGTTTGATAGTGCATGCCGGAAGGCCCGCTAGAAGAGCATTACAGTAGTCCAGTCTGGAGAGAACAAGAGCTTGGACCAGGAGTTGTGTGGCCTGCTCTGATAGGAAGGGTCTGATCCTCCTAATATTGTATAACGCAAATCTGCAGGACCGGGATGTTGCAGTAATGTGGTCAGTGAATTTTAGCTGATCATCAATCACAACTCCAAGATTCCTGGCTGTCCTGGACGGAGTTATGGTTGATGATCCTAGCTGAATGGAGAGATTATGATGAAGTGCTGGGTTGGTACATGGCCGTTCACACATGGCCGTAAACAGCTTGGATTCAAAATTCCTCCCTTGATCACTATGAATGATCTCTGGCATACCGAACCTGCTGAACATCCCCTCCACCAGTGCATCGGACACTGTCTCCGCTTCCTGGTTCGGTATTGCATAGGCCTCTGGCCACTTTGTAAAGTAGTCCATTGCGGTGAGAATGAACCGGTTACCTCTCTCAGTAATAGGGAAGGGGCCCATGATGTCCACAGCTACTCTTTCCATTGGTGCTCCTACAGCCTGCTGTTGCAGTTTGGCATGAGACTGATCAAGAGGGCCCTTGTAAGCTGCACAGACATCACATCTGCGGCAGAAATCCTCCATGTCCCTTCTGTGCTGACCCCAGTAGAACCCTTGGCGAAGACGGCGGAGTGATTTGGACACCCCGAAATGGCCGGACCCCGTACTCCCATGACAATCAGTTAACACTGCTTCCCTCAGTGTCTTGGGCACTACCACTTGCCATCTGTCCTCCCCAGTGGCAGGCTCCTTCCATGCCCGCTGAAGTACTCCCTCGCTCAGCCGCAGTGTTGAATTTTGACCACAGTCCCTTTGTGACCAACGAGCACCCCATAACATCCCCCCAATTGGGTCTCCGCTGTGCCTCCAGCCAACGCAGCACTGGCTTCAAATCCTCATCCTGCTCCTGCTGATTTTTCCACTCTGGTTCATCAACCACCCTCAGTGCCCCACATGAAGGCTGTGCTGGCTCGTTCTCCAGACACAGTTCCCTCTCCTGTGTCTCTCTTTTCTCACAGTGACGGCAGCCCTCGGCAGCACAGGGGCGACGTGACAATGCATCGGCGTTGGTGTGGCTAGCCCCGGGTCTATGAACTACTGTGAAGTTGAATGACTGGAGTTCTTCCAGCCACCGGGCTACTTGACCTTCAGGTTCCTTGAAGGACATCAACCATTGGAGCGCAGCATGGTCTGTCCTTATTGTGAATGGAGCACCACACAGGTAGTATTTGAAGTGCCTCACTGCCATTACCACTGCAAGGAGTTCACGTCTGGTGACACAATAGCGCCTCTCACACTTATTAAAGATTCTGCTAAAGTATGCCACCATATTCTCTCCATCTGGTCTCTCCTGCGATAAAACCGCCCCCATGCCAACATTGCTTGCGTCTGTGTCTAAAATGAAAGGCAGTGTTGTGTCAGGTGGAACAAGCACTGGAGCTTCAATCAAAGCCTGCCGAAGGGTATCAAACGCCTTCTGGCACTCATCCGTCCAGACAAAGGCATGGTCTTTCCGTTGTAGGTGGAAGAGGGGCGCCCCTATGCACGAGAACCCCCTTACAAACCTCCTGTAGTAAGAGGCTAGCCCCAGGAAACTTTTCAGTTGTCTCAGGTCTGTAGGGGTTGGCCAGTCTCTAATGGTGTAAATTTTGTCTTCCAGGGTGCCTATGCCCTCCCTCCCCAACTTGTGTCCAAGGAACTCAACCTCCCGCCTCATGAAGTGGCATTTATCTGGATGCAGTTTCAGGCCTGCCGCTGCCACTCTTCCTAGCACACGACGGAGGGAATCAAGGGTCTCATCAAACGACTCACCATGGATAAGTAGATCATCTAGATATACAAGACATTCACGGCGAGGAACTCCAGCTAGCACTTTGTCCATGAGCCGTTCAAATGTGGCAGGAGCGTTGCAGAGCCCGAATGGGAGGACCTTGAACTGCCAGAGACCCCTATTTGTGCGGAATGCAGTTTTGGGAGCAGATTCAGGAGACAATGGCACTTGCCAGTAGCCGCTCCTCAAGTCAAGGGTGGAGAACCAGGAAGAACCAGCCACCAGGTCGAGGGACTCATCCACTCTAGGCAGAGGATATGAATCCTTTTTCGTAACTTTGTTGAGCTGCCTATAGTCTATGCAGAACCGCCATCTGGGACTATTTTTCCGCGGCACAATGACAACTGCTGAAGCCCACGGGCTCTCTGAGGGCTCCACTATACCCGCCTGCAGCATTTCCTCCAGCTCCTTATCCGCAGCTTCCTGTCGGGCAAGGGGGAGACGACGTGGCCTTACTCTTATCGGGCGGGCATGTCCTGTGTCAATAGCATGCTGCACTAAATGGGTTAGGCCCACTTCATTCTCATTAAGGGCAAAAATGTCCTTGAAGTCCTCCATGACTTCCCACAAGCGCACTTTTTGTTTCTCACTTAAGCCATCACAGTTTTTGGACCAAATGTCTCTCACAGCCGAGATCCGAGTCTCTCTCTCGTCATTGCTCAATCCACTGTCCAAACAATAGTCATCCTGTGTTGGCGAAAAGAAGGAAGGAGGGGATGCAGCATTACAATCGGAGGTGTGGTGTGTGTACCAATTTGAACTTATGGGCTGTGATTCCACAGAGAGAGTTGGTGGCACACAGGCTGGGTTTTCTGCTCCGAGGGCATGCCTGGATGTGTCTGCTGAATACACAGATAGGGGCACTGGGGTCAGACTTGGAGCAGGATGGGTCAGTCGTACCGAACGTCCATCAGGGAGGGCTAGTAAGTCCCTACATAGGTCCAGCACACAGCCAACGGCCCTCAAAAAATCCAGTCCTAGAATGCAGGGGTCCTGCACTTCAGCCACCCATGTCTGGAACGACACACACAGACCTCCTATGTCAAACAGGAAGAGACCTTTCCCTTTTATTGGCGCAAAGTCACCAGTCACAGTTTTCAGGCGAGCAGACGTTGGTTCCAAAGCTGTCCCCACAGGAACAAGATCAGGTCGAACCAGTGTTGCATTTGATCCAGTGTCAACAAGGGCTGTGCAAGTGGCTCCCGCCACTATAATGGGTATGTGGCAGAAATTTCCTACATAAGACCAGCCAACTACCATAACAGTTTCTGTAGGTCGCAGTTTAATCCCTTCCTCCACTCGCTGCCCCTCGTCCTCAGCCAGGGGCGAAGTATGGGAAATATCATCACGGGCCCGTGTTCCCCGATCTACACGGGCCCCAGGGCGTTTCCCTGCTCTTGACCAATCCTAGGGCACTGTCTGATTAGATGGCCTGTCTGGCCACAGCCCCAGCAAACTGCAGGTCGGTGGCGTGGGCGGGGCTCTGAGGCGGAGCGGCCCGGGCGCAGCGTGGCAGCATTTGTATAATTATCCATCCACACAGATGGCCTCTGATTCAATTCAGTCATTTCTGCAGCTCTCACTATTGGAGTAACCTCATTTTTATCAATTTCAGCCCCTAAAATCTCCCTTTCAATAGCCAGTTCCAGTGCTTCACTCAGTGTGGTTGGGTGAGCCAGCTGCGTTTGTACACGGAGCTCTCTAGGGTTGAGCGCCTGGATAAATCTGTCTCTAGCAAGCTCATTCTGGACTGATGGTGGCATTTCAGCATAGGCGCGTTTGCATAAGCATTCGATGTCATTGGCCAAAATATGGAGGGGCTCACCTTGCCGTCTGCGTCTGTTATGAAATTCTGTCCTTAAAAGGACAGGCTGGCTACATTGTCCAAACCGTCTATGAAGGGCCCCGACCAATGCATTATAATCATTTCTTTCTGCAGGACTCAACAACAACAGGCAGGCAGCCGCATCATCAGTGAGGCACAGTGCTAACTGCAAAGCTTTATGATTTTCAGACCAGCCTGCAGCATCTGCTAACAGTTCAAACTGGGCTTTGAATGCATCCCAATTGGTCTTATTGCGAGTGTGTCTGAGTCACTGCTGTATTGGCCGCGAACCTGGGCGCCGCCATGTTTGTTTACATCCCGCGTCTTCACGTCCTCGCGAGAGTGCGTTGTGCCGGGCCGCGCATGCGCTGTGAAGTCGGCGCCACTTTGCTGATGTACAAACCCACCGTGCGGGGCGAAAGGAGGCGCGAAGCCAGCTTCAGCAGCCTTTAGCATCATAGCCTCTCTCATCCTGGCTGCATCGCTCGAAACCCAGCGTGGGTCTGCCGTCGGGCCATGTGTCCACAAGCACTCGCCTTCTCCCCTTTCAATGTCCTCCGCCATCTCCTGTTTCACTTTCGGCCGCGCCCCGTAGTCCATCTCGGCAAATTCCCAGATCTTGCGTTGAAGTCCGTCACTTCTGACACCAAATGTAGCGTTCCGCTACTATAATAACCAGACTTATTCGATATTGTTCGAATACTTTATTAATGAACTGCTGGGTTACTGTTCTGGCCGCAACCCACGCCGTACACAACATCAGATCTCTCGCAGCGCTCTCAGTCTGAACTAACCGCTTCCTCTCTCAACTCTCTCCTAGCCCCCCCCACCCCCCACCTGGCTTTAACCCCACCCCTTAAAGTGAACAAGCACTAACAGTTAGAACCCCTTCTTACTAAATTAAGGATGTGAACATCAACACTTTAACTAATGTCTTCCAGCATTTGAAATGACATTACAATATATATATATATATATATATATATATATATATATATATATATATATATATATATATATATATATATATATATATATATATATATATATATATATATTAGGGATATATTAGGGTTTTTCGTGTGTGTGTGCCACAGCCTGAGAGACAGCAGGTGAATGTGTGTGTAATGTGTGTATGTTGCGTCTGACCTCTGTGTGTTTCCCTATTGTCCACCACAGTGACCCTCAGTACATGTGAGTGTATATATATGTTAAAACACTGTGGTATCAAATGTTCTAATTAGTTACACTGTTTATTTAAGTTTAAGTTATGTTGTAATATTTTCCTCTATTATATTGATGTTTATTATCATTAATATTATTATTAATGTTCACGTATCATTGTTTATGTTCATATATGTATTATTATTTAAGTTCATATATTCCTAGCTTTGGCAATATTGTACGATTTACATTCATGCCAATAAAGCAAATTTGAATTTGAATATATTATACTGTAGCGACTATGAGTCAGATAAAATAATAACTCAACGGGGAACTGAATTAAAATGAAAGACTCGAATGACACTATGTATTATAAATAATTCAGAATTAATGTTTACACCTTAACTTATTCGTCCGCCGATATGTAAGGACTTAAAGGGGGCTCTGTTAAAGGGAAACATGTATATTTAGCTCAAATGAATGAATTTAATGAATTCATAGGGAATTTTGAGAGTCTATTTTACAGCCGAGCAAATGACTCTTCTAGCGTTCATTTGAACGGGCCGTAAATATCAACTCTGCAGCGGATATTAATATCCGAACAATAGTGAAACACTATTTAACAGCCAGGTAACTTAGATCGGCAGTTCAAGACATTAAATTGATAAGCACATAACACAAGAACAGTTATCTTTGAATACAAACGGAACTTTATTGATTAATCTAACACATCAAACTAATATCTAACATAAACACACACGCTCGCACATTCACACGTTGCAGAAAGGAAGAAGGTGAGGAAAGAATAAGTTCTAAGAGAGAGAAATTATGAAATCCTAAGCAATCTATGCATTTATGAAACATGACCTGAAGAAACCATTGATCAGTAATTTAACCTCCTATCGTTTCTTAGGCAGGGTTATTACATTTGATCTAATGCACCAGTTCAGCTTGGAATCAAAAAGGCGTTACTTGCGTTTGGGTTTCGCGTGTCGTCTGTCAAGGGGGGATTCCCTTTTCCTGGCTGTACAGGGGTTTTCCCGGATCTTTGATTCGCTGAAGGTCTGGTCGACGTCTGGGGAAGCCAATCACGTGGCGTGTTGGCGGCTGGATGAAAGTCTTGTGGGCGTTGTTTGAAGTTGGAGCGTGCTGTTAGAATCTCGTTGTTGAGAGACTTTTGCGGCGTAACTTAACAGACCCGAGACGTAGCGGAAATAAAATAAACTTTAAGTAAAAGAAAGGAAAGTGAGAGAAAAGCAGATGGCCTGAATGAAATCGTTGTTAACCCATTTTCTCTGAAGTTGGTCTGTCACGATCGTCAGATCGTCTCCTGGGAGCTCCGTTCAGAACTCTCTCTGGTCAAACTGCTAGGACTTAGATCATCTCTGAACTGCGAACAGGCTGCGAACCAGCTCGAACCGAACTGGAACCGAACTTGAGCTGAACTCTGCACTGCTTCTGGTCTGAACTGTACAGAACTGTAGACAGAACTGCAGACAGAACCGTACACAGAACTGTAGACAGAACTGAACTTTTCGTTCGTGTTCTGAGACTAAACTCAAACATTTGCCCATCCCCTGGATGGGTTCTGGCCAATTAGGCTTCAGGGGTGACTGTGTCTCCACCCCTCCCACAAAATTGGGTTATCTATAGAATTTAGTTTCCTGCTCTTAAGCAGAGAGTAAATTTAGACCTAATTTCTTACTATAAGGACATGATCAATTCTATAAAGATTTCATTCAGCTCATCTGTTGGATTATACCCATACGAAGACACCGGTATCAAACACAATGCTTTTTCATCCACTCATTCAATAGTTACATAATTGCATGAATTGTGAGTAATATACATGCCTAATAGTCTAACTAACGTGTATTAGTTGTAAACACACTAACAAGTTATGTCGAAGGCTATTTGAATGAAAGTCCAATAATCAGTTATTTGATGTACTCCATAAGCTAACAGTTTCTGTGAGCTTACTTGGAGTTTTAGCTGTCACGTGGAGTTCATTTGCTGGTCATGCAAAGACAGAGATCTGGTTGTTTCTTTGTCTTGTGACAACCACGAGCCCCTTTGTCCTCTTTTAACTGAGTTTGGTGGCGAGTCCATAGGAAGTCAGAACTAGTAGCTCAGGGGCAGAATCAAGCCCCCATCTCCCTCGTGATGATGATGATTTCCTGGAGCTGAATTGTGCTTTGTTGAAAAGGATGTTAATTTGATCGAATCATTGGAAGATTAACTCATCTATATGTCTGCGTCCATAATTGCTACACTATAGTAAAATAAAGTTTCAGACAATGAAATAACAACTCTCTCCCACCGTTTAGATTTAAAAAATAAATGTTTTTGTTCAATCAGAATCTCACTCTGTCTGTCCTTCCCCTCCCCCCTTACTCTCTCTCTCTCTCTCTCTCTCTCTCTCTCTCTCTGTGTGTGTGTGTGTGAGACTTTCTCTCTTCATGATTATAATTTAAGCTATCACAAATATCACTATCACTTATAATAAACGGTCATGTGATGTGTTTGCCAAGATCACGTATGATGCATATGTCTTTAAATTAATTATTTACTGATATAATATACATTTATTAAACTAAAATTTCACATGGTTTTCTAAAAGTGGCTATTTATAATAAACTTCCATAAAATGTAGACACGCATCTTACTCTTACCTGACACTGATATTAAAATCATCTTTGCATTTTCTGTGATTTGGCTCCATTTATAAAAAATTTTATTAACATTTTTTTATTGCCCCACCCATATTAAAATGAAAGCATGCTTTATGGTGCATAAGATTGGTGCACAAACGGTAGCTAAGGTAGCTCAAAAAACACATGAAGAGAAGTGTTAGAATAAAACAACATCAGCATTCGAATGGTTTTCTGAACTCATTACGATTTGACCTTTGACATCATCTGACATTAAATTAATTTAAATGTAATTGATCTCATAGATGTGGCTGTTGTGGTTTGTGGTCATAGCAGCACCAACTGGTGCAGTTAATGTGGTGAATTCATATGACTTTGACATAGTCCTTTTATGTTTTCCCATTTTAAATGCCTATTGCCTGCCGTGCACAGTTAAGCTGATGCCACCGGCGTGGCGGTGCCACCGGCTTGGCCCTTAATCGCTGCTCGCAGCTTTAATTATAACTTCTTTTGCCTCACGTAACCAACGGTAAAAATAAGTTTCCATTAAATATACTTCATCATGAATAACATAAGTGCTTTTATATATAAAAAAACATTCAGAAGCATTCATTTTATGAAATGACATTAATAAGGATCAATAAATAAATACTGAAACAAAAAAAAAACATAAGAAATTACATTTATTGATTATGACTGATTTTATTTTACATCATGACATGCGCAACACGGACCGATGGGACAGATGCACGCATCGGTGCACAGTTTTGGATGGTTTCGTGTTGAAGAGCTGCAAATAAAGTAATCTATTCACATAATGTTTTCTCTCTTAAAATGTAAGCGAGTGTAAATGTCAGCATTATCATATATGTGTAAATAATTGAAGTCTGTCATGTAAAACAAGAGCTTATTGTGCAGTTCGGTCAGTCTGCTTTATTATTCCAACCATTACTCCTGATTGGAGGCTTACGTAAATATTTAGTTTATATGTAGAGTTACGCTTCAACTAAGTTTAATGGTGCAACGCAAAAATATTTAGTAGTGCGTAAGTTGTAACTTAGTGCCCATTTACGTCAAAACTAGGCTAATTTGTAACTTACACACAACTGGTGCAACCGGCCCCAGCAGACTGCACTTGCCTGACTGCATTGTGTAAAGTTGTGTTACTTTTCACAATGCAGTGTAATGCACTTAATGCACTTTACACAATGCAGTGTGGATGCAGCTGCTCGGCCAGGGAAACCCATTCCATGAAGCTCTCTACGCATTGTGTAAAGTGTAAAGTTTGGTGTAAGGGGGATTATGGTGTGGGGTTGTTTGTCAGGGGTTGGACCCTATAGTTATAACCCCATAGTTCCAGTGAAAGAAACTCTTAATGCTTTAGCATATCAAGACATTTTGGACAATTTCATGCTCCCAACTTGTGGGAACAATTTGGGGATGGCCCCTTAGAGAGAGTGAGATGCTGAACAGATGCAGGTAAATCACACACGCATCTCATCTCTCTCTCAATAATTAATTCAAATAAATGCTATAACAAATAAATGTAATCTTACGCACTACTATATCTGTCTTATTCAATGCGAGCAGAATTATATAAATGATCTAGATCTAACGAGTCGTAACTGACAAAAATAACCATAATTTTTACCCTTCTGGTCAAATATTGCGCAGCAAACATCAATAACATAGCCTGACGTCATCATACTCAATTCTAGTCAGAATATGAGTCTGATACTGCTCCGTTGGGCTGTGATTATGGGGCGTGTTTCAACCGCACCAGGAAAGACCTCAATTGGATAGACCTACAACCAATCAGAGCAACGGAGCGACGCATAACGTTAGTTGTCAAATGTCAACAGAACTCAACTGCACTGTGTTGCCATGTCCGCGGGTTGAAGCGACCCAAATTATGTGATATACAAACCCAGGAATGCGATTTTTAGCTGCCAGCCCTGCCAAAATTACACATATTTTACCCCCCAAATGCCTTTTTTCCCGGAGAACCCCCCCTGGAAAGCTATTGGGTTTGTTTTTGGCTAGTTTTGAGGAACGTTAGCAATTGGGCGGGTTTTGTTGTAAAAACTTGGCAACCCTGTCTGCACGCACGCTGGAATAAGTAGCCTTATGTTAGAAGAACAAGATTAGTGTAAACCAGGGGTCTCCACACTCGGTCCTGGAGGGCCGCTGTCCTGCAGAGTTTAGCTCCAACCTCAAATAAACACACCTGAACCAGCTAATCAGTGTCTTACAAGGCCCTAGTTATACATTGATTAGCTGGTTCAGGTGTGTTTAAAGGTGAACTATGTAGGATTTTTGCAGTAAAACATCCAGAAACCACTAGGCCAGTGTTATATATTTTGTTCAGTTGAGTACTTAGAATATCCCAAATGTTTTCAACTATTTGTAAATCGTGAGAAAATTGCTATTTTAACCAAGGAGCCGGGACGTGTGAGCTATGCGTGTGAGGGAGTCGCCTGTCGATTGCGTCATATCTGCGTCACCCTCGGTCTCCGGTTTTATTCAGTGAAACACTTTACTCTCACTGCATTGTGAACAAGTGTCATAGCAGCCGCCGAGTGAACGTCATAACTTCCTTTTCAACACACTCAGATATATCTAATACGATAAACAGAGTTGCGTTACCTCACACTCAGCACTGGAGAAGAGGAAGTGCCGCTGGCAACCGTGTCATAATAAAAGTCCCGCCAGCGACTATGCCATAATAACAGTCCCGCTCTTCAATCGCTCCTGCGGCCTTGCTCAGCTCCACAACACTCGCTCCTGCTCTGCTTCACTACAGTAATGTTAATAATCGCATCCAAAAACATGATTTCTGCCCGAGTCCTTTCCTGACTGTTTTCCACCGGCTGTGAGGTGAAGACCACATGTCCCGAGATTCTGCGCTCAAACGTGGCGTCATCAAACTACGCCTTTGTTTTGAACAGGCGACCTCTAGTGGACGGAAAAGTTACATAGTGTAGCTTTAATTGGGGTTGGAGCTAAACTCTGCAGGACAGCGGCCCTCCAGGACCGAGTGTGGAGACCCCTGGTGTAAACGATCTTTGCCGGTGTTGTAAAAAAAAGAATTTAAGGATACACAGAGTACTTACCAACACGATCATCATTTCTGAGAGAAATAGTAAAGGTGAATGCATATACGAACAAGTTCTCAGTTTAGGATTAGAACAAACTCAACCCAAGCGGCTTTTGATGACGTGGATGATTACGTTACTGTTTATCATCTGTCCATCATCGTCTAAAGCCCGCCCTGACAATTTCATTGGTCCGAACGGTTTCTGTTCGGGCATAATTACTCCTCTACCGATCAATTCCAGACCGAACTGCCCGAGTAAAACTGTTGTGGGCGGGGCTAAGTTCGGCTGGCATCCAGGCTATCAATAACATCTTTAATTTGTCAGTTCTGGAAAATGACCATGGCGGGATAATGCTCATGCACATATTCATACAACAAAATATTCTGGGGCCCATGAAAGTTTTGTGAAACTGACAACTAAAAGCTAGTGGACCTCAAAACCTGTTTCGAACTGACTAAATCTCACAAATATTTATGTTCAGATGGAATGACAATTAAAAAGAGCAAAGTCATTTATCAAATGTGTTGAAACCATCCATGAACATGAGAAGAAATAAAGGTGGAGGGGAGTCATCTTAGCCTATAAATTCCTAAATTATATACTACAGAGGGTTAACTTAAAGTCCTAATGAAATCAAAATCGATCTTATTTACTTTGTTAGCCCACATTACAGGTCTTAGGGCGAACAATTAATCCGTGCAAGTTAATACACATAAAAAAATTGTTTGCTGTGGTAATCTTTAATCAAAATCTGAAAAGTAACTTCCGGTCTTGAATGGCGTTCCCTTTCCGATGACGACTATGCGACGGCTTGGGTTTGAATATCCTTAACCACTCCCCTCCAACCGTTAGTCTGCTATGAGCGTGAGATGGAGAGGAGGAGCGCTGAAGGGAAACCCTGCCCTCTATTCAATATTCCGTTTAGCTTGGCAATACGTCTCAGCCCTGAAATAAAATCAGTTGCAACTTCCGGTTCACTGGGACTTTAACATCAAACCTTTATAGAGAAATGAGCAGTTATTTCAGCATGAAACATCTCTAGTGAGCGACTTAGTGGATGGGTGGGTAGAGATCTGCAGTAAGTGTGTCTGGTGTGAGGGTGTTCTCTTGTGGTGTGTCGCTGTCATCGATTCTCCACTGAAACGCCCTCCAGTTCTTCAAACACCTCCCTCGCCTTCTCAGCGAAGCACTTTAATACGTGACAAATAGGATCGGCCAGGCCTACGAGGTCAGCAGCCTGGAATCAGGCCCCAGGGCACTCAGCCCAATGCGGGGGAGGGAAAGCAATCTAGAACAACGTTCCTTTGGCCCGATTAGGCTGCCATGGATAATGCAGCCAAGCCAGTAATGCATGGCAGGGAACGCATGGTGGTGGGAAAAGGAGGGGTGCTGCTTTTGTTCAGCCCACTCCTGCTGCTCCAGCCGCTTGGGGTTTGTGTGTGGCGCTCGGGCCATCCCTGGGCCTGGATTTTTGCACTTATCTTTTGTCTGCGCTTTGCTCTTTTCTCGCATGGCCCCAGGTGCCAGCCAGCAAATGGCCGCCTTTCACAACTACTCAATGCAAATGCAAACACTCCGCTCTATTATAGCTACAGGAGTACATTCCAACAGCCAGGAAGCAGCACTCAAAATAAGAACAAAATAAATTGAGAAAACAATATCTGGAGGATAGAGGTGTTGAGGGCAGGTGCATTGACGATTCGACCATGCCAAGTACATAATGTGTTGGAAAAAGTTTATTTCACCATACATATACAATAATAAAAAGTCTTTGTGTGTGCTATAATCACTGGTGATCATGTCATATTACGCGACAATTTTCTCTTTATGCAACAAAGACCAAAACGTGTCCCAATAACATTTCAGTTCAAAATTAAAAGGAAAAAAAGAAATTATACTATGCATAAAGAAAATGAAACCTTTTTTGCATTGTGTGATATTATTTTCATGACAAAAGTGAATTTTACTCCAAAATTCTAAATGTAATACATAACTGATTCTGATTGCTGTAATGTTTTTTAAGTGATTTAAAAAAAAAGAATTAGCACGATTTCAAATACAGCAAGACAACAAATGGCATACGAGTATTTTGGGGGGAAATTATTTAGAAAAATTTGATAGACAATAGACAAGCTTTATTTTCTTTCTTTTTTATATTTTGGACAGGTTTCCTGAGACTCACCCTTAACGGTATAATTCACCTAAAAATGAAAATTCTCTCATCATTTGCTCACCCTTCTTTCTTCAGATAAACACAAAGAGTTTTAAGAAAATAACCAACAAAATTTGTGTTTATCAGAAGAAAGTAAGTCATATACATCACAGATGGCATGAGGGTGAGTAAATTATAGAGAATATTCCTTTTGGGTGAACTATGCCTTTAAAAAGAATATGCTGCACAGTCCAGTAACTAAAGGAAATGCAGTCTCACTTTGCTCAAGTCTCACCTCAAGCTAATTAGTCTGAAGGTACAGTTTTACTTTACATTTACATAATATTCAGGTGGAATGTACCCAGAAATCCGTATTAGTGTGCTGCATATAAATCTGCGCTCCCTGAGCTGCCATGTCTTGTGGCCTAAGTTGTCCCGAGTTTGACAAAGGGGCCAATCGGATCCATTCTCAGGGTAAGGAGGTGTGGATAAAGGGGCAATAGTGGGACTCAGGGGCATCAGTCGTCTGAGCTGCTATCGTGGCGCCGCCGGTGGCTTTGTGATGGGGACCCTCGACCAGCACGGTGGCCATCAGAAGACGAGTCTGTGTCGTGCCGCTGGCGGCGGTGCTTCCAAGGGGGGGTCAGTGTCCTGCGCTCAGCCTTTGGCCCCCCTCCTGAATGGCTGTCACGGGCTCCGGCTCCACTCTGACTGCTCCATGATGGATTAGGACCATGGTGGTCCCGGGAATCTTTTCTCGGCCTGGGGAGCACAAAACACACCTAGACAATCATTTATTCCTGGCGAGCATGGGAAGTTTGGTTCTGTTTGAGGGGAGAACCAGAATTCAGACATGGACTATGAGGAATACACTATCCTTGTCTAATGTCAAAATGTAAATCAAATATGTCAAATGTATTTATTTATTTACACTTTTTTTAATTATATTTATTTATGTAGCACTTTTCACAATTCAAAAATTGCTTTACATGAGTGTACTGTATATAAACAGTGGATATACAGTTTACACACCTGTTTAAACAGCTGTTTTTTTGTGATGTAAAAAATTAGAAGATAAATCATATCAGAACTTTTTTTTACCTTTTAATGTAAAAATTACAACCTATGCAATGCTACTACCAAAGTGACATTTCACAGGAAAAATATAAAAATGTGTGCACACCCTTTTATAATTGGGTATGTGGATGTATTCAAAATTAACTAATCATCAAGCTCATGTGAAATAGTTCACGCCTGTCTTGACCTGAAATTTCTCTGATTAACTCCAAATAAATCTTAGCTGTTCTTTTAAGATTTTCTGACATCTTGGTTGCATGCTGCTACAAGACATTACGAAGCATCAATGTTAAAAAGTGTCTCGAGAGCTACAAAAAAAAAGACATATTAGGCATATACCATGGAACACTGTCTCTCAAAACCATTTGGATAATGTATTATGATCTAATGAGACCATGATTTAACTTTTTAGGCCAAAATTGTAGGTTAGGTTAGGTCAACTATATTATCCACCAAGGGGCAATTTGTTTCACAGCCAGCAGTAATACAATCAACAAAAACAACACAAAACAACACGACACACGAGCAAAAAACATCAACATAAAAAATTAAAATAATTAATTTATCTAGAATAATTAAAAAAACTAATGGCAGCTGGTACAAAGGAATTTTTAAATCTATTAGTCCTACAAAGTGGTAAATAACATCTGTGAGTACAAGGTAACAACTTAAAAAAATTCTGCAAGGGATGGCGGGTATCTCTCATCATTTACTCTGCCTTCCACAGAGTCCTGGCTTTATACAAACTATTCAAATCATTCAGACTGGTGCCAACAATCTTACCACACACTTTAACAATGCCCTGTAATCTATTTCTGTTTTGAGATTAAGTGACCCATACCAACACACAAATTAAAAAGTAATAATAGACTCAATGAAATAAGAATAAAACATTTTCATAAAAGTACTGTCCACAGTAAAACCACAAAGCTTCCATAAAAAAATACATACGCTGGGCTTTCTTGCACACAGCATCCACATGAGCCTCAAAAGTCAACTTTTCATCTATTACAGTACCAAGGTATTTAAATTGATGTACAATCTCAACATCATGATCGGCTGTACGATTCTTCCGAAAATCTACAATCATCTCTTTAGTTTTAAATACATTAATATCCAAAAAGGACAATTTACACCAATCAATAAAATCTGCCAATACAGAACCATAATCAGTATCCTGATTATTAAGCAGGGAAACAATCACTGAATCATCCGCAAACTTAATGATATGACGCCTCTCTAGTTGCGTCTGACACTCATTGGTATAAAGCACAAATAAAAGAGGTGAAAGAACACATCCCTGCGGTGACCCAGTAGAAGAAAAAAGTACATCAGATAAAACACCATTTACCTTCACGCGTTGAGACCTATTGGTTAAAAAATCCATCAACCAACATATCAATCCAAAATCAATATTATGAACACTCTTTAACCTTTCTGCTAGGATATGAGGTTGGATACAATTAAAGGCTGATGAAAAATCTATAAAAATTGAAAGTACAAAAGTTTGTGCGCCCTCAAGGTGTTTAATAGGGTTAATACATATTGCATCATCAACACCCCTGCCTGACCTGTAGGCAAACTGAAGCGGGTCTAGATATGCCTGTACCATGGTCAAAAGCGCATCCTTCACAATCCTCTCAAAGGTTTTCATTATCAGAAAAGTAAGTGCTACTGGCCTGTACTCATTTAAAGATTTTGGTACATTATTCTTAGCCTCAGGTAGAATAATAGACTCCTTCCAAAGACGAGGAACCTTATGAAGGCTCAATGACATTCTAAAAATGAAACAAAAAATATCCGCCAGTTGTTCCGCACAATTTTAAAGAATACGACCTCCAATACCATCCGGGCCAGGGCTTTTCCTCTCTCTTACACCCCCAAAAAGTTTTAAAACCGTATCCTTATCAACATTAACAATATTCTGCTCTAGAGCAGCATTGTTAAAAACTGCCAATTTTTCATGAGCTGAACTCAAAGATCTAAGACTTTTTCTATGTACACAAAAGGCCTATTCATCTCAAATACAGTATTGTTCACAAATCTGTCTAAGTATGTGTAAGTGAGCACCTCTCCTTTCTCGAGATAACTTTGACAAATAAAAATGTTTTATCACACAACACAATGCCACAGATGTCACAAGTTTTGAGGGAGTGTGCAGTTGGCATGTTGACTGCAGGAATGTCCACCAGAGCTGTTGCCCGTGAATTGAATGTTAATTTCTCTACCATAAGCCGAAAGGCATTTCAGAGAATTTGGCAGTACATCCAACCGGTCTCACAACTGCAGACCACGTGTAACCACACCAGCGCAGGACCTCCACATCCAGTATCTTCACCTCCAAGATCGTCTGAGACCAGCCATCCGGAGAGTTGCTGCAACAATCGGTTTGCATAACCAAAGAATTTCTGCAGAAACTGTCAGAAACCATCTCAACCTGACTGCAGTTTGTCGTCGTAACCGACTTGAGTGGGCAAATGCTCACATTCGATGGCATCTGGCACTTTGGAGAGGTGTTCTCTTCACGAATTAATCCCGGTTTTTACTGTACACTGCAGATGGCAGACAGCGTGTATGGTGTTGTGTGGGTGAACGGTTTGCTGATGTCAACGTTGAGGATCGAGTGGCCCATGGTGGTGGTGGGGTTATGGTATGGGCAGGCGTATGTTATGCACAATGAACATGTGGATTTTATTGATGTACAGTAATACAATACAGTAAAACTGCACATTTTAGAGTGGCCTTTTATTGTGGCCAGCCAAAGGCACACCTGTGCAATAATCATGTTGTCTAATCAGCATCTTGATATTCCTCACCTGTGAGGTGGATGGATTATCTCGTCAAAGGAGAAGTGCTCACTAACACAGATTTAGACTTGTGAACAATATTTAAGTGAAATAGGCCTTTTGTGTACATAGAAAAAGTCTTAGATCTTTGAGTTCAGCTCATGAAAAATTAGCCTGGCTCCGCCCTCCTACGTACTTCCGCTCAATTTTCATTTTCCTTCAGTACTCCGTCTGGGATTGTGGTATATTCTCTGGTTTTCTCCGATCAAATTTTAACCGGTCCAATCAGCGAACAGAGGGAGTGGCTGAGAACAATGACGTTGGTGTCATTCATTCGTTTGAGATGACATACGTCCCGACCAAACGTTAGCGATTGGTTATGGCAGATCCAGTTTGGATCTGGGCAGATCCAATAGTTTTAAACTACAACAGAGTACCTGCCTTCAAGGAAGTAAACGCTTGTCAATGGCCAGACTCTCTGTACAAATGAAATGTCAGAGAGTCTGGAAGGACTGTGCTAATGAAAAATTGGGGAAAAAACAAAAGTTTGCCGTTTATAATTTTGTTCAGTGTAAATAGGTGAGGCTCTGAGTGAGGCTTGGCCCTCTTTCATGTGGAAATATTTCTTCTGTTTAGTCCCTTGAGGTCAGACGTCCGCAAGTAAAAACATGAACACAGTGGAGACTGAGAGCCGAGAGACTGAAAATTAAGTTGTAATTCTAATTGAAAGAGACACTGACACTTTTTTCACTATATTGCCAAAAGTATTGGGACACCCCTCCAAATCATTTAATTCAGGTGTTCCAATCACTTCCATGGCCACAGAAGTATAAAACCAAGCACCTAGGCATGTAGACTGCTTCTACAAACATTTGTAAAAGAATGGGTCGCTCTCAGGAGCTCAGTGAATTCAAGCATGGTACCGTGGTAGGCCACATAAAATCACAAAGCGGGATCAGCGCATGCTGTTGTTGTATTACATATTTATTAAATGTTTAATTTAGTTTTTCCACGGCAATAGTCAGATGATTATTTGAGTCTCTAGCAAGAGTCTCCTTTCCTGCCAGACCTGTTTTCTCTATTGTGTTTTTAAATGAGTCAGATCACTGAGATTCCACCTTTCGGAGCCCAGACGTTGAATTGTTAGGTCAATTGACTTTCACCTTTTGTCTTTAATGGCTCTGGGATGGCTCTTCCTGGCCAGTATCAGCATGCGAATAGTTATGCTGATTCAATGGGACTGGTAGGGCTCTCATAGTAGGGTGTGTCCTTTTACCTATACAACATTTGCATTGTATTGTTCAGAGTGTCTCCTCCCCTGCTGTATAATCCCTCCCCCTGAAATGTAGATAAATTACAATGTACAACTCCTTTAGTGAGACTTGATGACCTCAGCGGAAAGACAGCACGTTTTTCTCAATAAAGAATCCTGCTGAAAAACCTATCCAAGTTCTCCTGGTCTCTACTTCAAGAAACAAAAGAAGTTCACAACACTGTGCAGTGCGCAGAAGTCGTTAACCTTCTGCAGCGTTAATAGCTACAGACCTCCAAACTTCATGTGGCCTTCAGATTACCTCAACAACAGTGTGTAGAGAGCTTCATGGAATGGGTTTCCATGGCCGAGCAGCTGCATCTAAGCAAGGATATTATAGTTTCGCATTTTTCATTAGTTTTTATTTTTATTTCGTTTTGACTTTTTGTTTTCAAGTTCAGTTTAGTTTTAATTCGTTTTTAAAGTGGGTTTGCTAGTTTAGTTTAGTTTTTATTTTTTGAAAAATTCTTAGTTTTAGTTTAGTTTTTATTAGTTTTAGTGTTAGTTTTAGTCTTTTTTTGTAATTTGGGCTATTTGTCAGGAGCAAGATTCAAAAAGGTCAGAAAAAGTATTGTGTAATAATAACTCAACAAAAACATCATACAATTTTAGAAAATGTTAATTCAAAAATAAAACCAGTACATAAAATGTACATATGGGCACAAATATGTAAACAGTCTCAACACTCCGCAGTAAGTGCAAAATGTGTAAGTGACGTGTGCCAGTAAAAAACCTAAAGAGCCAACAGACTAAAGAAGACATACATGAACCACATGTATTCAACCCATTTTTGAGCTAAAATACAAATATATAGCTAAACCTAAACCTAAATTGAGCTAAACCTATACAAATACCACTGCTGTACAATTTTCACACCCTATACAATAGCCTACTCATCTGGATTGAAGCAGCAAAAATTCAGTGTAAGAGTAAACAAATGACATAACATTATTTAATATTTGAATCACAGCTTATATAGTGTTTTGACATTGACAACCCAAGTGCATTTTAACTCAAACTTGCGACTAGTTAACTTTCTAAAGTAGCAAGGGTCGACATTAACACACAGACAAAATTATATTCAGAATTAAAATATTTTTATACCACTTTTTAATGTGTGATTGTGTAAAGGTGTTCACAAGATACCAACCTTTCGCGAACTTGCTTTCAACATCGAACACTCGTTTTAATGGAGACGCGGTGTGCACGGAGTGGAGGGGCTGTGTGTGTGTGTGTGTGTGTGCGCGCGTATGGGAAAGAGACGCGTGAGTGAGAGACGCAGGGAAAGGAAATGCAGCTCAACGTTATTTGCTCTATGAAAGACATTGACAAAGATGAAAACTAAGGACATTTAATCTATAATTTTATTTTAGTTAGTTTTGCCAAACACACATTACAGTTTTGGTTAGTTATCGTTTTTTTGTAATGCCTCGTTTTGATTTTTATGTCAGTTAACAACAATGTTTTTTCCCGCCTAGTTTTCATTTTTTCGTTCGTTTTCATTAATGATTATAACCTTGTATCCAAGCCTTACATCACCAAGTGCAATGCAAAGCGTCGGATGCAGTGGTGTAAAGCACACCGCCACTGGACTCTAGAGCAGTGGAGACGTGTTCTCTGGAGTGACAAATCACTCTTCTCTGTCTAGCAATCCGATGGACGAGTCTGGGTTTGCCGATTGCCAGGAGAACGATATCTGCAGGACTGAATTGTGCAAAGTGTAAAGTTTGGTGGAGGGGGATTATGGTGTGGGATTGTTTTTCAGGGGTTGGGCATGGCCCCTTAGTTCCAGTGAAAGGAACTCTTAATGCTTCAGCATAAGACATTTTGGACAATTTCATGTTTCCAAATTTGTGGTAACAGTTTAGGGATGGCCCCTTCCTGTTCCAACATGACTGTGCACAATTGCACAAAGCAAGGTCAATAAAGACATGGATGAGTGAGTTTGGTGAGGAGGAACTTGACTGGCCTGCACAGAGTCCTGACCTAAACCCAATAGAACACCTTTGGGATGAATTAGAGCGGAGACTGTGAACCAGGCCTTCTCTTCCAACGCTTGACCTCACAAATGCGCTTCTAGAAGAATGGTCAAACATTCCCATAAACACACTCCTTTCCTTGTGGAAAGCCTTCCCAGAAGAGTTAAAGCTGTTATAGCTGCAAAAGAGTGGGCCAACTCGATATTAAACCCTACGGATTAAGAATGGGATGTCATTAAAGTTCATGTGCATGTAAAGGCAGACGTCCCAAAACGTTTGGCAATATAGTGTATTTTCATATTCATCTAAACTTCACTCTCAGCAGTATGGGTGGTGATGTTTGCTAACAATATTCTGCTGGTCACACATTTCAAACTTCTTTTTACCCCAAAGCGAAGAGCAAAAAAAGAACTTTGCCTTGAGTATATTGGGGCCTTTAAAGTATTTGAGTAAATGTAATTAGTTACTGTACTTTTGGCTACTATGTATTTTAACTTAGTATCAAAGATATTAGCAACTTTTACTCTCTACAGGACTACATTTTACTCCAATAGATTTGTAATAAGTATTACATTTTAAATGGCACCTAACTCTTTTTGCAGCAGTTTATTTTCACCACAAAAAAAAGCAGCGATACGGGCACCTACAGAGCATTGAAGGTACTATATCTTGGGCGTTTTGCCTTTACTCCCCAAAACCTGTCAACAAGGCAGAAACTGAAAAGTTTCATATAAGATGAGGACATGACTGCAACTGGCTGAAACCAGCCCGTCCAGTGCAAGCAGGTTTTGACTATTTCATTTCACTTAACATATATATTATTGATCCATTATATTGAAGACTTTTTTGAAGGATATTGGTTGTGCATGTGTGAATTACTTGTGTCTGTGCAGCATCTCTCTCTACTAACATTGAAGCTGTGAGTTTAATTAATTCAAAACCAGCGATGTTATCCTCTCGTTGCTGAGAAATATACTGTAGTGATTCAGTAGCAAAGATATTTTATTAATACAATCCATGGGGCAACATTGATAGGTTTCTGTGCTCCTGAATGTTTCTGTGTGCACAGTGAAATTTCCACTCTGTGCGAGTGATGTATGTGTGTGTGTGTGTGTGTGTGTGTGTGTGTGTGTGTGTGTGTGTGTGTGTGTGTGTGTGTGTGTGTGTGTGTGTTTGTGTGTGTGTGCAGGGGCGCTGTATGGGGGGAAAAGATAGGACAATTCCAAGGGCCCCTGTCAACAAATAGGTAAAAACGAATTCAATTATTTGATTATATTATACATATAAACCATCATCATTGAGTATATTTCAAATAATAATAAAATGAATGATGTCTTTGATTGATCTTATTTTGGCAATAAAAGTTAAATATCCCCATTGACCAAAAAGTAAACATCCATATTGACCGACCACCCCCCTGTATCGGCATGAAATGGTTTGGTCCTGCCCTAGCGCACTCATCAGTAGCTGCGTTTCCATTACAGATTTGCACAACACTTTTGCGATATTTTCTAAAAGTCGATCAAAAATATTACGAAATGACGGCGTTTCCATTAACTGATGTTATATGACTGAAACTATTTTTTTCCTCTCGTGATCAGTCATTCCAAAAATTATGCCATGTTGTTAGGTTTATATCAGCCACCGCACGCCATTATTATTAATGGAAGGAAACGTGTGTTATCCAAGCATTGATGGATTAATGTTTGATTTTGATGGTGGTAATTCAAAGTTTTTTTTTTTTACCACTTTATTTTGGCTCGGAATTCTGTTTGTTGGAAATATAAACTGAATTTAGAAATGCTTTTGAAATGAAAAACTTTGCGTTTAATAAACAAAATAAATTTTTGAAATGAAGACAGCATTTGGAGGCGTGCAAAATAATCCGTTCCGAGTCCACGGCCTTTGCTGTTATTGTAAGTGTACACAAATAAAAGTAGACAGTTTATAGTTTATAATTATATCTTGCACTTTTCTGTATGGCTAAAAATGACGGAATATTGTGAGTTTTTTCTACTGTCATAAAGGAAAAAATCCATTAAGGCGCCGACCACTTCGTCAGACAGAGTTAAAGAAAACGCAGCCTATTTAGTTTCATAGTTAGGCTATGTTTAAATAGTATTATTATTTTAATTTCATATGTTGATTATGAAAACTGAGCAGCCGTTTCACACATACTCCGTCTGCAGTGCCAGTGCGTATGCGGTGCGTGTTGCGGTGCGTGTTGCGGTGCGTATGCGGTGCAGGAGCAGCACGTGCTGTTGTGCTTTCATATATGCTGCGTTTGCAGCGCGCAACTGATCCGCGGTTGTATACCACAAACACAGCATTTATTCATTATTATTTTCATTTCAAATCCAAAAGTTGTTACTGAACATGGCTTGTCAGAATTGCAATTCTCTTTGTTTACACTTTCATAGATGTCACGTTTTAACGTAGTACATTTAAACAACGTTTTATTCAATTCATTACTTTATATTTATATAGCCTATATAACTTTATATAGCCTATACTTTAGCTCACACAAGTGGCAAAACATTGAAATATAACTTATAGCCTATAAACATTTTAAATTAGAAACTTACAATAGAAACAGTCGACTCTCGTCCAGGGCCGGCCCGTGGCATAGGCGGAATAGGCAATTTGTTGTGTCGCGTCGCCTCTCGCCGCATCTAATGTAGACAGGATTGCTTTCATTTTTTAAGGTGCTTGGCCGCTCGCGCCAAGTGTAGACACGGTGAAAGTTGCCTGATATGATGGATGGCCGAATTGTAGTGTCAAAAAAGACAGAAGCCCTCTGATGCAGGGAAGATAAGGGATACACTGCAAAAATGCTCTTCTTACGTATTTTTGTCTTGTTTCTAGTCTAAATATCCAAAACTTCTTAAATTAAGATGCATTTAGCCTACTAGATAAGTAAAATGACATAAGATATATGTTCTTGTTTTCTTGAAAATAAAATCAAAATTAAGTGAGTTTATGCTTAAAACAAGCTAAATTATCTGGGGTGAGAAAAATAATCTAGTTTCTGATTGATCTTGTTTCTTGTTTCCGCCCCAAACAGAAATAAGATAATTTTTCTCACCCCATTTGGCAGATAATTTTGCTTGTTTTAAGCAAAAACTCACTTCATTTGAGTGTGTTTTCCCCCCAGAAAACAAGAAAAAATATCTAATGTCATTTTACTAGTAAATACATCTTGATTTAAGATTTTTTAGATATTTGGACTGGAAACAAGAAAAAAATATTTAAGAAGAGCATTTTTTGCAGTGTAAAGACAGAGGTAGCGTGATGTAGGCTTATTGATGAATGAATGTACAGTTTATTTAATTGCATAGTAGTAAAATACTATGTTCGCTAATTTATTCCAGTTTTACCTTAAACTTTATGCAAACAGCTGTTCTGGGTTCTCGAGAGGCCACAGCCAGTGTGACTTTGTAAATAAAAACGCATGCAATATCACTTTTTTAATAGCCTAATGTTTTTACTCTACAGTTGTGCAGTTTTAAGGGGACATATGGCAATTTTAAAATGTATTTGCCAAAATTAGTAATGATATTCATATACAGGTTTATTTAAACTAGCAACATTTTATTTAAAATTCACATTAAATATCAAAATTTCTCAGTTTAATTCATGGTGAAAACATGAATGTGCATAGTTTAGTGGAAGATTGCTGCCATCTACTGGAAAACAAACACTTTTGCTAGTTCTCAATGAATAGTTTGTGCATGAATGCTGGATGCTATTACTCTTGCTCTTTGTGTTTAAGCTGTAATGTGGCGTAGGTGCTATTTTTGTATAGTTTAACTATCATCAGCCTTTTAAAAAATAAAATAATGATAATATCGTGAACATAATGACGGGGTAGAATGGACTGGACATCATATAAAACAACAATGAAAATAAAAATAAAAACATCAATGCATTACAAAAATAAAACAGTAGTAATTCCACAACTTAGGGCCCTATTTTAACGATCTGAAACGCAAGTGTCAAAGCGCGAAGCGCAAGTAACTTTGTGGGCGGGTCTCGGCGCTGTTGCTATTTTCCCGGCGGGATAAATGGCTCTTGCGCCCGGCGCAAATCTAAAATGGGTTGGTCTGAAGTAGCTTCATTATTCATAGGAGTGGTTTGGGCGTAACGTGAATAAACCAATCAGAGCGTCATCCAACATTCCCTGTAAAAGCAGGTGCGCAAGTTCCATTATGGATTGCTATTATTATGGCGTATTTACCAGGCGCACGCCAGGAGCGGTTCACAGCCGAGGAGACTGATGTGCTTGTAAGAGCAGTGAAAGACAGAGAAGTTGTGTTGTATGGGGATGGGAGAAACCCACCCAAAATAGCGTCGGTTAAACAGGCGTGGGAGGAAATAGCCACAATTGTTTCATCAGCTGGCATCCCCAGGACGTCGCACCAGTGCCGCAAGCGCTACAATGACATCAGAAGACGGGGAAAGTCCAAGCTTGCCAGCATCAATCGGGCACGCCGTGTAACGGGAGGTGGATCTGCCTCTACTCAGGACCTGACGCCAGCAGAGGACATCGCTGCGTCCACCCGCACCGATTTTTTTTCCTGGTTCTTGACGGACAAACCAATTTGTTAGATGTCCTTATATACATATATGTCTTGCCAGAAGTTGCCACTATTGGGCAAACAGGTCTCCTTAATTATTAGACTACAATTAGCCTGAATAATTTGTAAGCTAGCTTTATGCCTATTTTTTTCACATCTTCGTGGCACACCACAATGATTTCCGTCATCTCATGTGTTAATATTTTTTAGTGTAACAATTTATGATTTGCAAAAACTGTTGCATCTGTGTAGATTACATGAGCAAAGTGTATGCGCGTTGTGCACGCTATACATTATGGTCAAGCATGCGCCCTTAAAATAGCATAATGAACAACGCGCAGCGCGCCACTGACTTTAGACTAGGTTTTTTCTGGTCAGTGGCGCAATTGTTTAATGGAACAGCAAAATAGCACCAGGGATTGTTTGCGCCGGAACACGCCTCCTTTTTTGCGCTGAACCGCCCAGGTAGCGCAAGTTCATTCACTAGTTTAGCGACGTGCTTCTGTGGAGGGAAAAGCGCGCTTTACGCGGGTGCAAAATAGGAATGACACATGCGTCGGTGTACAAAGTCAATTGCGCTGGGTGCAAGATAGGGCCCTTAGAGTGATAACATGTAGTGCTAAACCTTACAAGGGGCACCAAGTAAAATCTTGCCTAGGGCAGCAAATTGGTCAGGGCCGGCCCTGCTCTCGTCTTCTCTTTCGTTTTTAAACCCTTTTAAAAGCAGGTCATAAAGACCTTTGTTTTTCCACCTCCAGGAACGTACGTGCTCTTCATTATTTCAATTTTTTAAACCTAAATGCCAGGTAAGGTGTCGTTTCCTTGCTTTACCCGAGAAAAAAAAGCCATGTGTTGACTTTGAAACAGAGTATATTTTAAATTACATACATCTGTGGTAAAATTACTAGATTTTCGTGTCAGTACATGTTTATTTTAAAGCGAACAATGTGCTGTCACTTTAATTCCGCAGTGCAGCACAGCAAAAAATAGACTCGGTACGGAAACGATCGCCGGACTGCTGCAGACGCACCGCACCTGGAACGGACTGACGGACAGCATCCGCATGCAGTGTGAAAGCTGTAATCCGTTAACATGGGTACGGAAAAAAATACGGAGTATGTGTGAAACGGGCGTAACGCCCGTTTCACACATACTCCGTCTGCAGTGCGTATGCGGTGCGTGTTGCGGTGCGTATGCGGTGCAGGAGCAGCACGCGCTGTTGTGCTTTCATATATGCTGCGTTTGCAGCGCGCAACTGATCCGCGGTTGTATACCACAAACACAGCATTTATTCATTTTTTTTTTTTTATTTCAAATCCAAAAGTTGTTACTGAACATGGCTTGTCAGAATTGCAATTCTCTTTGTTTACACTTTCATAGATGTCACGTTTTAACGTAGTAGCCTACATTTAAACAACGTTTTATTCAATTCATTACTTTATATTTATATAGCCTATATTTTAGATTTAGCTCACACAAGTGGCAAAACATTTAAATATAACTTATAGCCTATAAACATTTTAAATTAGAAACTTACAATAGGCTATATACAAAAACAGCCGACTCTCGTCTTTTCTTTCGTTTTTAAATACGCACTTTAAATACGCACCGCATACGCACTGCAAACGGAGTATGTGTGAAACGGGCGTAAGGCTACATAATCAGATGCGCGGCTATGTCTGGGGACATGGATTTTGAGCATGTATTTCATTTAATTTTGTTTCCTATAAAGTCTTTCTTTAAAATTAATTTCGTTTTGTATACATTTTATTTTAATTTTAATCAATGTTTCATAAACTAATTGGCTGTATTTAATAAACAATTAGGAAATATAGCAGTCAATATAATCGTGACATGGAGGCATCAGCGACATTAATAGCATTGCATGTGAAGTGGAGCGCGTCTCACAGACATGAGAAATATGTCGCTTGAAATGTCTACTTTTAAAAGAAACAATTCAAAATGAAAATAAATAGGCTACTTTCTGATTATGTAATAAAATGTGCATTTCTCTCTTGGCACGTCCACTAGCTGCGGAGATCAGCACCGTCAGCCGACATGACACAGAAAACTCTAGAGTTTATTAATAAACAATTAAAATATCTCCTTGCTTTTTTTGACAAATTCATAATCAATACTTTTGCCGGTACTTTGTGGCAAACTTAATGCATGCGCTTGAGTGGATAATAGCATCGGTAGCGTACTCATTACAGTAATATATTAATATATTAGCCATACGTAAATGCTCGGGTTTAGAATTCTCATATTTATGTAATTAAATTAATAAAAGTGCTTGGTCAACGAATGGCTTAAATGAACAACTAGGCCTACTATTATATAAAAAAAACTTTAGTCGGGGACAGCCCTACTTATTTCACATATTTTTGAACTAATGTCGCAATGTGCATTCTGGGATGAGCGAGCAGCGCTGAGCGGAATGAGCAAGCTCGAGGTCAGTATTAGATTTTGGATAGCTACCTTGGCCTGTATGTTTGGTGCAGAATGGGTGTGTTAGGGGGCCCAACCTCATATTCTGTCATAGGGCCCAAAATCGCTAGCGGCACCCCTGTATGTGTGTGTGTGCACGCTACAATGAAAACTAACTGACTTGGAACTACCTGTGCATTAAATGATTTTATTCCTCCTTCCATTTTTATTCCTCCTTCTTTTATAACTCCTTCCGGCCAATCAGAATAGGATATTTAGACAGACCATGGTATAAATCGCTTTACATGACTATAGTGAATTCATGCATGGATATAAAGTAGGATGTTATATATACACAACTTTTAATATATTGCTGGGGGATACTATAGTTAAAAATTTAACACTAACAATCAAGCAGTTGAGACCTGCTATAATAGAAAATAACACTTTTTTGGCATAGTAAAAGAAATCCTGTAGCTGTAGTTTGTCTTTTTTGGCAAATAATTTTATAAGATAAATACCTTAAAGTTTAGCATTTTGTTTTTCTCTAATTTTCAAAATATATTTCTCATACTTTGAGGGTTTAATCAAACTTTTAGGGTCATTAAAAACAAATATCCCCTCCAGAATTCACTTTTGGCCTCTACTGTATGAGATGAACAATTATGCGTGTTACTAAAAACTGCAAATGTATAGTTGTCTTCATCTACTCATCATTCATCATATCCATCGACCGATTCTGGAAGTCTGGACAAACATATTTTGAACCTCGAAGACTCTGGCAATGTAATGTCATTGCCGTTTTCATATTTATTAATGTTTGTTCATGTGATGCAGGGATTCAGGGATTCCCAAACTGATTGAATCCTTTTGAATTGTAAGTTATTATTTAAATAATTCAATCAAATTAGCATGTTCACGGTTCTCTGATTAATCCTATTTATGGACACAGTGACATGCAGGTAAATAAATAAAATATATTTATATTTTTAGAGTTCAAGTATTTTATTTTGATTGTTTTTATTTTAAAATTATTATTATTATTTTTTGTTTGTGATTTATTCATTATTTGCTTTTTAATCAACTCACAAACACCCTGCAGTTTTTTTTACTAACCCCAGTTAGAAACCATGGCGTAACAAAGTTAAAAGCACTTCATGATGTTGACAACAAAGAATGGAATATATTCTCTCTCTCTATTTAATATCAATATGGTACACAATAATCTACACCTAATGGTGTTAAGGTCAAAAGTAATCTAAAAGTACTCAGAAAGTAAATATAAAAAAATACCTTAGAAGACAGCAAGGCAGCTCACTAGGTTTTTGATTAGAGCCATAGTGTAATCATTTTCTTCAACTCAAACAAAGATGTACCACAGAACAGCGCATGCGCAGGTTGTGAGCGCGTTGTTTGTGTTTGAGCTCCGTCAAATTTCGCTCAGTTTAATTCGTTTGAAGTACTAGTGCTAAATGTTACGCTCTTAGATGTAAGAAAGAAATCCGTATTATCTCTAGCCTTGGGTACTGTATATAGACCTCCAGGGCCCTATGCTGATTTCCTAAAAGAGTTTGCAGACTTTCTCTCAGATCTATTGGTCAACGTCGATAAAGCATTAATTGTTGGAGATTTTAACATACACGTAGATAACACAAATGATGCGTTAGGGGCTGCGTTTACAGATCTATTAAATTCCTTTGGGGTCAAGCAAAACGTCACTGGTCCCACTCATCGTCTTAATCACACACTAGATTTAATTATATCACATGGAACCAACCCAACCGATATAGATATTGTACCGCAAAGTGATGATGTCACTGACCATTATATGGTAACTTGCATACTGCGTACTGCTGAAACCTGTCATGTTTCGCCACGTTATCGACCAGGCAGAACAATCCTTCCAACCACTATAGATAGATTCTCAAATACCTTACCTGATCTGTCTCAGCTGCTAAGTGAACCCAAACAAACAGATGAATTAGAGGAAATGACTAGCAGAATGAGCACCATTTTCTCTAGTACATTAGAAATTGTGGTACCAATTAGATTAAAAAAGGTTAGAGAGAAAACTAAAGCACCATGGTACAACAGTGCTACACATGTTATCAAGAGAGAAACTCGTAACTTAGAGCGTAAATGGAAACAAACTAATTTAGAGGTCTTTAGAATCGCGTGGAAAGATAGTATGTCACGTTATAAAAAGGCCCTAAAAGAAGCCAAGGTTGAGCATCTCCGCAAACTAATAGAAAATAACCAAAATAATCCAAGGTTTTTATTTAACACTGTGGCTAGACTAACAAATAAACAAGCATCGCCTGAACAAAATATTCCGTTACAGTTTAGTAGTAATGATTTTATGAATTTCTTCACTGAGAAAATAGAAAGCATCAGAAACAAAATTGTAAATGTACAATCTTTAATGATGTCTTATGATTCAACCGCAATTATCGCCCCTCAAGAACTACTACACCGCTTTACAACTATAGGACAGGAAGAGCTAAATAAACTTATCATTGCATCTAAACCAACAACATGTTTATTAGATCCAATACCCACTAAACTACTGAAAGAGTTGTTACCTGTAGTGGAAAGGCATTTTCTCAATATTATTAACTCGTCTTTATCTTTAGGTCATGTTCCAAGAATATTCAAGTTGGCAGTCATAAAACCTCTCATTAAGAAGCCACAATTAGATCATAATAACCTAGCAAATTACAGACCAATTTCAAATCTTCCATTCATGTCTAAAATACTAGAAAAAGTTGTGTCCGCTCAATTGTGCTCTGTCTTGCAAGAAAATGATATCTATGAAAAATTTCAAATCAGGATTCAGGCCGCATCACAGCACAGAAACCGCGCTCGTTAAAATCACAAATGATTTACTTCTAGCTTCTGACCAAGGCTGTATCTCAATACTAGTTCTACTCAATCTTAGTGCTGCGTTCGATACTATAGATCATAAAATACTATTAGATCGACTTCAAAATTACACTGGTGTTCAGGGACAGGCATTAAACTGGTTTAGATTGTATTTATCAGACCGCTACCATTTTGTCTGTCTAAATGGGGAAAAATCAAAGATAACGTCAGTAGACTATGGGGTGCCGCAAGGATCCGTGCTAGGCCCTCTGCTATTGTCAATATATATGCTGCCACTTGGTAATATTATAAGAAAACATGGAATTAACTTCCACTGTTATGCTGATGACACTCAATTATATATTTCATCACGACCAGATGAAAACGCTAAATTATCTAAACTGACAGCGTGTGTTGAAGATATTAAACACTGGATGACGTGTAATTTTCTGCTATTAAATTCAGATAAAACGGAGGTATTACTTATTGGTCCAAAAAACTGCCCACAAAACCTCTCACAATACAACTTTAACTTGGAAGGATGTCCTGTCACTTTATCCACTACAGTAAAAGACCTGGGTGTTATATTAGACCGCAACTTGGCTTTCGAAAATCATATTTCATATGTTACAAGAACGGCATTTTTCCACCTTAGAAACATTGCTAAGCTACGTAACATGCTATCTATTTCTGATGCAGAAAAGTTAGTTCATGCATTCATGACCTCGAGACTAGATTACTGTAATGCTTTATTAGCTGGTTGTCCTGCATCATCAATAAACAAGCTACAGTTAGTCCAAAACGCAGCTGCTAGAGTTCTTACTAGGTCAAGAAAATATGATCATATAACACCAATTCCATCATCTCTACACTGGTTACCTATTAAGTTCCGTATCAATTACAAATTATTGCTACTGACCTATAAAGCCCTAAATGGTTTAGCTCCAGTGTATTTAACGGATCTTCTATCGCCCTACAATCCATCGCGCTCTTTAAGATCACTAAACTCGAGGCTTCTGGTCATTCCTAGGATATCTAAGTCCACTAAAGGAGGGAGGGCATTTTCACATTTAGCTCCTAAACTTTGGAATAGTCTTCCTGATATTGTTCGAGGGTCAGACTCGCTGTCCCAGTTTAAAACTAGATTAAAGACGCATCTCTTTAGCCAAGCATTCACATTATAAATACGTTTTATACTACAGTTAAATCGGATCAAAAGCATTAGTATTCAGAACAGCAGCTATGCTAATTATTTCCCATCTGCTTTTCTGTTGTTATCTCGGGACACTAGTAGGACACTAGGTAACTAGTTCGTCAGCTCCAGTTTGTATCCAGCCTCTCATGGAGACTTCAGATGCCCCGACACCTGTGATGAGACGACTCGACGCCTGTGAAGAGACGACTCAAGGCCAGCGTTGTTATGGCCTAAAACAATACATGATTGATTAACTTATTCTAACATTTTTCTTTAACATTCTCTTTCTAACATTTTTCAATGTACATTTATGAAATGCACTTTCTGTAAAGCTGCTTTGAAACGATGTGTATTGTGAAAAGCGCTATACAAATAAATTTGAATTGAATTGAATGTACCACTGTCTTCAAAAAGACTGTATCATATAACAAGAATAAGAGGACACTAACTAAAAGATGTGATGAACTAGACCAATTCAATTGTGTTACAACGCCCTCTTGTGAACAAACTGCGCTATACCTCAGAGAAATAAAAATTCTCTAGGTTTACAAATGATAAAATCATCTATTACAAAAAGCAATAATGGCATTTAAAGAGTATATTGACACAATGGAAAAACTATACACACTTTACCTTTTACAGTATATTTCAGAGTAAGGATCTGAAGAATCCTTTCTGCTTCTGTGTTTCATCTTCTCTTTTTTCTTCTTTTTCTCCTTCTTACTCTTCTTTTCCTTTTTACTCTTCTTTTTGCTGTCAGATCTGTAATTAATACAAGTTCCCAACTTAGACATTGTGGCCTTTGTCAGTAGTATCTGTTTTTGTACTCATGAATTCTCATGTTTCTTCTATTCATTTTTAAAATTCATTTTAATAATTTTTGGCCATAAAATATGTTAAATGTATTCTAGTTTTTACCACACAAACACAACAGGAGAGACTTGGCTAATTGACAATTTTTTTTTGATCCAATGAATAAATAAACTCAATTTAGGTTTATTTTGTGTAGGGAAGTAAAGGGAAAGATACTGTTTTTTAGGGTTATATTTTCTGTTGGAATTTGGTTTTGGAGAAAATTATGACAATTTCTCAGTGTAGTCCAAGTCTCCCCCATATGAAATAAACAAAACAAAAACAGAGCTAGAGGGTAGTCTAAGCCAAAATCAACATGTTTTATGTTAAAGGGGTCATGAGTTGATGGGTCTTTTCCTTGAGCTTTGGATATATAAAAGTATTAAAAATAATATTACAATTATATGCAGGTGGATAAGAGATAAATCTTTCCTGTAGCTCAAACAGTAGAGCATGGCGCTAGCAACGCCAAGGTCATGGGTTTGATTCCCAGGGAAAGCAAGAACTGACAAAAATGTAAAAATGTGTACCTTGAATGCAATGTAAGTCGCTTTGGATAAAAGCGTCTGCCAAATGGATGAATGTAAATGTAAATCATTATGTTTGTTTGAAAGATATTTTGCGAGCCCTGTGGGTGAATCATTCCGGTTGCCGTTTTTCCACATTGGAAGTTTTCAAAACAATTCCCCAAGTGTACTGACGGGAGAGTCGAAGCTCATTATAATATGCAAAACTGGTATTCAATCATAGCAGTGGGCGTTTACTTCCAAGTCTTCAATGCGGCAAGCCCATAAATGCATTGCGTTCCAAGAGCTAGGCTCAAAAACCAGGGTAGCCTATTACTTATTCATTATGATGTTTTTGAATGTAAAAACCACGTGAATGTCATAAGTTGACCTCGGACAACAGTATAAAGAAAATTAAAAAGCCAGTTCATGACCCCTTTAAGACTTTAAACCATAAAATGGATCACACTTTTCCCCCATGTGAATCATGTATATATACCTTTTTTCTCCTTTATCATGTCGGTTGGCCTCCTCTGGCATCTTATTGGTTTCTTGCGGTCTGTCAGCTTTGTGATGCTGGCAAAAAAAAATAAAAAAAAATAAATTCAAGATCAGTAATGATTAATACAGTGCTTGTAATATGATTCTTGAGAGTAGGGCTGTCACGATTCCTCAATTAAATTTGAGCGCTCAATTCTAAAAATCCTCGATTGATTTAAATTTACCTGTGTCGATTAATCAACAGAATACTGGAAGTGGCGCATTCATTTTCTTTATTTTAATCAATTATTATTGCCTCATTTTATTATACAGTATATGTATTGTAAGTAATTTTAAAGGCTATTGTTAACTTAGGACTATTTTTAGAACCACAAAAAAATCTGATTACTCGATTTATCATCAAAATAATCAGCAGGTTAGTGACAGCCCTACTTGAAGCCATGACACATTCTTAAAGGACAAATAATTAACACATTTAGGGGTAATTAACACATGGTTACCGAGTAGATCGTTCCCTGGGATGCGTTTTCATGAAAATCGAATGTAAAGAGTTTGATCTCTAAAAACAGATTAGCTCATAACGCTAGTATATGGGGCACAAAATAAGTAAAATTAAAATCGCTAGTTAATACCACTAACAAGGCTCAAAATAGCCTCACACTAACACTGTAGCATAATGAGGGTCCCTACATGCAAACCAAAGCATTGAGAACTTTGTAAGTGTACAAACAGTTTAATAAGAAGATACTTTATAAAGACAGTACATTACGCATATACGGACAGGAGCCATCTTGGAAAACAGTCTCGACAAGTCGAGCCAAGAACGCTGTGCTAAGTGATGAACTCACAAACTTAATTCCTATCGACCAGCTCACTTAGCACAGCGTTCGTGGCTCGACGTTTCCAAGATGGCTCCTGTCTGTATACGCGTAATGTACTGTCTTTATAAAGTATTAAGTATTAAGTCTTTATAAAGTATTAAACCGTTTGTACACTTACAAAGTTTGCATGTAGGGACCCTCATTATGCTACTGTGTTAGTGTGTGACTATTTTGAGCCTTGTTAGTGGTATTAACTAGCGATTTAATTTTACTTATTCTGTGCCCATATACTAGCGTTATAAGCTAATCTGTTTTTAGAGATAAAACTCTTTACATTCGAAAACGCATCCAAGAGAACGATATACTCTGTAACCATGTGTTAATTACACCTAGGTTCATTTTTCACTGGAGTTGTCCTCTAAAAATCAAATTAGCATTAAAACTAATTATGTCTACATACTGTGAAAACCGGCAAACCCATTTTTACAGCTTCTTTTTCTTGCTTGGAAAGCAACATTCCTCTTGGCCCAGCCCTGATGATGAATAACAGCAGAATCTCAGAATCTATTATATTCTATTTATAAATGAAAATAATATGAAAATAGAGGAGCTAGTTACAGACTACCGCTGTTTCATAGACTGAAATAGAAAAGTGATTTTATTTTGTCTAACATTTCAATACACACTTCAAAAACCTATGCATTTCTATCCAGGGGGATATTCAAGAAAGAAAGGTTGCTTACAGTCACATATACCCTGAACTTAGAGTTGAATTAATCCAGACCTTGCTTACTCAAGGTATGCAGGATCCAAAACCGCAGTCTGAAGCAAGTTCAGTTAACCCGGAGTTCAAATTCAGAGTTAACAGCGACCAGACAAAGACATTCTCAACAGAGCAGAAAACGTGCCATACTTCTTTTGTTTAATGGCAATTCCCTTTCGAGGGAACAAGACACTGCCTCAGCTGATGATGTTATGGGGATGCAGTGCGATGACTTATAAGAAGGGCGTCTGAGAAAATGTCATCAGCCTTCAGGAAGGAATCCACTTGTTTGAGTGCGATGCAAGATAGCAGTGTGTGAAGAAAACATAGAAGACAAGCAGAATAATGGCGAGTAGACAATTCAAGTGCTGTTCCTCCGTTCCTCCATTTCTTAACACCTGGTGATGGCCACAAGGCATGTGTTAGGTCCCCAAGCAGCTCTAGCTCAGTGTTTGCTGAGGCAGCGTGCAAGCTACGATCGTGAGAATCTCAGACAGGGTAGAGAAGCGTGAGGGAGTTCCCCTCACCTCTCCCACTGGCTCCATTGTCTTTGCAGAAGCAGAAGCCCACTCAGTGGTTTCTTCCGCGGAAAGTGAGGACTCATTGCTCATCCATGATTCTGATATAACAGACATGGAGTCAGTAGAAATGGATATATCTACATGTTCAAGGCTCAGGGAAGGGGGTGGGAACCAGCTAATTTTAAACATAACTTTTATTGACAAAATAAACAACAAAACGAAAGTAAAGCAGCAGCCCCTCACGTACGACTGCCACATAAAGTAAAACAAAACACAAACTAAATTCCAGAACTGGTCCTCTCTCGTCTTTCATTGTTGTCATTCCTTCTTTTATCCTTCCAGAGCTCCGTGAGACTAGGGGTTGAACGACTTCAGATTCAACATTTATGTGATTAAAGTCGAGTCGATGCCGAATAGTTGCTGATGACGTCATTAACGAACAAATAAGCCTGAACCTCGAGCTGAGACCTTGTGCACAGATATGGTATATGACACAGTGCTTAAGGTTTCTTGACACAGTGCTTTAAGGTGTCAGGTGCGTGGCGACATCCATACTCTGCCTGTGTGGTCCAATCGGCTTTGAGTTATTTGAATATAGAGAGGCTGAGTGAGCAGGGTTATGGGTGGATATGGGTTGTCACAAGTTCCTGGAGAGAAGAGCAAAAGGCGAGTGTGGCTAAAGCTAGCTCTTCTTCTGAGGAGCCTTGTGTACTCCTTGGTGTAAATCTTGGTACAAGGCACTGTGTTTTATATTCAACATTTTTCCTTAAGGTGTCCTTAAGGTTTTTCCTTAAGGTTTTCCAAGTTGTTTTTTTCATAGACAGATCTTCTTCACTTCAGAATTTTTCTCAACCCTGATATGTATTATACATTCATTAGGGTAATTTTATGGTGGAATAAGTTATATAGAACATAGAATGTCCATAGAATGTATTTCTAACAGGAAAAGAGAAGTCTAGATCAAGCAAACTTGTCACAAAAGCCTGTAAACATACAGCACTGGCTTTACCTGGAGCTTCCGAGCCCAGAGACCCTGTCCACGTCCCGTTCATCCCCCTCGCCTTCCCTCCTGCACACATCTGCAAGATCCTGCCAGCGATCACAGCAGGAGAAACATGCATCAGAAATTACAACATGAAATGCTCCAAATTAACTGAAATGTCCATGTTTGGATGTTTACAAATGCAAACCTCTTTGGTAAGACCAGTTGGTTGTCTCTTGATTGTTTTATGACCCCTAAAACAGAAAAAAACATTAAGACTTATACTCCTTTTATTTTACCTACCACTGATCAATCAAGCACACTTACAGTGCTGCCAACATGGCCTCATGCTCGGCCTCCCGTACAGCTGCCATCTCCTGCTCTTTAGACAGAGCTGAGCCACCCTTCTTATCTTTGGCATACCATGTCAAATCCTTCCCTTTCTGCCACCGTCCAACTGGTGCCATCAGGGAATTCCCTGAAAAAAAATAACACAAGACCTGGTCATACTTTATTTTGGGGAACACATATTTACTATGAACTACAACTTTTGCCCCAATAAACTCTCAATTTACTGCTAATTAATAGTTAGTCAGGTTAGTTGTTGTAGTGGTTAAGTTGAGGTATGGTGTCGGATTGAGGGACGTAGAATAAGGTCATGCAGAATAAGGCATTAATATGTGCTTTATAAGTACTTATGAACAGCTAATATCCTAGTAATATGCAAGTTAATAAGCAACTAGTTAACAGTGAGAATTAGTCCCCAAACTAAAGTGTAATCCAAGACCTTGATCTCACACAAACTGTCAAGAACATGTGTAAGTCATATTTCACCCCAAAAACAAAAGAAAAAAGAAAGAAACCCACCAAGAAATTATATTTAGCTTAAAGAAAGTGATTATCAGAACCATTAAGATTTTCATGACAATTAAGCATATTTCCCCCCACAATTGTCATTACCATATAAAGCACAAAATAACATTCTAAATAACAGTACTATAATTTTGAGAATATTATATTAAATTAATAAAGATTATTTTGTTAGAAATATTAAATTATTTAAATTGTATTTTCACTTGATTGGATATGTTGTACTGCATTTAATGTATGGCCATTGCAATAAAAGAAAATAAACTATACATTCCTGTAATGAGAATTACATTTATTTACATATGGTAATAAGCATTTATTGGAAAATGTGCCTAATTATCATGAAAATAATATCATAATACTAAAATGGTCCTATAAATAGCTTAATTTTCTTTATGCAATATAGGCTACATAAATAATTTTGTTTGGGGCGGGGCTTACAGATAATACACCAATGTTCTTATCAGTTATTGACAGTATTTAATTTCGTAAGTTGAATTCAGAAGGAGATCCGTCGGAAGCTAGATATTTTACTATATAAAGTTTTAAATATGGATATTTTTCTTACAAAACCCCATCTCTTTGCTTCAGAAGGACTTTATTAACCCCACCCCGGAGCCGCGTGGAGTACTGAAATAATACTAAATAATACTAAAATAACTTTATGAATTGGCGACAATAGTTTTTGTGCGCAAAAAACCCCTAAATAACGACTTACATAGTGTTGACGATTTCAAAACACAGCCTCATGAAGCTTCGAAGCGTTATGAATCAATGAGCCGAATGATGATTTGGATCGCGTGTCAAACTGCCAAACTGCTGAAATTTGGCGATTCAAACTGCTGAATCGACTCGCTGATTCATAACGCTTCGAAGCTTCATGAGGCCGTGTTTTGAAATCGTCATCACTATGCAAGTCGTTATTTAGGGTTTTTTTGCGCACAAAAACTTTTTTCGCCGATTCATAAAGTTATTTTAGAACCACTGTAGTGAGATGGACTTTGTAACGACGTCTTTAGTACCTTTTAAGGGTCTTGAGAGTGTAACGTGCCATTGAGCCAATGGAGGCCTTTCAGAGCCATCAGATTTCAACTAAAATATCTTCATTTCTGTTCCGAAGATGAACGGAGGTCTGACGGGTGTCGAACGACATGAGGGTAAGTAATTAATGACAGAATTTTCATTTTTGGGTGAACTAACTAACCCTTTAAGTGACGTGTGATCCAAAAATCACAAAGTCAGCGGTGATGTGAGTACCAATCACTACCTTACTTAACGTCCTTGGATGGACGAAGGTAAAATCACTACACAGGTATATTCTCCATCTGTAAATGTTAGAAAGTCATGCATATACATATTTCTAAAATATTTGTTGTTGGACAGTAAATGTGCCATATGTGGAATTTTAAACCTACAAGTAAATATATTTTTATGAAAGCGACCATTATGGGGTAATCAAGTAATATGCTTTTGTTTTTATTTAAATTTTTAGTTTAGTGAATTTAAAAACAAAATTATTAAATTTGTTTTTGGCCACCACATAAACCCCCTTTTTGCACAATGTATTGCATAGCCTACATTACATTCACTGTATTTCAATATCAACATTGCTTTTGGGACATCAGTGGGCAGGATGTGAAATAAAATTATTATTAAAATAAGTACAATAAGTATTTATTTTTTCCAAATAGAAAAACTTAGAAAATACCGGGATATATACCATTTATCACCATTCAACCGAAAAAGTATTGGGTTTACAAAATTGAATGATTCTGACAGTTTTTGCCATTGAAATGACTGGGAAAAAAGTGTCCCAATAACCCTGAATTCACCCAATACTCTTTGAAATCATAATTACATTGCATTATGTTGCTTGAAACCACAAATATAACATTCTTCATTAAAGGTCCCATGGCCCGAAATTTTCATTTTATGAGGTTTTTCAACATTAATATGAGTTCCCCTAGCCTGAATATTGTCCCCAAGTGGCTAGAAATTTTGATGGGTGTAAACCGAGTTCTGGCTGTCTTTCTCTGCCTTTGAGAAAATGACAGCCCAGATGAGCTGATCTGGAATTTTCCTGTTATGACGTCATAACAGGAACGGTTACCTCCCTTTCCTCCGCCCAGAGAATTTGGCGCGCCCATGCAAGCGCTGTATTTGTCCTCGAGAGATCATGGCTTGTGAACGAGTGAATGCTGTCAGTTTCTCATTGTTTGGATGTACAAATGAAAACAGAAGTCTTTTCTCAGTTCCTTCTGATCTGTGATCAGGGATTTCTAATGTGTAGCTAATTATTCAAGTTCACACAGAACTTTATTATTCGTGCACACGCTGCGGCTTCTCTCTCTCCCGACACAGAACGGTGTTTTCGTGTTTTCTATCTTTTGAGTCAGTGTTTTTTTTCCACGTCCTCGTCGCGTCTATCTGTTCTAAAATGTGCATACAGTCGTGAGTTTCTGCTCAACATTGGCAAAGCCACATCTTTAGAGATAAACCTCACGCACGTCGAAGCTCGGGCTGCACTGACCGGTCAGCCTTCAACATCTCCGACCCCCAGTACTGCATCTTGCCCACAGCGGAGGCGCCTTACTAAGCAGATTAAGCGTGAGGGTATCCGGCTAGGCTAGCCAGCTATTCCCACAATAAACTGTATTACATTAGATTACTGCTGTTTTGTCTTTGTTTGCGCTGTGTACTCAATGCGCGTCACTGACGCTTTCATATGATAGGAAAATATCTAAAAATAATGCTATAATCAACACTTACTCTGACAACTCGTTCATCTTGACAGCTGTAATGGTACATTACATGTGTTTCAAAGTTGGTGCTGACAGCACTCTCACAACTCAGTAGTTACTATAAATAACAGGGCTCGACATTAAGCATGTTCACATGCTTGTCCTTCGGACAAGTAAATCTGTCATCCACTTGTCCGAGTAAAAAACGTGCTTGTCCGAAAAAATTTTTTTTGTGTGTGTGTTGTACATAAAATTTATTCTGAAGCAATATTCTCACCAGTGTTCAATCAGCTTTGACATATTCATATTTGTGATATTTGTACCTTTTATAAAGGGCATTTTTCCCCTAATCTTATTAAATATAGGCTATGATTCAGATTTCCTTTTATATTCTTAAATTGGATCAATAAATTAAATTAGAAGACAACTAGGGTTGGGCATCGAGAACCGGTTCCAACTTGGAACCGTTTAAAAAATAACGATGCCATTGGAATCGTTTAGAAATTTTGTTTTCGATTCCGATCATCGGTTCCAAACGCGCAAGTTTTCGGAAGTGCTTGCCGCGCCCGTTTGTTCTGTTGCAGCCATGGAGCACGGTAAGCGGCGCTCAAAAGTGTGGCTTTATTGCACTTACAAAAAAGAAGCCTGGGTCGGCACAGTGCAACACATATGACAAACTTATTTATTGCACGGGAAGATGCACTACAAATATGTGGTGTATAAATTAACAAGTGTAGCGTGTTTGAAATGCTGCGCAGGTCTGTCCTCCTCGGGCAACCCTGCGCTAACCAACGTTATTAAAGGGATAGTTCACCATGAAATGAAAATAAAGCCTTCTTACTTACCGTGATGTTGTCCCAGTGCCCTATGTCCTATGACATTTAAAATACTGTTCCTGCACGCGCTCCTTCCTATTATGGCAGTGAATGGCGATCAGCTAAAACATTACAAAAAATAAACAAATGTATCACGCAACGATACAGGGAGACGCGCGCCATCTGGAAAGTGTTCAGGGGGCACACTATAAGGTTTTGCGAGAAAGAAACCGTATTATTCAGTCAAAACACTGAGCTCGGCCGTTATTCTGAGCGCGCTCCTCTGTGTACACTATGAGCCGTCAGCAGCCGCCGGCGCTCATGCCTACTATTATAACTCCCACTGTTGTCATTGCACCCAGGATAAGCACACACACATGCACCATTTTGAGAAATCAAGCTCAATAGAAAAAAACGCGATTCTCGTCTTTTCTATAACGTATATGATAATAAATAATACTAATAATATAACCTCCTTAAGTGAATATTGTGTACCGGTTGTCATGACAATATTGCACGAGGCTACTGCGGCTTGGAGTGCGCACACACAGGAACACGCGCATTTGAACAACAGCTGGGTGAGTAAAAGATGGCTTTATTTTCATTTCAGGGTGAACTAACATTATCCCACCTCGTCATAATCAGGTAAGTGATTGTAGTGTAATAACAAACCCCTTGACCAAATTGCGAATTGTGGTGAACAACAACGTTACTGAAATTATTTTCCCCCCTCGTAGATAAATGTAGCTATACGCAAATTGCCCACGCTAGTAGCAGTCCTAATGACTGCTGTTAATGCTATTGTTAAACCGGGACTCGGTGTGAAACTCCATTCACCTTTGCAGCAAAGCAAGTGAAAATGCCAGCGGAGAAAGTCCCCAAACTAAAACTCATTATTGAATCAAAATACAATTTTCCTCTGTGAAATGAGCCTGTGACATGTTGTGACTCCACCCCTCAAAGAATCGGAATCGAGAATCGAAAAGAACCGTAATCGAAACTAAGAATCGGAATCAGAATCGTTCAAATCAAAACGATGCCCAACCCTAAAGACGACACTGGCTGTTACCAGTCAAATAAAATAATTTACACTGAAAAATTACAACTGCATTAAATAATGTTATGAGATTGTCTTAAATATTTTTTGAATATACAAATAAGAAATGTTGGAAAGATGAAACTAAACCACCAGTAGGTGGCAGCAGGTGACCGTCTGAATGAGTGAGTCATTTAGTCGATTCGTTCAAACGCTGATTCATTCAAGAATGAGGCGGTCGTTTACGAATAGTTCATTGAATCTTTGATTCTATCGATTCATTCAAAACGCTGAATCATTCACTAACACGCTGTTGCTGTGACACCCGTTCTGCTGTGATCTTTTGGAACCATTTTCGCTGCTGAAATAGAACAAAAACACTCAATATTGCATCTAAAATGTAAGTGACTTAATGTTGATAATTGTTTATGGAACTGTCATATGAAATCAGTGTCATTTTCAGTCGTGATGTTATTCAGGAAAACAGCACTCTTGGTAATGTGACGTTGCAACTGTATCATGTTATAAATATAAATAAACTCCACATTTCTACGGCAGTGTGTTAACTGAGTTTCTCTGTGTGAGCGGTGCACATTTGTTTCGATTTCTCCTCGAGCTGCGCGAGTGTCAACAGTGTAACGTTAGTTACCGTCAGTTCATTATACATTATATATTATCATCCACTGTCAATCGCCACTTACAGTAAAGAATGCAGAATCATTCTTGCATTTTGGTGATTCCCTAGTTATTTTTTGTTAATGACGTTTTATCAGGCTACTTGTCCGTCGGGCAAGTAAAATTCTCTTTCACTTGCCCCTTCAAAAAATCCACTTGTCCCGGACAAGCGTTAATGTCGAGCCCTGAAATAACTTTGTTAGCAATCGCTCCGTCTCTGGTCCGTGACGTCCGGTTCGCGAACAAATCATTCTTTTGAACCGGTTCTTTTTAGTGAACCGGTCGAACCAGTTCACCAAATCGGACTGAATCGTTCTAAACGGTTCGTGTCTCCAGTCAGCGCTGATCCATAATTTACTGAAGTTACTAACTTTCTGACATGAGTGACAGCACCTCCGACTAATAACTAATAACCTGAAGTATATGCTAGTAACTACAACAGTTCACTAAACTAAGACGTGCTGAAAGAACTGATGAGAAGTGAACTCAGGTCCATCCGTCTCTCTGGCAGCAGGCTCGTGCCTGCTCGTGCCTCGTAAACCTCGTTAAACCATGCCCCCTCCGCTACAAGATCTGATACTCATTTCCAATGCAAAGATGTCAGCCAATCACAACAGTGGGCGTTTTTACTGAAGTCTCACAGCAGACACGCCCCTTGAAACAGGGCATTCAGCCACAGGGCAAACATCAGTATAGAAAAAATGCCTTTTATTTCTAAATTATGACATTTTATGGTGTAAAAATCATACTAACAATACAGGGAGTACAGAATTATTAGGCACGTTGATTTTCTGATCATATTTTTTTTCCAGGCACATTTGACCAATTCCAAACCACAGTAATCCTAATAACTACTATTGATTTAGTAATTAATAATGTATAAGTGATATATAATTGTTCATGAAGGCTGGAAATGAAAAACACCTTATATTCAGGTGTGCAGAATTATTAGGCATGTTTTCTTTTACAGATAAATTGAGCCAAAAAAGAGATTTAACTCAGACTGAAAAGTCAAAAAGTATTAAATGCCCATGAGAAGGATGCAATACTAATGCAATAATAGACATTGCAGTTAAGGCATGACCATTGGACAGTGAAATGCTCGTTGGGTCAGCAGGATCTGACAAAAACAGGTGGTGAAGAAAAGACACCTGTTAACTGCAAAAGAATTAAGAATTAAGGTGAAGAATTCAGGGTGAAACCATCAGGAACCCTTTAGTCTCCAGCGCCACCATTTTCCAGAGCTGCAACCTACCTGGAGTCTCCAGAAGTGCAAGGTGTCAGGATCTCAGAGACTTCAGTTAGGTAAAGAATCCTAAAAAATGACCCCCACTAGATAAGAATCACAAGCTGAAGTGTTGTAAAATACATGAAGAAGGTTTTTTTATAGGCTTTATGGACAGATAGGTTGAGAGTGACTCTTGAAGGACCAGCACCACATCCTCTAGTACAGTGGTCGCCAACCCGTCGATCGCGATCGACCGGTAGATCTTTGCCACTGTCCTGGTAGCTCCCGAAAAGAAAAGATAAAAAAGTAAAAAAAATAGGCCAGATCACGCCCTATTAATGTTCAGTTTTGCAATCATCTGTATTTCTTAATCCAAGTGCTGTATTTATTTTCAATAAAGTGACGAATGAGATAAGAGACGAGGACCGGTAAGACAACTGTCGCAAACATCAATTTACAGATCTCCATGGTGATAGCCCGCGGCGCGAGGTAACTGTCAAGTTAGAATGGCGGAGGCTCCACGAAAGAAGGGTAAAACATACCATTTCCATCAAGAATGGGAACAGGAATTTATTTTTACCATGGTAAAAGATAATTGCGTATGCATGTTGTGCCACCAAAAACAAGCATTATGTAAAAGAGGGAATCTGGAGCGGCACCACAATACCAACCATCCGAAATTTAAGGACAGCTACCCGCCAAAGAGCACGATCCGTGCAAAGAAAGTTGACGAGCTTAAATCCGAGTTGAAGGCCCAGCAATCTTGTTTTACTAAATCTGCTGATCAAAATAAGGCCGCTACTGAAGCATCATTTCGTATAAGCCACCTTCTGGCTAAAAACAAAAAACCTTTTACGGATGGCGAATTATTCAAAGAAGCAATGACCATTACCACGGAGACCATTTTCAAAGATTTTAAAAATAAAGACGACATAAAAGCCTCTCTCCGTGCTGTAGCCTACCTCTCGGTCCTGCATCAGTGACAAGGAGGGTCGAGTCACTGTCAGAGGACGTGGATCGACAGGTGTTAAAGGACTTGTCACTTTGTGAATATTTTTCACTGCAGTTCGATGAATCTCTGGATGCAGTGGACACAGCTCAGCTTGTTGTTTTTGTCAGAATGGTTTTCCAGGATTTTACAACAAAAGAGGACTTCCTCACTCTTTTGCACTTAAAGGAGAGAACGCGAGGTGAGGATATGTACAATGAGTTTAAAAAATATGTAAGAGAAAATGACATCCCCATTCATAAACTGGTATCAATTACCACCGACGGAGCACCGGCGATGCGTGGTGTGCGCTCTGGTTTTATAGCACTGTGCCGTAATGACCCCGATTTTCCCGACTTCAAGAATTATCATTGTGTGATTCACCAGCAGGCCTTGGCAGGGAAAGTCGTGGACTTTTCTCACGTTATGTCACTGGTGGTCAAACTGATAAACTCGATACGTGCAAAAGCACTTCAGCGTCGCTTATTCAAGGCGTTACTGGATGAGCTCGATGCCGCGTATGGAGATCTACTACTTCATGCTGATGTGCGGTGGTTGAGCCGCGGGAAAGTGCTGCAGCGGTTTGTTGACTTACTGCCTGAGATAAAGACGTTTCTGTCTGCAAGAAACGAGGAGCACAAGGAACTATCAGATGATGCGTGGCTGCTGGACCTGGGGTTTCTGACAGACTTGACCGCAAAGCTGAATACACTCAACAACGAGCTCCAGGGAAAAGACCGACACCTGCCCCACATGATCAGCGCAGTGAACGCTTTTAAGTCTAAGCTCGACGTTTGGATCACGCATCTAAAAAACGGGAGGCTAACACACTTTCCCAACCTGGAAAAAATGTCACAGAGCATTAAAGACAAGGATGATTTTCACCCTGAAAAATACTGTGCTCACCTGGACAAAGTTGCAACAGAGTTCAATATGCGTTTTGGTGAGTTGAACGAAATGGAATGTATTGCTGCATTTGTCTCAAACCCATTCATGCTCATTGATATAGAACAGGTTGCAGCCAAATTCCAGCAAGTATTTTCTTTGTCAAGTGGAGTTGACATGGAGATGATTGATTTGCAAAATGACATAGAGCTGAAAGCCAGATCAAGGGACAGTGACTTTTGGTTGAAAATTGTTAAAAGTTGAAAATGTAATTCAAATACAATTAAAATACTAAATAAAAGGCCTCAAATTGGAAGGCGAATCTGGGCTATATTTTTATATCTATTATTCGATAAGTAGATCTTGCCTTTCATCAAGGCCGAGGTTAGGGATCTTTGGCTTGAAAAGGTTGGTGACCACTGCTCTAGTACCACTGTTTGAAGAATTCATCTTCCAGAATCTGGCAGTACGTTTTGGGAGTTCATTTTAGTCCATCCTGAAGTCCGTTTTGCAGAGATGGACTAAAAATGAACTCCCAAAACGTACTGCCAGATTCTGGAAGATGAATTCTTCAAACAGTGGTACTAGAGGATGTGGTGCTGGTCCTTCAAGAGTCACTCTCAACCTATCTGTCCATAAAGCCTATAAAAAAACCTTCTTCATGTATTTTACAACACTTCAGCTTGTGATTCTTATCTAGTGGGGGTCATTTTTTAGGATTCTTTACCTAACTGAAGTCTCTGAGATCCTGACACCTTGCACTTCTGGAGACTCCAGGTAGGTTGCAGCTTTGGAAAATGATGGCGCTGGAGACTAAAGGGTTCCTGATGGTTTCACCCTTAATTCTTCACCTTAATTCTTAATTATTTTGCAGTTAACAGGTGTCTTTTCTTCACCACCTGTTTTTGTCAGATCCTGCTGACCCAACAAGCATTTCACTGTCCAATGGTCACGCCTTAACTGCAATGTCTAGTATTGCATTAGTATTGGATCCTTCTCATGGGCCTTTAATACTTTTTGACTTTTCAGTCTGAGTTAAATCTCTTTTTTGGCTCAATTTATCTGTAAAAGAAAACATGCCTAATAATTCTGCACACCTGAATATAAGGTGATTTTCATTTCCAGCCTTTATGAACAATTATATATCACTTATACATTATTAAATACTAAATCAATAGTAGTTATTAGGATTACTGTGGTTTGGAATTGGTCAAATGTGCCTGGAAAAAAAAATATGATCAGAAAATCAACGTGCCTAATAATTCTGCACTCCTTGTATAAATACACCTCAGGAAACATTATAAAATAGAATAATGCCATGGGACCTTTAACAATTGTTCAGTTATTTGTAACAATTCCATTGTAAAAATGCTTTTTGATAGTAACTTAGCTATTTTTTTCAAAAAGGTAGCTTGAATGTAACTTAACTAGTTTAACTTACAAGTAGCTTGTAAGTTAAAGTAGTTCTATTTAGACAAAATCATGCCTCTACATAGTGCTTTAAAATTGTGTCTTATAGATGCATTTTGCAAGAAATCAACAAAAAAAAAAACAATACTACCCCATTCAAATCCTGATGTAGAGAGAATATTTTCTGTGGTGAACCACTGAAGTGTGTGTGTGTGTGTGTCTAATATATATATCTAATATATATATATATATATATATGTTGTGACGAGTCTCTCTGGGCATATCAGCGTCGCCCTGGCAACCAACGCACGGCACCTGCACAACCTCATCACGGGCTGATCGGTCACAGCTGCACCCGATCAGCGAGAGGGTGTAAAAGCCGCTGCCGCTCTCACTTGAGCAGACACCCGTCTCATGCTGAACGTGCTGGAACTAACCCTTTCTCTCTACCCTCACAGAAGGCAGCGAGTGACCGACAGCCCGACTGAGCACGCCTGGACACCCACCTTCACGAGCACGAGGATTTCACAGGAACACCAGCCACGACGACAGCACGCACCTTTGTCTCACCGTTTTGCACCGATTCCCCAAAGTACACAATAAATCCACCCTCCGGGGTTCACTTTGCACGAGCAACCTTGTTGTGTGATTTCTCACCCGTGACAATGTATAGGTGCTGAATGAGGCCAAAAAAATTTTGCTTTGCATGGCGACAAAATTTTGGTTGGCCCCACCAAATCTCACTCCAAGATTTTTCGAAAAGTTGGCAGCTCTGCACCATATGACAATTTTAGTCACTAAGACAATAAACGAGTGAATAAATGTACATTTCAGGACAAAATCTACAAGACCACACACACATATATATATATTATATATATATATATATGGAAATATAAGAGTTGGTGGAATATAACCCAATGAGTTCCATGAGATTTTTTTTTTTCATTCTGTGTACAGTAATGATGCTGAATGAGACAACATCCAAAAAAATTGCTTTGTATGCCCCACCAAATCTCACTCCAAGATTTTTTGAAAAGTTGGCAGCCCTGTCAATACCAAAATCATATTGCCTTTCTAACGGATAGAGAAAAGATGAGCCAGCACCTTTATAAGTTAAATTAAAGTTTCTTTGCGAAAACTGGGTGGTACGTCAAATGCGTACATGGTACATCAAATGCGTACATGCTGCATCAAATTATGAAAGATAGCTTTCTTAGCTTTCTTAGAATGCGTTCCATTCGACCGTAAGTGGACTGCGAAGTGGACTTCAGTGGGTATTCCGCCATCTCAAGTGAGATTCCAATCCAAAGGGAGCGAACATGTTCAGTCCGAAGGGTACTGCGAACGGCGCAGGGAAGAAGGGAACATCGATACACCACTTCACAGGAAGTAGAGTGTGAAAATCACCCAAATGTCTTTGCGCGTCGCATGCATCACCTGTCTGAACTAATGATGGTGCAGAGCCGTTGGTTGGAAGAGTTTTTAAACAGCTCTGCGATTAAGGAGTTTACATATGCATTTGAATATTCATAGTTATTATACAAACTAGAGTATTTATGAATGGTTATGGCAATAACTGTTACATTTGTATATTATATTATATGAATAAGTAAACAAATTAAAAGTGTTGAGAAGCACCTGAGCGCTGTCTTTTTTATATTTTACTTTATTTTCATATTGAATGACAGGTGCAGCTTCAAATCTGTTCATAGTCAATACAAGTAACTTGTAAGTAAACTAATAAAACTAATGGACAATGTTTTGATTATATGTTTTAGATAGCCTACATACTATGTGTTTTGTAAATGTGCGTATTATATGGTTTTCAATTTGAAAGTAAAGTAAATTACAATATTAATTTGTTATATCATAATCTGCACCCTTCGTTGCCTTTCTTTGATGACGTTGCAGGGCGTTCCAAATGAACGATTATTGTCAGCGAAGTCCACTTCAACTGATATACCGTGCTCAGGGAGTAGGGAGCCGTGAACAGTGCATAGGGACCCTGTCGAATGGAATGCACCCTATTTCTTTAACAGGTTGCGTCACGTCTGCCCATTAGGCCTCACTGACGTCAGCACGGCATATAAATTAGCTACGCATGCGCTATAGTAGGATTCCCGCAGGACGCCTGAGGCAGGTTACCAAGCAACGTCCCCATGACCATATTAAAATTTAGAAGCCATTAGGCTTGTTTGAGATGAGCAAAATCTGCGCAGAACCGATCACCGGTGATCAGCGCGAGATGCATGCCGGTTAGAAATGTGTCCGAGGGCGGTCCGCCTTACTCTGATGTCATGCCGACGTATGTCAAAAAACTCTCGCGAGCGAAAGGCGGATGTGTCGGATTCTGCAGTTGAGCGCAGTTGCTCTCCACCAACTGCGCTGAGCAAAAGCATGATGGGAAACGACTTGCTGACGACACAGCTTAATGCTTATTGGTTTAAACAACCGTGATGTATGGTTCTTTTTAAAAATGTTTGATTTTAAAACTCTGATATCATGTTTTTATGTGTGAATATTCCCAAACTCTCTAACAAAGGCGATCTCTCTGTGGGTTATGTGATTGTTGTCATTTTTATAAAAAAATATATATATACAAACATGTATGTAGGCCTAATTAAAGTAAAAATGATTGATAAACACGATTTTCGAATGGAAATAAATAGCAAAAACCTTGGGTGTCTTGTTCATAATATTTATTTTCATATAAAAGTAACAGAACTTAAATAGAGTGCCGAAGTTATGACGTCACTTTGTAGGCCAAAACGCGGAAGTCAGTTAGCATTTTAGCCCTACCGGTTCCCTCGCCCTAAAGTCTATGGGTTTTTTGAATGGGTTTTTGCTAAATCGCCTGAAATAAGGTCTGTGGTTAACAAAGCCTCTAAATATTTTTACCTTTTGATCTATGACATAAAACACATTAGTTAAAACCTGCTTGTGATTTTTTAAAAATGTATTGTGTCTTAAAAACGATGGTTGCTAACAAGTTGCTAAAAGGGACTACATCCTTTGGCGGGGACTTTAGACGTCATCGTGACAAACAGGCAATCTCTCACTAGCCCGCGTTTCAGCCTAAGAATGAAGAACTTATGTGGCGTGAATAAATCGCGCTATTCGCGCAAAGTTGGATGCTTGAACATTTGGAGTTTACTCTCTTCACATGTTCGTCTCGTTGAGAAATGGCTGACATGGGCTGTGTTTACACGTCTTTTTGTGTTAAAATCTACTGTTAATGTGTGACAAAGCGTAGTTTTAAGACTTTTTCAGTCGATAATGTAGTTGTTTAAAGCTCAAATCTGTGGTTTATTTATAAGAAGAGTGCCTATTTAAACATTTTATCTGGTGTTTTCGGAGTTGTGAGCTCCAGTGAGTCAGCGGCGGTCATCGCTTGTTTAGCCGGCGAGAGTAGACTTTCCTCGGCTAGTCCTTCTGACGTCTGCCGCTGGCTCTGATGTCTCTGTGGTGCCTCCAGCTATAATTCGTCTTGTGGAGATTTAACGGCCCATATTTGCTCTCATGGATCTATAATTTGTTCCCTGGCAAATCGTTTAGGCTGAGTGCAAAGTGAAGTTTCATTACTTGTTTATTTTTAGGCTATAACTGTACGTTACCGTTGTAAGTTAGCCGACTAGCACTGACTTTGAATGTTTGACTGAATTGTTTGCTTTATTTCATGTGTAGCTTATTATACGTTTTGTATTATTGATCATTCATAAACTTGCATTTAACAAAAAGAGACTGGGTTGTTTCATGTCATTTAATGTTATCACAGTGATAATCATATTGTCTGAAAAAACATTAACAAAAGATAAATCTCAGAGAGGCACGCATAAACAAAATTAGTTTCTAACATTTTTGGAAAAAACGAATGGGCAATATTTCTCATGAAAAAGTGGATAACGCCGGTTTCATACTGCACGCGTTAAGGCCCGGGTATACTTCACTTACCGCGCCCGGACGCATCACGCGCGCAGCCCTGTCCGCGCGTCTTTCAAAGTATACTACACAACGGATGCGCGCGGAGGATCGCGTTCGACACATGCGCAGTAAAAAAGTGTCTATGCTCCACCAGACATCGGAGGGCAGCACTGAGTCCTGTCATCAACGGGACATTCGCTGGGCATGATCGGAGAAGAACTGTAGTGCATCCACCATTGCTACATAGTTTGGAAGAAACACTGAAGAATCAAAAATTCTCTCTTTTTTTTCCAAGCGTGTTGTTTTTAAACCGGTCTTTGCACACTCTTCTTCGACGGCTGAACACTGTGCTCAATACAGTGCGTATTGCCACCTAGTGGACTCTTCTGTACTGCTGGCGCATGCGCTGTTGCACGCGGACCGTCCGCGCGGTCTGAAAATTTGGGCTGCGCGCGGACTGGGTGTCGTAGTATACCCGGGCCTTTAGCAGGGCGTAAGCAGCGCAGGAGCGGAGCGTATGGAATGCGGGAGCCGCGCACACCCATTGTGCTTTCACACTGGCAGCGTTTGTTGCGTGCAGCTTGTATATTGCAAATACAGACGAATATCGTCCATTGTCACCTTTCCCGGTGTTCTCCCCCGACCCCTGTCTGTCTCGTGCTTTGATTTATGATGGGCAGCATGCTTCCTCCACGTCTAATATATAATATAATATATATTATATATATATATATATATATATATATATATATATATATATATATATATATATATATATATATGTATATGTATATGTGTGTGTAGTTTACATGATAAAAGTAACCTTTGAGCCTCTAGTTTTAATCATTTAAACGGACCTTTCAAGTTTGGGCATAAACTTCTGGCAGTGTTGTGTTTTCGTGTATTTTATAAATTTATTCACAGCGCTGGATGTCATATGGTGATCGTGAAACACACGGGACACTTCACTACATGATTTCATGGTGAAATTTGTTATTTTCCATGTTAATCAGGTCAGTTTTGATCAAGAACAATCCACTGTGGCTTTAATTCAGCGTGAGCAGCGCGGCACCATTCAGCGTGCTCCTGCTCCCGGTGTGAATGCACTCATTGATTAACATGGGCGCCGAAAAAAACACGCGCTGCTTACGCCCTGCTTACGCGTGCGGTGTGAAACCGGCGTAAGTGTTCATACCATAGAGCAGTGGTTCCCAACCACGTTCCTGGAGGACCCCCAACAGTGCACATTTTGCATGTCTCCTCAATCAAACACACCTGATTCAGGTCATCAGCTCATTAGTAGCTACTCCAAGACCTGATGTGGGTGTGTCAGACAAAGGACACATCCAAAATGTGCACTGTTGGGGGTCCTCCAGGAACGTGGTTGGGAACCACTGCCATAGAGGTTCATACACAGCGCAGATCATAATGAGCGAGCGTGCTTTTAAATAAAGTTTGAGGAAGCTTGATGATGACGTTGATCCGCGACCATGGTGTGCTGTAGTCCGTTTATAGCCTACCGTTAGCATTTTATATCTGACGGCTTTATTTGGGCTTCAAAATGTATACATTTTGGATTAACTTGTAAAGATTATCTTGGTAGACAAAACGTGTAAGGGTCATAACTCTTTGTTGAACACAGATCTTATTTTTTGCGATTTTCCAAAAGTCTATGGGGAAAATGAATGGCTTTTTGATCGAGGGAACCCATGCGCCGCTAACTTCCGGGTTGGCCTACAAAGTGACGTCATTACTTCGGCACTCTATTACCTCCAGTTTATCAGCAACAAAGCGCACGAGTGTGAATTCCGTGATATCCGCCTTTGATCTCGCAGATGTCTGATCCACTACGAGAAGAGAGAACTCTCCGGCTTGCCTGCACTTTTCTCACTCCTCTCCTCACTGCAGCCGCCTAGTCTCGGCTGAACTGCAGGCGAGGCGAGGCGGATTCGTAAACTGACGCGCTGCGTGCACGGCTTTTGCGACTCTGGGTCCGTTAACTAGAAAGTTCAACACGTCTACTACACCAACAAAAGCCACAACTGTAACTTACTCAATACATAATTTAATTAACAGGAGATGTAATGAGAGATCATACCAAGGACAAAGGTAGGAATGTATTTAACTTACATTACAAATACTAAGGACTTTAATCAGGAAAAAAACATAATGCAACGTGAACCCAGAGGACAATCTGTCATAGACAAACCAAGCTGATATTGTGGATGAGCAATATATTTACAGAAAAGTTACCCATTAACTTTACAAGTCTGCTAAAATGTCTTTGCGAGTTATTAGCTTTCTGAACAGGTTAACTTACCATGCCTGTAAACTACAAAATGTCTTCACAAACCAACTCTAATTAGCAATAGTTAACGTTAGTTAATTCAACCGTGTAATGTACAAAAGAAATCATGCTTCTCTGAACATAATGCTATATTTTGGGAAATTCACCTATAGAGCACACAATAATAGTGCTGACTGAGTTAGCCACGGCTAGAGCTGCTAGCTCGACACTCACCCAGATAGTTCTCTCTGTGTTTATCCACTTTCACTTCATCCCAGTTGAACTGATCCTGACCCCCTCTCACCCCTCCAGATCTCGATGAGCCAAACATGACTTCTGCTCATCCAGGCACAATTTCAGTCTCCTAAAGGCACTGAGATGCTTTACACGTGTGTAGTAGAAGAATCAGGCCTTGGGTTTCCACAACATCCGGGAAACCGATTGTCTTTACACAGTAACAAGCTCAGCACGAAGAGCTCTTTTAACAAACGCAATCATTATCTTGTCGACCAAGTCCTATTTGAAACGACTCAACAAAGACGATTCATTACAGAAAAAAGCGCGTGCGGTGTTGCTGTGTAAGAATATGTGATGTCAACATCATCTGCAGTTTGGCGCGGTTCACGGGAACGTGTATGTTCTAAAGATCTGCGAAAATTCTGACGTCATCAGGTATCAGTAATGGCTCTCATGCGAAAACCAGTCACTTGAGAGAGAAAGGAAGAGTTTAAGCGGAGGGAGACAGACATTCTCCCTATTTTTGATCACTTGTATCTCAATGTATGTGAGGATTATCTCCAGGCTTTTTTCAGGTGAGTTGAAACGAGCTACAGCTTTAAATCATATATGATGGTCGCCAATTGCATCATCCTTTTTCTCTCAAGTGTTACAGTTTAGTTGTGAAGTGCCATTATGATGTTGACGTTTCATAAGGCTTAATTTTATTGCATACTTTCTTACACTAGGCATCACGTTCGATATGTTTCAAAGTGAACCTGCTGCTTTATGCTTTAGTCATATGCATTTAATACATGTGTAATGCATTATACAAGCATGGGAATAATAATACAGTGTCGTGCCTATGCCTGGATAGATTTATTTATAGTTTGAAAGGTTTTTGATTGTATCCGTGTGAAGATATGGAAGCTATAGTGTGGTACAAAGACTTCCAGTCCATTTTTGGAATTTAATATAAAAAAAGACCTAATAAGGCATATTATCAGCCTAACATTTGAGGAAAAGCTAAAAATTAACCTTATGAATTAGATGTTAATGATTGTTAATGCTATCCTGCATGATTAGAGAATGAAGCATCTTGTGCACTTCAATTGACGCAAGAGTTAGATCTCTATAAAGGAAATATCAGATTTTTCAGTCAGCGTTTCTAACAGCCAAGAGAAAGAAGCAGGAAAGGAGGAATAAAACAGAAATGTTTATTGAGGAATCTTAGTCATGTCAGTGCTCAGTCTGAAATCATTCCGTCAACAAACAAAGGCAATGAAAAAGACTATTCGGTGCTTCTCATCTCTTAAATTACACTTCCTTGTTTACATTCCTCGCTTCCTGGCTCCTCTTAATGTCATGATGCATGATAATGATACATGATAATGATACAACTGAGCATGGAGAAATCGAAAGACAACTTTGTAAATTGGAATATTCCAAGGCCGTAAGCATGTCTTCAAGCCACTAGTCTTCAAATGCTCATCCTTGGGCAGATGAAAAAAGTTTCCTTTTGAGTCACACTTCAGAACACAGCGTCTCGTCGCCATGATGTTTTCTAGTTTTCACTGGCGTCTTGGAGCGCAATAAGTGGGCGTATCGTATTCAAATAACTTGACAAGTTGACGTCATCTAGTCAGAGAAAAAGTGAAGTGAAGTGACGTGTGGAATTTGTGCTCTGCATTTAACCCATCCAAGTGCACACACACAGTAGTGAACACACAGCAGTGGGCAGCCATATTGCTGTGGCGCCCGGGGAGCAATTGGGGGTTCGGTGCCTTGCTCAAGTCTCACCTCAGTCATGGTATTGAGGGTGGAGGAGGGCGCTGGTTATTCACTCCCCCCACCGACAATTCCTGCCGGACCTGAGACTCGAACCCGCAACCTTCCGGTTACAAGTCCGACTCTCTAACCATTAGGCCACGACTGCCCCCTTCGGTCTTCTAACTTTTGAAAGAAAATAACTATATATATACGGTGCACTGTCATATTTCAAACTTTGCAGGATGTTTTTGTTCACTTAGATCTATGTTACACACTACATGAAAGGTAAATTTCTAAATTCCATGATAGGTGCTCTTTAAATAAATTAAATACATAAAGGGTTAGTTCACCCAAAAATGAAAATTCTGTCATTAATTACTTACCCTCATGTCGTTCGACACCCGTAAGACCTCCGTTCATCTTCGGAACACAAATTAAGATAATTTTAGTTGAAATCTGATGGCTCTGAAAGGCCTCCATTGGCACAATGCACGGTACACTCTCAAGACCCTTAAAAGGTACTAAAGACGTCGTTCACTCAAGTCCATCTCACTACAGTGGTTCTACAATAACTTTATGGAGTGACGAGAGCAGTTTTTGTGCGCAAAAAAACCCAAAATAACGACTTATATAGTGATGACGATTTCAAAACACGGCATCATGAAGCTTCGAAGCGTTATGAATCAGTGAGTCGATTCAGCAGTTTGGATCGCCAAATTTCAGCAGTTTGGCGGTTTGACACGCAATCCGAATCATGATTCGACTTCGAAGCTTCATGATGCCGTGTTTTGAAATCGTCATCACTATATAAATCGTTATTTAGGGTTTTTTTGCGCACAGAAACTAATCTCGTCACTCCGTAAAGTTATTGTAGAACCACTGTAGTGAGATGGACTTTGAATCGACCAAGGCTTGATAAGTACCCCCCTTGATACTCACAGGAATTAGGTACAACCCAGCTTGATCGCGGCTTGCGGAGCGCCGGGGACCCGGACCAGTGTCCCGACCTCCATGACGGGACAGCGGTTGATGAAATGACCCGGATCCCCGCAGCGCCAGCAAGCCGGCCCAGACTTCCCCGCCACCCTAGTGGCCGGAAGTAGGTCCGGCGATTGGCGTGGAGAGAGCGCTGGAACAGAGGGAGAGGCGTGGGGATCCGATACGGTCGCCCCTCCCCTCGGGAGCGGACGGGGCGGTGCTGCCGGATCGCTGGGGCCACCCGTCCTCCACCTTGGGGCTGGTCTTGGCGGGAACAGCCCACGCGACCTGGGAAGGGGAACAGGTTTGGGGAGAGAAGGGGAAGAAACAGAAGGGGGGAGAGAGAGGGAGAGAGAAGCCGATGGTAGAGGTTCGCCGACCCCGTGGCACGCCACCATGTGGTCCTCCGCCAACTGGATGGCCTGGCTCAGCGACGTCGGGCGGTGGCACTGGACCCACTGCGCGGTCTTCTGGGGAAGCTGCGCGATGAACTGCTCCAGCACGACACGGTCGATGATCCCCTCAACGTCGCTTCCGTCGGCCATCAGCCACTTGCAGCATGAGTACCAAAGCTGGTGCGCGAAGGTGAAGGGTCGGCCGGATTCGCTGAGGGTCAGGGTCCGGAACCGCTGCATCTGTTGTTCTGGGCTCCGGCCGACCCGCTGTAGTATAGCGCGCTTCAGGTCTTCGTAGGCCAGGAGATTCTGGACTGGCAGTTGGTGTGCGGCTACCTGCGCCTCTCCGGACAACAGCGGCAGGAGCCGCATTGGCCAGGCCGACCGGGGCCACCCCCGGGACTCGGCGGACCTCTCGAAGAGGTCGATGAATGCCTCCGGATCATCCTCAGGGCCCATCTTCGAGAGGTGGATGGTGGCTGCCGAGTCGGTGGTAGACGGGGGGGTAGCCGGAATCTCCCGGGCCATCCAGCTCCGGAACAGCTCGCGGTCTTCATGCTGGGCCCGAATGAGGGCCTCGAAGCGTTTATCTTGTTCGGCCCTCACGGCCAGCAGGTCTTCGTGTGTTTGTTGGTGAAGACCGGCGAGCGATTGGACGAGGTCCGCAAGCGGCATCTTTGGCGGGGTCTGCATGGCGGCGGCAAACTTCTCCCTTCCCGGGTTTCGGCACCAGTGTAACGTAGGTTCGGCTGTGTGGGTGTAGGAAGGAAGAAGTCTGGGTCGGCGTGGCTGGGACTGCACTTAATTTATTACTCAGAACAGGTTCAAACATAAAGCACGCACGAGGGCGTTCAGCTCCGAACAATCAAAAACTCAATATTCAATATTTCACTCAGTTTCAGGTTTGCAACACTCTTTCTCTCTCTGGCAGAAATAGGCAGTCCCAGTCCAGGTCTCTCTCCCCTCTCTCTCTCCCGGCAGCGGCTTAAATGCGGTCTCTCCATGCCAATTACTGCAACGAGACACAGGTGTTAATGATCTGCACTTGACCTACTTACTCACCACTCGTCTGCTCGCTCTCTCTCTCCCGCTACAGACTTCGCAAAACCACGCCCCCTCCGCCACAGACCCCATTGAATTCCATAGTAAGAAAAAAATAGTCAATGGGGACCATCAACTGTTAATACTATATATATATATATATATATATATATATATATATATATATATATATATATATATATATATATATATATATATATATATATATATATAAATAATTTTGTTTTTTTTTTTATTATTATTTTTTTTCTTCATTCAGCAGAAGACAGAAACTCATACAGGTTTTGAACAAGTTGAGGGAGAGTAAATGATGAAGCACCACCCCAAACTAGTCTCATGGCACGGGGTTGCACCGTATGACTTGCATTAAATGTCACACGTGAAGCTTATTTATCCTCTTTTGGTGCCCCCCTCAGCACTTGGTGCCCTACGCGCAGCACATGGTGCACATTCATTGTTCACGGTTTTATTGGTCCCTATTTAATTGAATACTTTGATATTTTGTTTTATTATAGGAGAGGGTTTTATTCCAGTAGTGCAAAAGAGACATTTTTGCATTGATTGCACACTTAGGAAATCTGAAGGCTTGCATCGCTTTCGGAGAGACACAAGAAGTGAATAGTGTGACACGCTTGAATTGACTGTGCATGTATTATAAACGTCTTGGCTCTGATTTTGACACTGAAGAGGAGCCGTTAGGACTTCCAAGCCCCATTACCTTCAAGTGCCTTCTGTCACTCACAGCTGTGTTTGCTCTGAGATGTCACTTCAGCGCACACTGGAATAAGACTTAAGGCTATTTTCAAATCAAAGGTGCCACTTTAGGATTTTGCATATTACTTTGGCTGCCCTGCATTGGGATGCTGTTTATTAGGGATATGCAGTGGTGGACGAAGTACACTTTTTATGTATTTAAAGGGTTAGTTCACCCAAAAATGAAAATTCTGTCATTAATTACTCATTATGTCATTCCAAACCCGTAAGACCTTCGTTCATCTTCGGAACACAAATTAAGATTTTTTTTGATGGTCAGAGAGCTCTCGGATTTCACTCCATAGACTGCTATTTAGTTAACACTTTCAAGGCCCAGAAAGTTCCGTTGCTCTGATTGGTTTTAGGTAGGCATGTGCCGGTATCAAATTTTCGTGTTGTGATTAATTGCAGAAACTTTTATCACGGTATACGGTATTATAACGATATTGAAATTTGTTGCAAAAAAAGTGTTGTCATACTATAACAGGTTTAATTATTTTCTTATTACTGTTGCCTCTGGCTTGGCGTGCTCAGTTGGGGACACTAAATTTTTCAGCGAAACATCGAAATACATCTAAATAATAAACTAAATTAACCATTTAAACTAAATTACTGATCAAATTATTGATCTAAAGCCCACACTGTCACTGTATGATACTTGAAATTTTTCCAGAATGGCTATACAGCTGAATAAATTTATGCTGCATTATTTTCCTGTTTAACACTGTAAAGCTGCTTTGAAACAATCTACATTGTTAAAAGCGCTATATAAATAAAGTTGACTTGACTTGACTTGACTTGACTTATGACAAAAAGAACCAAACATTTAAATGCATTAAAGCAATACACAAAAAATGTATAAAGTAAACAAATATTTAAAACAGATTAAGTGCAAAAGAATTATAAAGAACAATATGTAACACTTTACAATAAGGTCTCGCTAGTTAATGCATTAACATCAACAAATAGCTACATTTTTAGAGTTATTATTCTTTGATAATGTTAGTTTAAAAAAAGCAACTGTTAGTTAGTGTTAGCTCAGGTCCATTAAATAATACAGTTACATCTTTTGATTATAATAATGTGTTATTAAATGCTGAAATTTACATTTAACTAATATTAATACACGTTTTAGAAGTATTTTTCATTGTCAGTTTGTTAATGAATTAACTAATGTTAAATAATAGAGCCTTATTGTAAAGTGTGCGACTGAATAACAATCAGAACATATTCAAACAATATCTAGGGCTTGTAATTTGGTCCAGATTAAAATATAAAATGTTTAAATTTGAAAATGAATAGCCTTAAGTCTTTAAGTATTAAGTATTTGGTTATGTGATGAGATTTGTTTACAAGGATTACTGGGGAAACGGCTGCATTTCTGCTGTTCCGTCAGCGCCCTCTGCTATCAGAGAGTGAATGTGCGTTTCATTCAGGGTATGTCCTTCACTCGTTCCGCTATGTGCTCGGCTCGTTGGGTTTTGTTTACATCGGTGCGCGTTCCTCTTTTACGTATTGTTCATTTTAAACGGTTGATGGGTAAAGTATTCTTAAAATGCATTCTAAAAATCTGAATAATTCGTAAGAAATAATTATTCACAGTATTTTGAAGTGGCCACAATAACAATATTGTGTATGTTCATTATTGCATTATTACCGTTTACCAGCACATGTCTAGTTTTAGGTCTATCCAATTTAGGTCTTTCCTAGTTCGCCCCGGCATAATCACAGCCCAACAGAGCAGTATCAGACTTATATTCTGACTGGAATTGAGTAAGACCACATCAGACTAGATGATTGATTCAGCTGTGGGCACTATTTGAGGGAACAGCCATTTAGTGGTGTCCGAAACCGCAGCGGACGTTATTAAGTGCACTCATTCAATCCCGCAATGCACCGCAATAACGAGTTTACAACCAATGTATGCTCGACGGCTAGAGAATACCCATAATGCGAGAGTCGCGCTGTGCATTGAATGAATTCCCGCGTTTCACCAGGAGATGGCATCAACCCACACACTTTTTAAGACCAATGATAATGGACCCACTCACTTTTATCGTCTCTAATTGAGCACGTCTGTTTACATACCCTGACAAACAATTTTTTATTAATTTTGTTCTTTTAAACTCGACGCTGAGTTTCAGGGAAACTACACACAGCAGTCATTCGTTCACGTGAACAGGGCATAATCAGTCAACAATGGCTAGCGGAGGAGCAGAAGAACTTGAAAAGCCTCCCGCATCATTCAAATCACATGTATGAGAGAATTTTGGCTTCCCCGTAAAATATAATTATGACGGAAGAAGGGTGGTGGACAAAACTCTAACAGTATGTAGGCACTGTAGCACAAGAAAGCCGTATGAAAGTATCAGTACATCGAGTATGGCTACGCATCTGAAGCAACACCTGCTGACGCCCGTTTCACACATACTCCGTTTGCAGTGCGTATTTTTTTCCGTAACCATGTTAACGGATTACAGCTTTCACACTGCACACGGTTAAGGTCTGTCAGTGCTTTCCAGGAGCGGTGCGTATACAGCAGGCCAGTGATCGTTTCCGCACCAAGTCTATTTTTTGCTGTGCTGGACGCGCTGATTTAAAGTGACAGCGCATTGTCTGCATTAACATGTATGGATGCGAAAATCTAGTAATTCCACCACAGATGCATATAATGTAAAGTCTACTCTGTTTCAAAGTCAACACATGGCTTTTTGCCTTGGGTAAAGTAAGGAAAACGGCATTTAGGTAAACAAGAAATAATGGAGAGCACTCGTCCTTTCTTGGAGGTGGAAAAACAAAAGTTCTTTATGACCTGCAGGATTTCTTGTAAAAATATTTTTGAAAATAAAAGAAAAGATGAGAGTTGGCTGTAGGGTTGCAACGATGCGTCGACGTCATTGACTACGAAAATACGTCGACATGCGAGAAATGCGTCAACGCGTCACATTATTTACGTTATAGAATAGAATAGATCTAGAATAATGGCGGCTTCTGCTCCCTGGCGTGATGGTATTCAGGAAAACAGCACTCTTGGTTCTGTGATGTTGCTTTACTGTAGGCTATCATATGTTATAAATATAAAAACTCCACAATTGGTCATTTAACCCGTGTATGTTAACTGAGTTTCTTTGTGTGAGCAGCGCTCATTTGTTGTGATTTCTCCTCGAGAGGCTGCGCGAGCGTCAACAGCATAACCTTGTTACCGTCAGTAACAAGGTTATCTGCCGGCCGATATATCGGGCCGATATTTGCTATTTTTACTTGTATCGGCATCGGCCGATACAAGGCTGCTGCGTTCGCCGATATTTTTTTCCCTGCATTATTTACAGACAGGCTTCCACAGGCAGCTCTCACCGTCTTCAAACTGTCTTGCTCTCCCTCCCTTGCGCATATTAATCAAAATCAATTGAGAATTAACACGATGGTAAAAGGTCGAAAGACTGAAGTTTCACGTGGAGCATTGGGAGATTTTTTCCTGAATTACCGCTGATGTTGCTTTACAAGAGATTAAGTTAAGTGGACCTACACTCTAAAAAATGCTGGATTAAAAATAACCCAAGTTGGGTTGAAAATGGACTAACCCATCAATTGGGTTGTTTTAAGCAAACATTTAACCCAACCGCTGGGTAGGGATGGGCATTTTTGTCAATTTCTCATTTCGATCATCGATAGGTCTCAAAAACGAGTACTCGAGTAATTGGGGGCGGGGCATGTGCAGGGGGCGGGGCATGTCCGTCATTGAGATCATGAAAATACTGTTATGAAAATGGTTGTTGACAAATACAAACGTGACATGAAAACGGGTATATGAAAACATGAACATATAAAACAAAAAATAACTGCTAGATTATGATGCATAAATGTCTTTGAAAAAGAAACATCTTTATAAAATGACCGTCTCAAATAACCAAGTCAGTAATATCGAGCATTGCCTTTGAGCTGAAACTGTGAAATAACACCACCCAGCAGAGCTTGCTAGCTGGTTAATAAACTCAACCAAACGCACAATATATCAATATTAATATGAAGATTATTATGAACCTATTACGACATAAATCAACACAAAAGGACGTGAATGCGCACGTGAACTTCAGCGTGCTAGATTTTACAGGCGAAGGGTTTGAAACGGAACATTTTGAATGCGCTCTTCCCTTAACAACGCTCATACACGGACAACGAAAGCACACAGAAACAACATTTTATTAAAATCCTGTTCTCATTATAATGCTTTGACAGATTGACTCTGCACATCATGCACTTAATTTTATTATTCATGATCGAAGCGTTTACAGACATCACTGCGCGTTTTCGAACTCATAGCGAAAAACCAACTTTAAATAAACTAGGTCTACTGTTAAAAAATACGAGAACAGTATAGCAGTGCTGCATTACTAATATCAATGATTCTGAGAAAGAAATAGCCTATCTGCAAAGAATATGACCGTCTCTAAACCATCATGTCGAGCATGAAATAGGCTATGCATTTGAGCTGAAACTGAAGAGAATGAACAACAGCCGGTATAACGGCAGCGCTTTTCTAGCTTATTAAGCTCAACCAAACGCTTCTTATATTAGATTAATCAGATATAGACAACATAAAAGTAATCTTACAAAGTGCATCTGCAGATAAGGACGCGGATGCTCACATGAACTTCACGCGCTAGTCTGAGTGTTCTCGCTAGTTTCTCTGTGGATCAGCTGATACACAGGGAACTAAGCACTGATCATTTACAGCATTCTAATTTCCATCGTGTTTTCATTATAATGCTATGTAGGCTATGACAGATTGGCGCTGCACATCTTGCAATAACCATTTAATGATCTCATGATTCCAGACATCACTGCAGTGCACGCCTTTATTTCGCCGCGGTCTGGAGGCGTGCTGTAAAACGCTAACCAATCAGACCTCCGCAAAACGATGCAATAACCAATAAAAAAGAGACAAATATATTTTTTTCAGGGCGATCATCGTTCTCATGATCGATGATCGCTGTCACGTTCGAGTACTCGATTACTCAACCACTGTTGCCCATCCCTACCGCTGGGTCAAAACAACCCAATTGCTGGGTTAGTCCATATTCAACCCAACTTGGGTTATTTTTAACCCAGCATTTTTTAGAGTGTAATTATTAAATGACTAGGTTGTAAATAGTTTTAAAGGGTTAGTTCACCCAAAAATGAAAATTCTGTCATTAATTACTCACCCTCATGTCGTTCGACACCCGTTTCATATTCGGAACACAAATGAAGATATTTTTGTTGAAAGCTGATGGCTGAGAAAGGCTTCAGATAGGCCTCCATTGGCATTCAGTACATTAATACTCCCAAGACCCATAAAAGGCACTTAAAACGTCGTTACAAAGTCCATCTCACCACAGTGGCTCTACAATAATTTTACGATGCGACGACAATAGTTTTTGTGCGCAAAATAAAATCAAAATAACACCTTTTATCCAACTTGTTATTGTCTTCCGTGTGGGCCTCCACGACGCATGCGCGAGAATATGACATAGCGCCAGCGTTCGGGAATCCATGAAATGCACACTTAAAGTCCCTGTAAAGTCAAAACTAAACATGTGTTCTGAGTTCCTCACACCACAGATAAATGTGTAATTAACCACCCAGCCAAATTTTAATTATAAAAAACTCCGGCAAGTACATAAAATAGCTTATCAAAAACTTGAAAAAATGAGCAGCATTCTCTGCTCTCAAACGCTGGGGGTGTGTCCGCTGTCGGCGCCGAAACCATGCCCACTCGTGGGACAGCTGCAGTAGCACACAGGGTTGCCAGGTTTTCACAACAAAACCCTCCAATTGCTACTCAAAACAAGCCCAATCACGTTTCAGGGGGGCTTCCCCGGTAAAAATCACATTTGGGGTGTAAAATATGTGTTTTTTTGGCATGGTTGCCTACTAAAATTTGCATTCCCGGGGCTAAATATCACATAATTATGGTCGCTTCAACCCGCGGACATGAAAAAACAGCCCGCGGCAAAACCGCGGTCTTGGCAACTGGTAGCACACAAGACAACACTCACGTACTGATCACGACTCTCTATGATCAAGACGCACCAGATGTCGGCGGGGCGGGAGGATAAAGGCCTGGGCGGGTGATAGTCGGTTCTGCAGCGGATTATCAGTGAATCCCAGTAGTCTCCGGTGAAAGTTTGTAAAACTATCCGGTGTAAAGTCACTGCAGAGGCAGTTGTCGGTGGTGATCCTCAGCTCTCCTTCAAGGCAGCTGTTCACAAAATTAATCCACCTCTTCTTGATCATCGTTTTTGTTTTGAAAGCTGTTTTGTAAGTTGTAGACTATAGTAACTAACAGTACTGACAGTAACTCGCGATCGAGCAGGCAAACTGATGCGAATGTGCTCCAGTTATGATCGTGTTAGGGGAGGAGCCAGGCTCGGTGGCTCCAGTGCGTCATCGAGCCACCGTTTTAGCCCCGCTCAGAAAATCCTGAACACAGCAACGGTGAAAATTTTTTTAACGGTCTAACTTCTGAATTCAGTACTACATAGTTCACAGTCTTTGTAATGTGTTTCAGCAATACATTTCTAACATTTATAATGTGTTTAGAAACAAATCTCATAATTGCCTTTACAGGGACTTTAAGCCCCATTTTGAGAACTACGCTGAGACCTAAAGCACGATCAATGTAGAATCCAACAGCTTAGACACGCGCGTCTTCCTCTGCTTGTAAACAAATCCCTTCTGGGTCATGTGTCCGAGCGCCGGATCTGCATCATATTCTCGCGCATGCGTTGTGGAGGGACACACGGAAGACAATATCAAGTTGGATAAAGGTGTTATTTTGATTTTTTTTTTGCGCACAAAAACTATTGTCGTCGCATCGTAAAATTATTGTAGAGCCATTGTGGTGAGATAGACTTTGTAACGACGTTTTAAGTAGGGATGCACCGAATCCAGGGTTCGGGTTCGGATTCGGCCGAATATTGGGCTTTTTGACTGGGTTCGGTTTCTGCCGAACCTCAGAATTTTTTTCCACCGAACCCGAACACTAGGCTTGCACTATGCGCGCTCCGCTGGTCGAACGTAATGACGCCGCTGTTGAAAGTGAAAATGGAACTCATGAACAGAAAACGTGGCAGTATACTTTAAGTCAAAAGAAGGCGATTCAAGTTGAGCTACGCGTTCAATTTGCAATGCCGATTTGTCTCGTGATGACCCTTAACAACAGCCGCTTTTATAACATTTGCATATGAAACATCCGAGAGAATAGGCTACGAGTTGTGCATGAAGGAATCTACAGACAGCAGCCAAAATGTATTTTATTTTACCTTGCAAACAGCCTATAGATCTATAGATCAGATAAAATATAAATACAATTAATAAAATATATAGGCCTACACTAAATATTTTTCACTTAAATAATTACCAAATTAAGATGACAAAACGAAAATACACTGAATCCGTAAGCTTTGAAGAACGGAATTAGGTAAATAGGTAGATAATATAGCTACTATATATCTTTACATATACTATTCTCTTAAAACCATCATTTCGTTATTTTTACTAACCCAAATAATGATTCATCCGCTAGGTTGCACGTGAGGGGGAAAAAAATAGGTTCCTTCCACTTAAGAGTTGAGCTCTTTTTATTTTAATATATCTCTTTACATAAATACTATTTTCTACTTTTAAGAAAAATAACTTCGTTATTTTACTAACCCAGTGTTTTGTATGTGAATGCTGTTTCACGTGAATATTACTAGGGGTGCACCGATCCGATATTAGGATCGGATATCGGCCGCGATACTGACAAAATAGCTGGATCGGGGATCGGAAAAATTAACAGATCCACAAGCCGATCCAGGTGTTTTTTTCCGTCGCAGCAGAACCTACGTCATTCGTCAGCTTCACGTGTGTCGCATGCTAGAAGGGAGCGAGCCAGAGAGTCGGCTGTGTGGAGGAGATATTTCACGCTTGCCATGCCAACTAGTTCGTCGCTGTTTCGAGGGTATTACTGCAAAGTCAGGGTCTTTCCTGCATTGACATTTTTTTGACGGCCAAAGCCTAATTTGATGAGTTATTGTGATTTACGAGTGATGTAGAACAGATGCTGCGCTTGTGACTGAGTGACAGAGAGACCGATCTGAGAGCTCCTCCCCCGCGCGCGCTCTCTGGGTCTTCAAAATAATCAGTGTTCGCTCTCATATTTCACATATTAATCCAAATCAAAAGCTCGGAAGACCGAAACCATGTTGCACGTGACACATTCGGACAATTTTGTCCTTGAATTATCACTGGGTGTGAATTGCGCTCAAAAAACATTGACTCTTCTCTGACCAGCTGACATAAAGCATACTTTCAATAAGCGGGAGACAAATTATATCCAGTTATGAAGTGTTTTCTGTGTGTTGACATCTTTCGCGATGTTCTAACAGACGGGATTCGCACACAACGCGTCTGCTAATGTCCGATTCGTGACCTAATGACTCCTTTGAACCGAATCATTTTAACGACTGGCCAGAACAACTGATCTGTCCAACACTGAACTCATGAACTCAGTTTATTAATTTACTCAGAACGCAACTGAAATGAGAACACAAGTGTGCTTACCCATTTTAGCAAGAGTGGGTAGTAAGAATTATTTTTAATTATCAACAGTATTTCATCTTATTTCTGTTGACAATGTGTAGTAAAATAAATAGGCCTAGCCTACAATCATTTAATCTGGAGTGAGGTGAAACCAGAACAAAGTTGTTATTAGCTAGCTGAAAATTTTTATTAAATTGCATATGGTAGAAAATTAGACTATTTGTTAATTTGTAATGCTACTTTTTAATATTGATATGATTATATACCAAAACAATTATCTGTAGTGTAAAAAATGTTTGGTAACTGTCAGATTACTATTGTATGTTTGACCAATACACTGTTTTTTGTTTCCACTGCTACATTTTATTTATTTAAAGAAGTTAGATTACATTCTATTTTAGATTTGAATGCACAATTGTTTTTTAAATAAATAAGAATTCAACACCTTACATACATCTGTTATTTTGTCTTAGTTATGTTTAGTTAGTAAAGTCTGGTGCCTTTAGTCTCTTCAAGGAAGGTATAAGGTGGAAGATATACAGTTTATTATTAATTCAACAATATATCGGATCGGTATCGGGTATCGACAGATACACAAAGCCCAGGCATCGGTATCGGTATCGGGACTGAAAAAGTCGGATCGGTGCACCCCTAAATATTACCACAGGAGTGAAGCACAAAGCTTTGTTTAGCCTAGAAAGGAAATAGCCTAATGGTCAGAGAGCTCTTTTTCATTCTGCTTTGTGATCTGGATCTGGTCACTCGATTTTCCGTGAAAGGCCTAGTCGATTTTATCCCAATGGACATGGACATCTCGTTTCTTTTCCCAAATCTTCACTCACGTCGCGCCCATGTTCGCAGGGGATTATAAACGTTTCTTCCTTTCGTTTGCTTATAATTAAGTCTATTATAACTATTCACATCCTTTACTGTGGGAAAGTATAAAAAGCACTGTAAGACGAATACCTTTTTACTTCAAATTTTATTTAACACAGTTTGTTCTTGTTATTAAACTTGGTAAGGCGCGTCAAGTTTGGTTTATTTGAATAGCGCATTTCACACACGCCGGTGATTTTAGTTTCGTTTTCTCTGGCAGTGAATAATCAAACATTGCCTAAATGTCTTGACCCTGTGGAAAATAAAATCCGCTCTTCAGACCTTTTAAAACAAGTGTTGCTTTGCAACATCAGTAGAATATATGAAGACGAAGATATTCAAGAAGGTGTCTATTCAGTGTCCCATTCCTCTCAAAGCGCAGAGCGGTAGGCCTATATGACGCATCTTTGCGGGGAAATAGTATGAATCAAATATTTTTCTAACTAATATTTAATTTTCATATATTCTTAAGGTTACCATTATTTACTAAAAATCATTTTTGTTTTATAGGATGTAGTGTGTTGTTTCACTGACGGAAGTGCTAAAATAAACACGCATATGGATGTTTCAGCCTCAAATGATTTCAAAATGTTGGCTATATATCTGGCATAGACTACAGTATTTAAAATAGCATATATGCATTAGTTACATTCTCAATTTAATTTACAGAGCAATCCCTGCTAAGTTTTTAGTTTAACTAATACTATAGAAGAGGATTAGTGTGTGTCGCACACAACAGACTCGCAACGGGGGCGTGGCATCACGATGGTGGCGCTCCATCTTGATGTCGGCACAACCCTAGCGCGCGCCACCTGCTCTCCATTGGGTTGTTCTTTGAAACGACAGAGGACGACTCGGGGTAATTTTTCTATAAACCGTCATGAAATAGCGTCGAGAAGAACATACACGACAATGTTTACTTTAGTAAACTTGACCAAAACAGTTAATGGCATCCCTACACTGCTGTGGACGTTGTTAACTTCATTAATGTGTTTACTGTGATAATGGACTGCGGATGGGAGTAGGATTCGGTATTCGGTTTCGGATTCGGCCGAATCTTAACCAGTGGATTCGGTATTCGGCCGAACCCCAAAAATCTGGATTCGGTGCATCCCTAGTTTTAAGTGCCTTTTATGGGTCTTGGGAGTATTAATGTACTGAATGCCAATGGAGGCCTATCTGAAGCCTTTCTCAGCCATCAGCTTTCAACAAAAATATCTTCATTTGTGTTCCGAAGATGAACAGAGGTCTTACGGGTGTCGAACGACATGAGGGTGAGTAATTAATGACAGAATTTTCATTTTTGGGTGAACTAACCCTTTAAGTATAGTATAGTCAGTGTGCACTTTATTATGCTGCTTGCTTGTTGATACTGTGTGCAATAGTGTAATTATTTTATTTATGCTTAAATATTTATTTTCACCACTGAACTTTTTTTTTCTTCTTGTTCTACCTCACCTGTTTTTACTATTTGTTAAATATTATTGTTTTTAGTTCAATAAATGTTCCTTTTTAAATTGTAAATTTTAAATTATTATCATCATGATCATTGTGTCATTTTTATGTTGTAAATTGAGGGAGCAAAAGCAGTATCGGCTCCAAATATTGGCTCAAGAAAATCGGCAGCCCGTATCGGTCATCGGCTAAGGCTGATGAAAAAAAATCGGCATCGGCACTAAAAAATCCATATCGGTCGACCCCTACTATCGATCACCATTTACACTAAATGAATGCAGAATTATTGTTGCATTTTGGTGATTCCCTAGTTATTTGTATTTTTTCCCCTAGTTTTAATCAGCTTGTCCGGTCGGGCAAGTAAAATTCTCTTTCACTTGCCCCTTCAAAAAATCCACACAAGCGTTAATGTCGAGCCCTGAACCCTTAAAAGGGTTAGTTCACCCAAAAATGAAAATTCTGTAATTAATTACTTACCCTCATGTCATTCGACACCTGTAAGACCTTTGTTCATCTTCGGAACACAAATTAAGATATTTTGGTTGACATCCGATGGCTCAGAAAGGCCTCCATTGGCAGCAATGTAAATTGCACTCACAAGACCCATAAAAGGTACTAAAGACGTCGTTACAAAGCCCATCTCACTACAGTGGTTCTACAATAATTTTATGAAGCGACGAGAAGATTTTTTTGCGGAAAAAAAACTATAAATAACGATTTTATTCAACAAGTTTCTGTCTTCCGCCTGCGCCTTTGATGTGAACTCACAAAGCACCAAGACGCATGCGCGAGAATATGACATAGAGCCGGCGTTCTGACACATGACTGCGCATCTCCTCTCTAGCTGTCAAAAAATACATCGCACCTGCACTATTAAAGCAATCTGCACGCTCAGATTCAACACTTTCGCTGCCGTTTCGGGAGAGCTGACGGAAATCACTTGCCCACGTCTTTTTAATCCTTGCCAATTTGAACATGCAAGCGATTTTATAGCATTTCGTAATACATGAGATGGGAGCTCTTTGAGAAGGAGAGTCTTCTTTGCGCTTCAAATCAAGTTGTTTTTCCTTAGTTAAATACACACAAAATTATGTCAAAAATGTCCATCTTTAGTGAGTAGTCACATCAACACAGTTGGTTATGTCTTTCGCAAAAAAAACGGTATACCTTGCATCCCTAAGTCAAAGTAGTCCTTTTAAATTTACTTTATTTACTTATCTTGTAGTAAGTTTCAAAAGATTGATTTTATTTATTTATTTATTTTATTTATTTTTATTTTATCTGATTTGAGGTCCTTTATCACGTAAACTTAGTCTCCATTAAACTATGTTATGGAGTTTTTGTCTATACTGAAAGTTTTTTTTTTTTCTGAGAGACATTTTGTCTGCTGAACAATCGGACTGTTGTTAAACAACAGTGCAATACATTTAACAGACTGTATTCTGTCCCTCACAGCCTTGTTTTCATGACGAAATTTGAATTACTAGTTGTTTGAATTACGAATAAAACACAAAAACAAAGGAAACTTATATAAACATGGCGTAAAAACTGACCTTAGATGGTGTAGATTTGGCAGAAGTGGAGTTGATTTGTAGAGAAAAAATTCTACATTTAAAGAGATTTTAATGAGAATAACCATTGAGAATAATGGGTCTCATTCACATTCCGCCTAATTCACCACACGTGCGTGCACACATGAATTTGTTCTTAACCTCGTTCTGATGTTAATGAATTTTGCATATTGTAAATGAGAGATTGCATGCCCAAGGTTAGTCATTTGGCATAAAACATGCCTGCACTATCTCCATATAAGGGATTTCCACACGACCTTTCCTTTACAGCCATTCATCATCACTCCGTAAACATATGACACTCATATGATGCTCTCGTCTGAAAGATCCTCAAAAGTGTGCCATCTTCAAAACCAGGTCAAACACAATAAACCCCTTTTCTACAGACGCACAAAAAATATAGCCTATCTATATATTACATATCCTCTTAACATGATTATTAGGCCATCCGGAGTATGTCATTTTGCATACGTGTGTGTGGTTTCGGTTGTTCCAACTTTTTTTTTATTTCCATAAATGTATAATAAAGTACAATAGTTATTGGTGAATCATAATTTGTTTGTGAAAACATTTGTACATATATTTCACACACAAATACAGGTACATGTGTACCCAATGATAATTAACAGAAAAAAGTCAATATGGTAATGAAAATTTTAGGGGAGGGGTAGTTTAATTGTCAAGAAAAAAATCACAATGAAAATCAAACTCTGAATAGACAAAAATAAGCCTTTCATGATTCAAAAGAATTTTTCTTTTGATTTTGAAATGACTGAAATGCTGACCTGACCATTTATTGCTTAAATATATAATTTGAGTTTTATTTAAATTTGAATAGTTCAGTAGCTTAATGGGAAATATGACCGTTCACATGTTGGCGCTGTTGTTTTTGTTATCGAGCACTAAGCAGATGTGTTTCTTAGTGCTGAGTCAGTCTGGCATAATGTTTATGATACCATGGCAGTAACTTGTGAAAAGAAGGCTGGGTTGTTTGGCTGGAAGTTTGGCTTCTAGTGAGCTGATTGGAGAGGGATCCTATGAGAAAGCACACACGCGCGCACACACATTTCAGATTATATTGAGTGTTGTGCATGTTTCTTTTGCACATTTGAGCAAGGTAAGCAATACAAACACAGAGCTTGAATTGTGATGTAAATTGACTTATTGGTATTATTAATGTTTTGAAATATTGTTTTAATGCTTAAATATAAACCCTGTACCTAAGCCTTAGGAGAACACTTTAATGAAAATGATATAATTGGCATTATTATTGGGTTTAATGCTTTTCTGTAGAAAAAATGTGTTGGATTTTTGGTTTGTTTTTTGTGGTTGGGTCCTATTTGCAGGTTTGTTTTCTGGCGTAGTTTTGGTTTGGGGGGTTGAAGTGTGAATCGTTTTAGTGGGGTCCCAGGGCATATGCTCCCTTGTGAGATTTTTGTTTGTTTGTTTATTTTTGCTAAATGGTGATGTCATCCACACATGCAAAGTTGGATACATAACTGCAATGAAATAATAAGCTAGTTAACAATTACTTGTTTGCATAGGATATATTATGTATTTTATATTATTTAAGCACCTAAAACCTTATCAGTTTGACAGAATTTTTGGTAACACTTTACAATAAATCTTCATTAGTTAACATGAACGAACTAACAATGAGCAATACATCTACAGCATTTATTAATCTTAGTTAATGTTAATTTCAACATTTACTAATACATTATTCAAATCAAAAATTGTATTTGTTAACATTAATTAATACACTGTGAACTAACATGATAAAAATCCAACTGTTCATTGTTTGTTTAACTAACATTAACAAAGAATTTTGTAACGCATGTATTGCTCATTGTTAGTTCATGTTAGTTAATACATTAACTACTGTTAACAAATGAGACCTTATTGTAAAGTGTTGCTGAATTTTCAACTTCATCGTGCCATGAGAAGTCAATCTAACTTCACTTAACATTTTCTTTAATATTAAAATGTATTTCCTACTCCTTAACAGTTCATCAGGCTCTTAAAGGGAGAGTTCATTCAAAAATGAAAATTGTCATCATTTACTCACATTCAAGTTGTTCCAAACCTGTATGAGTTTCTTTGTTCTGTTGAACACAAAAGATAATTTTAAAGGTCCCATGGCATGAAATTTTCATTTTATGAGGTATTTCAACATTAATATGAGTTCCCCTAGCCTGAATATTGTCCCCAAGTGGATAGAAATGTTGATCGGTGTAAACCCGAGTTCTGGCTGTCTTTCTCTGCCTTTGAGAAAATGACAGGCCAGATGAGCCAATCCTGAAGTCTCCTGGTTTGACGTCCAAGCAGGAACGGTTTCCTCCCTTTCCTCCGCCCAGAGAATCGTGAGGGTATCCGGCTAGGCTAGCCAGCTTTCCCCACAATGAACTGGATTACATTCGATTACTGCTGTTGTGTTTGCGCTGTGTAAGTTACTCAATGCGCGTCACTGACGCTTTTCATATGATTGGAACATATCTAGAAATAATGCTTTAATCAAACGTACTAACTTGTTCATCTCGCTGTAATGGTACATTGCATGTGTTACAAAGTTGGTAGAATAATGATGAAGACGGACTCGGCGTGACTGGGACTCGTGTTTATTCAGAACTCTCAGATACAAACACAATAAACTCGCGCTGACAGACAGCGCTCTCACAACTCAGTAGTTACTATAAATAACTTTGTTAGCAATCGCTCCGTCTCCGTGATGTCCGGTTCGCGAACAAATCATTCCTTTGAATCGGTTCTTTTTAGTGAACCGAACCAGTTCACCAAATCGGACTGAATCGTTCTAAACGGTTCGCGTCTCGAGTCAGCGCTGATCCATAATTTACTAAAGTTACTAACTTGCTGACATGAGTGACAGTCTCTCCGACTAGAAATAAACTAATAACCTGAAGTATATTCTAGTAACTACAACAGTTCACCCTGAACTGAGACATGCTGAGAGAACTGATGAGAAGTGAACTCAGGTCCATCCGTCTCTCTGGCAGCAGCTCGTGCGTCGTAGACCTCGTTAAACCACGCCCCCTCCGCTCATTTCAAATGCAAAGATGTCAGCCAATCACAACAGTGGGCGTTTTTACTGAAGTCTCACAGCAGACACACCTCTTGAAACAGGGCATTCAGCCACAGGGCAAACAGCAGTATAGACAAAATGCCTTTTATTTCTAAATTATGACATTTTATGATGTAAAAATCATACTAACAATATAAGTACACCTCAGGAAACACTATAAAATAATAGAAAAATGCCATGCCATGGGACCTTTAAGAAAATGGGGAACCAGACAGTTGACAGTAGCCATTGACTTCCATAGTATTTTTTTTCCTACTTTGGAAGTCAATGCTATCATCAACTGTTTGGTCACCCATATTCTTCAAAATATATTATTTTGTGTTCAACAGAACACAGAATCCCATACAGGTTTTTGGGTGAACTAACCCTTTAGATGACTTTAAATGATCTCTTGGAATATATGTAGGTCAGGCAAAAAAAAAATCACATGTAATGAAATGTCATGTAAACAAGACATCTGTATTGCAAACCCCTCCATGTTACTGTTGTTGTTTTTAGTTTCCAATGCAAATATTCCAGAAAATAAAAGCGCCACTGGACACAAATCGGATTGAACAGTTGCTGTACTCAGTGTGGACTGTCAATAACTTTAGATCAGATTCAAATCGGATACACAAATAATCAGATTTGAAATGACAGTGCGAACGTAGCCTAAAATGATTGACTATAGCAACTGTTTAGATCCGATTTGTGTCTGACATGTTCACGTTTTACGTGATGTGAAGTCACATAAACCATGTGAAATCTGATCAGAGCAGTCAGACCTAAACAGATTTCCAGAAATGCAATTTGAATAGGATTTCAAACCACATATAAATGTAGCTCAAAACTATTTGTAAAAATAGCATTTCATTTATTTATTTTTTTCGCCGTTCACACTTGTTAAATCTAATAGGATTTCAATTGGATATGCACAAAAATCGGATACGGACTGGCAGTCTTAACAAGGCTTAAGTTCTAATAAAAGCTCAGAACGTGCGCCTAATTCTACATGTTTCCATTAACCATGGTATAAATATTGTTGGGGGTTGTATTTTCTAGTTTTGATTATTGGGGAGGGGTCCCCCTGGAAACTACGACCCTGGGTACAATACAGGATCTGTAATTTTCCACTGTCGTAGTTAAATTAAAAAGCCCTTGGTGTATTGGCTCATCTGAACACTCAGAGCTAACAAGCTGTTGTGCTGCAGTCCTGTTCGAACATGTTGAGAGAGGAGAAACAGGATTTTAACATAAAGAAGTCACTATACTACTGGTCAAAATTATTTTTTTATGTTTTTCTAATGCTCACCAAGGCTGCATTTATTTGATAATATTGTGAAATATTATTAAAAAAAATATATTATATTTTAATATACACATTTTCAGCATCATTACTCCGGTCTTCAGTGTCACATGATCCCTCAGAAATCATTCTAATATGCTGATTTGGTGCTCAAAAACATTTGTTATGATCAATGTTGAAAACAGTTTTTGCTGCTTAATATTGATTGATTTCATTTCAAGGTCTTAATTTTAAGGTAAAAATGTAATATCCTAAAATAGCTGGATTTGGCGAGAAATCTTTGTCATTTCAAATATACAATAAATGTCTTTAAATGGAAAATTAAATGGAAAGTTTCTCCCTTTTGTATTTATTGCTCAGGTCATTACCAAGAGCTAGTTTCGTAAAGATTTAGACTGATTCATCATTGTACAAATGTGACTTTAATCTGAAAGTGTCATTTTCTGAAAGCCTCTTTCTTTCTCTCTCTCTGTCTGTGGTGTGTTTGCAGCGATGGCTGGACCAAGGCCTGTGGTGATGAGTGGACCCTCCGGGGCCGGGAAAAGCACTCTGCTAAAGAAACTGCTCAAGGAGTTTGATGGTGTATTTGGCTTCAGCGTTTCCCGTAAGTCACGTACTGTATATGACACAAGTAAAAATGCTGAACCAGCAATTCTTTTGTGGAAACTTTTAACTAGGGAAAAGGGGTTTTATTTTTTTCGTAATTAAGATTTGTCTTTTGCCAGATACGACGCGAAGCCCCCGTCCAGGAGAGGAGAACGGCAAAGGTTAGGCTTTTGATCTTGGGTGGTACAGAGAACAATGTTTTTCTGAAAAGCAATTGCATTATCCTCATTGGACAAATCCCAGCAAGCATAAAATGTTTTCACAACAAGTATTGTTATTATAAAACATAATAATGTTCATTATATAAATATCTAGTTATTTCAAATCAAATCTTAAAGTCGGCATGAAACAGAAGTCTTTTCTTCCTGATTGTGCCGTATATCCGAGTGAAACGGCTTCTGGAACGAGAACAAATGTAGGGCCGGACTTGATTTTGTCCGTGGGGAATTGATTGGATGGTTATGGTTTGCTATTTGTGGATCTCATGTGAGTGACAGGTTGCCCCGTCCTCGTGCCAGTAACAGGGTTTCCGCGGGGTCTTAAAAAGTCTTAAATTTCAAAATCTAAATTTTAGGCCTTAAAAAGTCTTAAATTCTCTGAAGTTTTCAGTTCTAGTTCTTAAATAGTTTTAAACAGGTCTTAAATTGTTCTGCGTCCATGTAACGCTACCTCTAATGCTCATTGAAATGCTCCCGCAGCGCTTTTGTGTGTGTGTGTGTATTCCGGGCTGTTGTAGTTCTTTCTTTCGCTAGTCCAACTATAGTTCGCTGTATTACAACTACAAATGAGACCAGCATGCATCTTATATTGCAGCCAATCAGCTTTCATGTTATTGGCGCGGGTCTCTTTCGTATCGTACCAAAGACGCATCAAACGGATTTTATTCCTCAGCTTCAGTTCAGTTCTTCGCTTTCACGATTGCGTGAACTGGGAGGTGAATCTTTCTCACATCTCGCATAATGACCAAATAAAAGTATGATACTTCCGATAGCACTAAAAAGAGTTAATTAATAAGAGTTAGTTAAAAGCAATGTAAATCAAACTCAATAGACACACAGACCGATGTCAGAATGGCTGTGGATTTTGTGCACGCGTTTGCCGCCTGTCAGCTCGCGCAAGTTTACCGAATGTGTCTTTTTCTAGGCTTACTCTTGAACGATCATACACACATTAATATCCCTATGTTCTTATTGGCGGTTATGTCTTGACTCTTGAGTAAAAAAGTTTGGGACGTGTGTCAGTATTGTATCTGCACATTACTGTAGTTCTTAAAGTGAAAGCATACCAATATAGCTTATGTTGGTGCTCCTGTCTGTGTGTTAATGTTAAACAAACAACAACAGGGAAAAAAACGTTTGTATCCGTATCTTTAGGTTGTATTTATTTGTCCTATTGTAATTGGTTAATAAGTTTAGTACTTATTAGTAAAAACGTAGTTTTACTTGTATTAAGAAATTGCTTACTTATAAGATTTTGGGTATATTTCCCACCCAAAGCGATAATGTTATTAAAGCTAGATAGCACACCACTTTACCAGCCTTTTTTTGTAATACCAAACAAGATTCATGCATTTTGTTTGTTTTATTGTCATGTGTGACTATTGTGCATCTACAGTAAATGTGGCATCCTATGCAAAAAACAAAACTGGAAATGACCACCACAAAATCAGTAATTTTGATCTCAGTAGAAAAAAAAAAATATATATATATAGTGAAATCCTGAGATTGAGCTATGAGGAAGTGCAAGTTTACTAATACTTTGTTCAATTTGAATAAATTAATTTGCTTTGCAAGTAATTTTGTGATTCTGCATTTCATTTGTACGTTTTTTTTATTGCGTGATATAGGACTTAAATATAATCCCTAATGGTCTTAAAAAGGTCTTAAAAAGTCTTAAATTTGACTTGGTGAAACCCTGCAGTAAACACATCCTCAGAGAAGAGAAGAGATGTCGCTGCAAGGAGTAGGGCAAGTCATTTTGATTAAATTTAAGCCCACCGGCAACTATAGTTGCCACAGTGTATAGTTGTCATTTTCCTTTTGTAAGTATTTCAATAAACCCGTCTCTGGCACGATGACTCAGATTGTTCGAATATTCCTATTTAATAATTGTTAAATCGATATGTCATCCTCAATAAACCCGTCTCCGGCCTGACGGCTCCGATCTTTCTAATATTGCACTTTAATAAGTGTTTCATCAATATGGCATCCTCTATAAACCCGTCTCTGGCGTGCTGCCTTCGATCCTTCGAATATTGCAATTTAATAATTGTTTAATCAATACGGCATCCTCAATAAATCTGTCTCCGGCGTGATGACTCAGATATTTAGAATATTGCAATTTATTAATTGTTTAATCAATACGGCATCCTCAATAAACCGTCTCTGGTGTGATGACTCCGATATTTAGATTATTCCTATTTAATAATTATTTAATCGACACATAATCCTCAATAAACCCGTCTCCGGCGTGTTGCCTCCGATCTTTTGAATTTTCCAATGTATTATGACCGCTGACCTGTAAAGTTGCCAGAATAATAATCATACGCTGTTTGTTAATTGGCCAGAGAAGAACTAGCATCCCGACTGAGCCTGGTTTCTCCCAAGGTTTATTTTTCTCCATTAGGTCACCGATTGGGGTTTTGGTTTCCTTGCCTTTGGCTTGGCTTGCTCAGTTGGGGACAATAAATTAAAAAAAAAAATTCAACTAAATATCCAAATAAATCTAATTATTAAACTAAATTAACCATATAAACTAAATTACTGATTCTGTTGCATTATTTTCCTGTTTAACACTGTGAAGCTGCTTTGAAACAATATGCATTGTTAAAAGCGCTAAATAAATAAAGTTGACTTGACTTGACTATTTTTCTAGATATTATCCATGTTTTATATCTCAATGACACGCAAGCAAACAACCAAATAAAGGATTTCAGGAAGAAAGTAACTTATTTCCTGTCACATGAGGCTGCCAACTTCCTACCCCTACTTCCAGGAAGCATAACTAGGGCAAACCCTCCCAAAGAAAGGTTATTTACATGTTACTAATAAGTAATTTTTTGTTAGGGGTGTAACGGTACACAAAACTGATGGCTCGGTACGTACCTCGGTTTTGAAGTCGCGGTTCGGTACGGGTTCGGTACAGCAGTTTTACAAAATTGCTTTTTATTTATTTGTATTAAACAGTGGTTTACTGGAAAAAGTTTATGTCCTTAAATGAATTAAATTATAACTAAAAGTTTATTGAAGATTGCACATTAATATTAAAGGTTAACAACAGAGCCCACACTATTAGCCAAAATTCAGTTGCTATTTATTTTTAGGTATAATAATCAACACTCAAAAAACAGTACGCAAACATGTAAACTTCTCATAAGGCTGTTTTTGCAATAACTTCTAAATCGAATTGGAGAAAAAAATATTTTATAATTAGTTGTTGAAATCTAATCATTTATACACATATTTAAACATACATTAAATAATCAAGACATCACTAACAGGTTAAGTAGAATATTAAAGCTGCGAGCAGCGATGACGGGCCCAAGCCGGTGGCACCGCCACGCCGGTGGCATCAGCTTAACTGTGCACGGCAGGCAATAGGCATTTAAAATGGGAAAACATAAAAGGACTATGTCAAAGTCATCTGAATTCACCACATTAACTGCAGCAGTTGGTGCTGCTATGACCACAAACCACAACAGCCACATCTATGAGATCAATTAAATTTATATGAATTTCATGTCAGATTATGTCAAAGGTCAAATTGGAATGAGTTCAGAATACCATTCGAATGCTGATGTTGTTTTATTCTAACACTTCTCTTCATGTGTTTTTGAGCTACCTTAGCTACCGTTTGTGCACCAATCTTATGCACCATAAAACATGCTTTCATTTCAATATGGGTGGTCCAATAAATTCTTTTTAATAAAAAATGTATAAATGGAGCCAAATCACAGAAACTGCAAAGATGATTTTAATATCAGTGTCAGGTAAGAGTAAGATGCGTGTCTACATTTTATGGAAGTTTATTATAAATAGCCACTTTTATAAAATCATGTGAAATGTATGTTTTAATACATTTATATTATATCAGTAAATAATTAATTTAAAGACATGTGCATCATACGTGATCTTGGCAAACACATCACATGACGTTTTTATTTTAAGTGATAGTTATTTGTGATAGCCTATATGAAAGGGTTAAATTATGATCAAAAGAGAAAGGCACACACACACACACACACACACACACAATGATAGAGTGAGAGTGAGGGGGAGGGGAAGGACTGAGAGAAAGGCACACACACAAACTCACAGGGTGAGAGAGAGACCCCCCCCACACACACACACACAGATAGAGAGGGGGAAGGGGAAAGACAGGCAGATGGCATTCCATAGACTTAAATGGTTTGTATACTGTAAAAACTGTACATTCTATCCCCCTACACTACCCCTAAGCCTACATATCGCACACACACACACACACACACACACACACACTACCCCTAAACCTACCATCACAGAAAACATTCTGCATTTTTACATTTTTATTAAAAAATTGTTTAGTATGCTGTTAAAGCTATTTTTATTTACGGGGACACATGAAATGTCTTCATAAACCATGATTATGTTGTAATAAACACCCCTCCAACACACGCATTTCTGAGGCTTTGCCCATTTCCACTGACTGACATCTCTGATGTGTGTGTTGAGTTTCAAGCAATTTCAAGCATGCTAAGAGGAATTATACAAATATTCACGTTCAAACCAAAATATCTGACTTCCTGTTGGTCAGAGCTAATGACTGTAAAGTAAAAAATTAACTAATTAATCACATTTTTTTCTGTAATTAATCACGATTAATCGCAAGTTTTTAATATTTTAAGTTTGTAATATTTTGATATTGTAATAATTTCAGTTACTCTCCAAATTAATTTAGAAACAATTTAAAGACAGCATATTGTAAATATGTGTTGTATTGTCATTTTTTATGAATGAAGGCCAGTATCACTGATACTAAATTCTCTATGAAACATTAATGACGTTACATTACAGTATAACTGAAAGCTCCCAATTTCAACATTTATTAGTCTTTAAAAAACAACTTTTAATTTAAGTGAACTTAAAAAAATCTTTACATAAACCCAAAATAATAAATGTTATATTTACCCATGGCCTTCCCTGTTATACAGAAATGTAATAGTTATCAAACCTTCCTTAACTGCATAAATAATAAATGAAATATAGATGAATCATCATTAAAGCTACAATTTTCTCTGTTCCCGTTGTTCTTTGATGAACATTAATGACAGGCATTATCAGTGCTCCTGTCACTTTAAGAACAACCGCGGATCTCACGCGCGGTCCCGCGCATCTCATTTCCTCACAACTCTTTAAAGTTCATTTAAGACGTTATTTAACTAATTTAAGACTCTAATATGAGAATACTCAAAATCCTCTGTGTTATTGTTTGTTCAACAGCAAAAGAGAACTCGATGTGAGCAGGAAACTGACGCGAGTCTATCTATGCGTCGAGTGTGTGTGTGTTTGTGTGTGTGTGTGTGTGTGTCAGTGTCCCTTGATTAGCTGACATGAGACGCATCCACACAGACAGGACACTGACACACACACACACACACACACACACACACACACACACACACACACACACACACACACACACACACACACACACACACACACACACACAGGACACACACACACACACACACACACACACACACACACACACACACACACACACACAGACAGGACACTGGCATACAGCGCGCTCTCTTGTGTCTTGTCGCGCTTGGAAGCATTTACATGAATAGGAGCGTGATCATGTAACGCTAAGCAAAAATGGATATAAAAACGGACGCTGTGTTATTTGCGTTAAATATTTTTAATGCGTTAAGCTTCCGTTTCACGTTGACCGAGTTTGGTGGAGATTGAATAAATCACCTACGAGGAGAACGTAAAAACTCAGACCCTGAATTATACAAATATTCACGTTTAAACAAAAACTTTCTGTGAAAAAAGACACTTATAAACAGACACTTGTAGAAAATAATGTGAATTTTTTTTTTAAATAAATTTGAACTATGTCAGTATGAATTTAAAGACAAATGTGTCAAAAGTGATCTTTGCAAACACAGCACATGACCTTCTGTAAAGCACATGTATAGAAAACACACTCACACTCCTCTGTTTTAAAAAAAGAGTTCTGTCTGAATGAGTACATGAAATCACGGCTGTCAGGTGAAAAGAATTGTAACTCAAATGTCATTTAGAAAATGAGTCCTGTACTGATATAGTGTCATAGTTCATGTCCACATTAACCACTACGTTGTAATACAATACCCATGTCATCATACACATTTGTGTCCTCATAAATCACATAAGCAAGCACAGAGAGAGAGAGAGAGAGAAAGGGAGTTTCAAAAATAATACAACACTGCCACCTTGTGGTGATAGAGGGGAGGGCACACAAACATCCAAAAACATTATTAAACTTTGACATGTTGCCATGGCAACATTTTTTGAAATATTAGGAATCCATTCATATGTCTCTATCTGTCATGTTTTCACATTATACTGATGAAGTTTGAAGTCAATCAGGTGAAAATAAGACAGTGATTTAAAGCATTTTTGAAAGTGACACACTTCCTGCTGCCAGTTGGTGGCGCTTTAACTTTGACTCACAAAAGTCATATCCATGTGATCGGCCTCTTACAACGAACACACAGCTGAAGTTTCATCCAAATCCTTCAATGTTTGCACAAGTTATTACACACTTCCTGTTTCCCTTTTCTCGCCATAAATTTGTTGCTTCGCCACGGCCAAACCGTTTGAGTTATCAAAAATCCGCTCGCAATTTAGCATCCTCTGTGTCTTGACTTCATGCTGACCGAGTTTGGCACTGATTGAAACAATGGCCTCGGAGGAGTATATTAAATTCCAGAGCATGTGTTTTCAGAACAACCCATATTAGCTCACTTCCTGTTGGGCTGACACGTAACTTAGAGCACGAAAGTTGTTTGGCCCAATGAGGTCTATATGTGTACCGAGTTTCTTACATGTACGTGCAAGTGTGTTTGATATATAGACCAAGTTTTCAGACCCCACTTTAGGGGGCGCTGTCGAGTCCCCCTGCCACGCCCGGGTACCAGCTTCAGCCCGGCTCTGATGGCCGCGCATTCCGATGTGTGTGCTAAGTTTCAAGAGTTTTTGAGCATGGTAAGGGCCCCAAAAGTGCCCGAGAAGTCGATAAAATAATAATAATAATAATAATTAAAGCTGCGAGCAGCGATGACGGGCCCAAGCCGGTGGCACCGCCACGCCGGTGGCATCAGCTTAACTGTGCACGGCAGGCAATATGCATTTAAACAGGATAATTTTTTTTAAATCGCTCGAATATGTCACATTTACTGCAGCAGCTGGTGCCACTATCACCACAAGCCACACCCATGATGTAATTTAAATCTAGATTAATTTTAATGTCATAGGATAAAATAAATAAAAGTTATATTTTCATGCTCAAAATTTTGTAAGTCCAGAAGGCCAGTATTTAATTCAAGGTGTTTGTAGTTCTTTTTTACTTATTCACACTAAAGTGATAGTTTTTTGTGATAGTCTATGATACGAAAGGGGTAAATTATCATTCCGAGAGAGAAAGGCACACACACAAACTCACAGGGTGAGAGAGACACCCCCCCCCCCACACACACACACACACACACCACACACACACGTGCGCGCACACAATCAAACACACACACACCCAGGGTGAGCCTGAGAGTGAGGGGGGAGGGGAAGGACTGAGAGAGAGGCACTCTGCACATTGAACAAGGTTCACAAGATTTTAAAAACAAAAAGAAATAAAATCTAAATGGTGGGAGAAAGTTTTTTTTATTTCACTCTCTGAAAAAAATATGTTGAATATATTTGAAATCAATATGTGTGGTCCAATATAAAAAATAAATAGAGAAAGTCACACACACACACACACACACACACACACACACACACACACACACACACACACACACACACACACACACACACACACACACACACACGTTTGTTTTTGTGAAATGTGAGGACATTCCATAGGCGTAATGGTTTTTATACCGTACAAACTGTATTTTCTATCCCCTTACACTGACCCTGCCCCTAAACCTAACCCTCACAGGAGACTGTGCAGTTCACTTTCTGTGAAAAAAACCTTGTTCTGTGTGATTTATAAGCATTTTGAAAAGTGAGGACATGAGGAACGTCCTCATATTTCACCCTCTTTTTGTAATACCTATGTCATACCCATGTCATTATACACATTTGTGTCCTGATATTTCACAAAAACATGCCCACACACACACACACACACACACACACACACACACACACACACACACACACACACACACACACACACACACACACACACACACACACACACACACACACACACACACACACACACACACACACACAGACACACAGACACACAAACCCCTTAAAGCTATTTCATTTATGGGACACAGGAAATATTCTCATAAACCATGTTTTCATTGTAATTTGTAGTATATTTTTAAAGCTACTTGGTTACATTTTAATAATACATTATTTAGTATGTTTTTAAAGATATTTTTATTATGTGGACACATGAAATGTCCTCATTAACCACTACGTTGTAATAACAGTGTAATACCCATGTCATTATACAAATTTTCGTCCCTAATAAATCACATAAACAAGCGCACACACACACACACACACACACACACACACACACACACACACACACACACACACACACACACACACACACACACACACGGAGAGAGAGAGTTTAAAAAATAACAACACTGCTACCTTTTAGTGAGGGGAGGGCAGACAGAGAATAAATATTCAGAAGAAATATATTAAATAAAATAAATATATTGATCTGAAAAATAGTATGATTATTTTAAAGCTATTTGGTTACATTTTAATAAAACATTGTTTTAGTATGTTTTTAAACACACACACATACACGTTGTAATACCAGTGTAATACCCATGTCATACAAATTTGTTTCCTCATAAATCACAAACAAGAGAGAGAGAGAGAGAGAGAGAGAGAGAGAGAGAAAGAAACAAGTTTTTTTTTTATCCTGCTTCAAAACTAATACAATGCTGCCATCTTGTGTTCATTGAGGGGAGAGCAGCAGACACAGAGAATTTCTGTTCCCCTTTTTTGTCCTTATTTAATCCCTTGCCATGGAAACACCGTTTGAGATATCCAATATCCGTTCATATTTTAGCATCTTCCATATCTTTGTTTCATGTTGACCAAGTTTGGTGGAGATTGAATAAATCGCCTACGAGGAGAACGTAAAAACTCAGACCCTGAATTATATAAATTTTCACCTTCAAACCAAAATATCTGACTTCCTGTTGGTCGGAGCTAATGACTGTAAATTAGAAAGTTGTCCGGCTCGAAGAGAACAATATATCTACCGAGTTTGGTGACTGAAGATAAAACTAACCCCCCCACTTTTGTCAAAAGGTGGCGCTATAGAGCCCCTCATCCCCACCCGTTTCTGAGGCTTTGCCCATGTGTACTGACTAACATCTCTGATGTGTGTGTTAAGTTTCATGCAATTTCAAGCATGCTAAGAGTCTCAAAAACAGTCAAAGACATTATTAAACTTTGACACGTTGCCATGGCAACAGTATTGGAAATTTCAGAAATCCATTCATATGTCTATATCTGCCATGTTTTCACATTATACTGATGAAGTTTGAAGTCAATCGGGTCAAAATAAGACTGTGATTTAAAGCATTTTTTTTAAAAAGTGACACACTTCCTGCTGCCAGTTGGTGGCGCTATAACTTTGACTCACAAACGTCATATCCTTGCGATCGGCTTCCTACAACAAACACACAGCTGAAGTTTCATCCAAATCAGTCAATGTTTGCACAAGTTATAACACACTTCCTGTTTCCCTTTTCTCACCATAAATTCGTTGCTTCGCCACGGCCAAACCGATTGAGATATCAAAAATCCGCTCGCAATTTAGCATCCTGAATATCTTGTCTTAATGCTGACCGAGTTTGGCAATGATCGAAACAATTGCCTCGGAGGAGTATATTAAATTCCAGAGCATGTGTTTTCCGAACAACCCAAAATAGCTCACTTCCTGTTGGGCGAAGTTTATGACTATGAGTGCGGAAGTTGTTCGCCCCGATGAGATCTATATGTGTACCGAGTTTCATACATATACGTGCAAGTGTGTTTGATATATAGACCAAATTTTAATAGGGGGCGCTGTTGAGCTCCCCTACCACGCCCGGGTATCAGCTTCAGCCCGGCTCTGATGGCCGCAGATTCCGATGTATCTGCAAAGTTTCAAGAGTTTTCGAGCATGGTAAGGGCCCCAAAAGTGCCCGAATAGTCGATAAGAAAAATAATAATTAAAGCTGCGAGCAGCGATGACGGGCCCAAGCCGGTGGCACCGCCACGCCGGTGGCATCAGCATAACTGTGCACGGCAGGCAATATGCATTTAAACAGGATAATTTTTTTAAATCGCTCGAATATGTCACATTTACTGCAGCAACTGGTGCCACTATCACCACAAGCCACACCCATGATGTCATTTAAATGTAGATGATTTTTAATGTCATGGGATGAAATAGATCTCTTTCAAATATGTGAAAAGTTATCTTTTCCTGCTCAAAATGTTATAAGTCCAGAAGGCCAGTATTTAATTCAAGGTATTTGTATAGTTCTTTTTTTACTTATTCACAAGTGATAGTTATTTGTGATAGTCTATGATATGAAAGGGGTAAATTATCATCATCAAGAGAGAAAGGCACACACACAAACTCACAGGGTGAGAGAGAGACCCCACACACACACACACACACACACCCAGGGTGAGCCTGAGAGTGAGGGGGGAGGGGAAGGACTGAGAGAGAGGCAATCTGCACATTGAACAAGATTCACAAGATTTTAACAACAAAAAGAAATAAAATCTAAATGGTGGGAGAAAGTTTTTTTTTACTTCAATCTCTGAAAACATTATTTTGAATATATTTGAAATCACAGATGTTGGGTGATGAGAATTGTAACTCAAATATAATTTACAAAAACTAGTCCTGTCTGAATAGTGATATGTCAGTGAGATCAGCTCGGGCGCGCACACCGTCTATGGGTGATGTCACGTATTTTGCGAAATGCGCAGTTAGGTGATGTGTCGCCCTCCACACGTTGCGAAACAGACTCCGAAATGGGGAAATGTAAATTTGCGGACTCCTGGTTGGAGTAGGATGAGTTTAAACAATGACCGCAGGGTTTTTCTATGGTTTTTCCTGCATAGCGGCCGCCTCCATCACATTTCGTGCCACCTCCGTCTGTCGACAAAACTCAAGACAGGCAGTCACTTGCTCAGATTAGGCATGTCGTGGTAATTAAATAATCATCAGAAATATATATTGTCACATGATCTTTCAGCAATCATTATTAGTATTTTATGATTTGCTAGTACAAAGTCATCTAAAGCCATTCCATAGCTGAATGTCTTTCCTCCGCTGTAGCTGTCCATCATTCTCCGTTCAGCATTCAAACTGCGCGTCGTGTTTGGTTACAGTCAGTCAGCTGCTCGGTAAAGCTCACTCCAAGATGATATATTCCCGTTGTAATACTTGATATGCAGATAAAATAATTTATCTTCCTGGAGTTTATCTAGCGGATTCTGAACGATGTTGTGCTCGCCACCCGGGTGACAACACAAGGCATCACACGCACAATAACCGGAATTTAAAACTGTGAAGAAACCGACCGATATACATAGTAGACTAGGATTTGTGCGCTCAACGCTCATCGTCTCTTTATGCCGTGAACTTTTTAATGTGCACTCGCGGTGCACTGCGCCCTCTGACTCCATGTTGCTTTAAGCGCATCATTCTGCACCCGGGATGCGCATAAGCGCATTGTGCCACGCCTTCATATATTTTCATAGTTTTGTGCACTTAAAGATGATTAAAAAAAATCTTGTTCTCACGTATCTATCATATATTTGTTGCCCCTTTACAGAGCTGCACATTACGTTTACAATAAACTATAAATCTTGAAATGTTATATTATTTGTGTAGGCCCATATAATTATTTACATTCATATATAAATTAAATATAAATTGTTTTTTTTATAAATGTATTTAATAAGAACACAAAGTAATTTGTACCTTTTCATTAACATTTTTAGATTTTATAAAATTAGTCCAGAGATGTTTTTTCAAGAATTACTTTTTGTAATTGCAAATTTTTTTAACTATCCACTCACCTAATTTAATATATATTTTTGTTATAGCTTATGATTATATATTTTTATTTTATTGCTCAACAGTAGTTCTCATCGCCGATGAGGTCTTTAAATATTTTGAGAAGGTCTTAAAAAAGTATAGTATAGTCATTCCGTTTCATGTTGACCGAGTTTGGTGGTACTTTAGTTGAGTATTTGTGCACATTTATGTGTGTGCGTGTGTGGTCAAACTGCAAACACAAAACAATTCACAATTATTATCTAGTAATGTTCACATCACCAAATACGTTTCTAAAACATTGTAACATCAGCTTTGTGTACTAAGCATTAAACTTTGTTTAACTAAATGCAACATATTTTACAGGCAATACAAACTGTAAATGTCTAAAACAAAACAAATATATAACATATAGGCGTTTAGGCGCTAATCGCAAATAGCGATCTTCATAGTGATACACAAACCATCACAACACTTAAACAACATAACACTACTCACCACGCTGGGAATATAATGTAAGATAATAGTTTTAGCTGGAATTATTAAATGTTCAAATCTTCATTTGAGATCAACATGGCTTTCTCACTCAGTTCTCTAAGTTTAGTTTGTTTTTCCCTGCACGATCACATCACTTGCGCTCACCGGAACAACGTCCTTAAAGGGGCAGCACCAGTGTTGCCAACTCTCGCGAGACAAATAAGCAACCGCAGCTTCAAAAACAAGCCCAAAACAAGCCCAATATTATTATATTATCATCAATATTATTTATAATAAATAATTTTTTTTATCAATAAATGAGCCTGCAACATATTAAACTGAAACCTCTCAGAGTTTGAAAAGCAAAAACAGATGTGATTTTACAAAAATCATCAAATTGCAATAAAGGACACACAATATCCTCCGATCAGCTGTGAACAGAAGAGGTTTGAAGAGTAAAGAGTGACATGGAGGCCAATTATGGTAACCCATAGTCGGAGTTAGTGCACACATATTAGGGGCAGTAAGTAGTGAACACGCACACTGCAAACCGTGAAAAAGACGAGCCCTGCATCTCATTGTGCACACTATCTGCCCTAAATAGTACTGAAAATGACTAATGTCACACTATTTAGGATGGATAGTGTGCACATTGGGACACAAGCACTACAGCGCTGCAATATAGCCACATATTTAAAATAAAATTAATTCAAACCATACATAGCCTACTGTTATTATTAGTAGACTTGTTTTTTTATAATAGCCTGTAATTTTAAATACATTACAAAAATATTTTTTTTAATTAAATTAGGTGCCTCTCCTCCCTCTTTCCTCTCCATCTCTGCTTGTGCTATTGTTTGTAAAAATGTATACGTCTATTTAAGTCTACTAACTTTCATTACGTGCATTTATAACGTCACATGCCTGCACGTTGAACGCGATTTTTCTTCAATGAAGGGGAGAAGGAGGCGGGATGTAAAAGGACAGATTATTACAGCACTTGTATCGTTGCACTGAATGCCTGTTGTGAGAAGACAGTGTCAGTCAATGTATTGGACAAAACAGCGACCATAAATGTAAATAAACGAAGTTGCTTATTATATTTTCCTAACAAGCAACCACATTTTTTAAAATAAGCCCAAAAAACCGCAACCCGCGACTCGTGATTTTTTAACGCGACTTGCCAAAAAAAGAAGCCCAAAGTCGCGTGTTATACGCGGACTTGGCAACTATGGGCAGCACCCAACATCAGGGATTACCAGTCCCCACCCACACACACACACACACACACACACACACACACACACACACACACACACACACACACACACACACACACACACACACACACACACACACACACACACACACACACACACACACACACACACACACAGAGACAAATCCCTGAAGAGATGGAATGTTTTTTTTTTTATCCTGTTTCAAAACTAACACAATGCTGCCATCTTGTGTTCATTGAGGGGAGGGCACACACAGGCGCAATACATTATACAAATAAATATTTATAAAATATATATATATATTCATCTGAAAAATAGTATAGTCATTTAAAATTAATCTAAGTTCAATTGCCAAACATACAATCTTAATTTAATTGAAATCAAAATATGATTTTACAAGATATGAGACAATTTCTGTTCCCCTTTTTTGTCCTTATTTAATCCCTCGCCATGGCAACACCGTTTGAGATATCCAAAATCCGTTCACATTTTAGCATCTTCCGTATCTTTGTTTCATGTTGACCGAGTTTGGTGGAGATTGAATAAATCGCCTACGAGGAGAACGTAAAAACTCAGACCCCGATTTAACCAAAAATTCACCTTAAAACCAAAATATCTGACTTCCTGTTGGTCGGAGCTAATGACTGTAAATTAGAAAGTTGTCCGGCTCGAAGAGAACAATATATGTACCGAGTTTGGTGACTGAAGATAAAACTAACCCCCCCACTTTTGTCAAAAGGTGGCGCTAGAGAGGCCCTCATCCCCGCCCGTTTCTGAGGCTTTGTCCATGTGTACTGACTGACATCTCTGATGTGTGTGTTGAGTTTCAAGCAGTTTCAAGCAATTTCAAGCATGCTAAGAGCCTCAGAACAACACTGCTACCTTTTAGTGAGGGGAGGGCAGACAGAGAATAAATATTCAGAAGAAATATATTAAATAAAATAAATATATTGATCTGAAAAATAGTATGATTATTTTAAAGCTATTTGGTTACATTTTAATAAAACATTGTTTTAGTATGTTTTTAAACACACACACATACACGTTGTAATACCAGTGTAATACCCATGTCATTATACAAATTTGTGTCCTCATAAATCACAAACAAGAGAGAGAGAGAGAGAGAGAGAGAAACAAGTTTTTTTTTATCCTGCTTCAAAACTAATACAATGCTGCCATCTTGTGTTCATTGAGGGGAGAGCAGCAGACACAGAGAATTTCTGTTCCCCTTTTTTGTCCTTATTTAATCCCTTGCCATGGAAACACCGTTTGAGATATCCAATATCCGTTCACATTTTAGCATCTTCAGTATCTTTGTTTCATGTTGACCGAGTTTGGTGGAGATTGAATAAAACGCCTACGAGGAGAACGTAAAAACTCAGACCCCGATTTAACCAAAAATTTACCTTCAAACCAAAATATCTGACTTCCTGTTGGTCGGAGCTAATGACTGTAAATTAGAAAGTTGTCCGGCTCGATGAGGTCAATATATATACTGAGTTTGGTGATTGTAGATGAAACGAAGCCCTTCACTTTTGTCAAAAGGTGGCGCTAGAGAGCCCCTCATCCCCGCCCGTTTCTGAGGCTTTGCCCATGTGTACTGACTGACATCTCTGATGTGTGTGTTGAGTTTCAAGCAGTTTCAAGCAATTTCAAGCATGCTAAGAGCCTCAGAACAGCCAAAAGATTATTAAACTTTGACACGTTGCCATGGCAACAGTATTTGAAATTTCAGGAATCCATTTCATACGTCTCTATCTGTCATGTTTTCACATTATACTGATGAAGTTTGAAATAAATCTGGTGAAAATAAGATGGTGATTCAAAGCATTTTTGAAAGTGACACACTTCCTGCTGCCAGTTGGTGGCGCTATAACTTTGACTCACAAAAGTCATATCCATGTGATCGGCTTCTTATAACAAACACACAGCTGAAGTTTCATCCAAACCAGTCAATGTTTGCACAAGTTATAACACACTTCCTGTTTCCCTTTTCTCGCCATAAATTCGTTGCATCGCCACGGCCAGACTTTTCGAGATATCAAAAATCCGCTCGCAATTTAGCATCCTGAATATGTTCACGTAATGCTGACCGAGTTTGGCAATGATCGAAACAATGGCCTCGGAGGAGTATATTAAATTCCAGAGCATGCGTTTTCCGAACAACCCATAATAGCTCACTTCCTGTTGGGCTGACACATAACTATGAGCACGAAAGTTGTTCGGCCCGATGAGATCTAAATGTGTACCAAGTTTCATACATGTACGTGCAAGTGTGTTTGATATATGGACCAAGTTTTCAGACCCCACTTTAGGGGGCGCTGTCGAGCCCCCCTGCCACGCCCGGGTACCAGCTTCAGCCCGGCTCTGATGGCCGCGCATTCCGACGCCTGTGCGAAGTTTCAAGAGTTTTCGAGCATGTTAAGTGCCCCAAAAGTACCCGAGAAGTCGAAAAAAAAAAAAAAAAAAAAAAAAAAAAAAAAAACAAAGAATAATCTGAGGAAGAACAATAGGGCTCTGCGCCCTTTCAGGGCTTGGGCCCTAATAAGAAACAGAGGAAGAACAATAGGGCTCTGCGCCCTTTGGGCTTGGGCCCTAATAATGAATATAAAGGCTAATATAGTGCATATATTTAGTGAAAGAGTTGATTTCTCAAGTGAATAAAATTCTGTGGACACTGAATGACTGCCTGAGGTAAATGTGATGCTACATTGTTTACAAGCAGTTATATTGAGGTCTTTCCGCCGTTGAAACACTGATTGAGCGATTACACCACATATGATACGAGACAGTAAGTTGTAATGTATCCTCAACATAACTTAAGATGTTCATTCATGTTTATTCTTTAGGAAGAGATGATCGATCACGTTCACAGATGGTCGCGTTCATGCGCGTGAGCATCGCGCGGACGCTTGAACAGTGATCAGTCACACTACATTAAAGAGCGTCATTTATTTGTTTGAATTTCGTGATAAAATGGACTGAATACTTCATATGTTCGTGTGGGAACTCGGATTGAAGTGTGTTCCGCGCTTAAAACAAGCCGACTGTTAACTGTTAAAGATTGCACTAGGAAACCGTTCGGTACATGCGTGCACCGAACCGAGATCCCTGTACCGAAACGGTTCGATACGAATACGTGTACCGTTACACCCTATATCTTGAAGGTCTCTAGAATCATCCAAACAAAACAAATCTTACAACAGATCTGTAGTTTTTATGTATACTTAGTCAAAAGTCCAAGTGGCAACTATAGTTGCCGGTCGGCAAATTACTTGTAAGTACATATAATGGGGAAATGGGGTATACTGTGTTTACAGGTTAATAAATCAAGATTTTTGGTCTTATTTAGTGCTTTTTGCTTTCATAATATCCCACATAAAACATAACTTAACCCTTTAACTGACATCTCTACTGTACAGTAGACCTTAATTCGATAGGGAAAAATATCATATTTTATGATGATATGTCTTGTAAGGGCCAAAATATTGAGGACCCTTCATCCAGTTTGGAATGGATGCGTTTCATTCTAATCGGTCAAGGACCATAATTCTTTTAATGACTAGTAGCTTACGATTCCATTGTAATGTGGAAAATCAGACAAGAAATTAGTTTACATTTACATTATTTTCATTTAACTTTTTGATACACAATGCCCTGTTGGGGCAACTTAATGGCCTTGTTCTGCACTGTAATGTTCCACCACTTTAAGACAAATGTATTTGTTGTTTGTTGTGTTTTCATATTCAAAAGATTATAGGATAGATGCAGCTTTTTTGAGTTTGCATCGAATGTTCCTCTAATTTTATAGATAATAAATTTGTTTATGAATAAAGATTGATTTGTTGAAAGCAGTTATTTTCAGTTAGATGCCAAATGTTCTCCTCCTAGTCAAATTTGACATTGAAGGGGTGCATACAACATATTTTGCCCACCGGCAACTATAGTTGCCGTACATTAAATACGATTTTCAAGAAAAAAAAGATAAACAAACCTGGGGAAAATAAATGCAGGACACTAATAACATGACTATATGCATGAAACCATTCAGGAAAATTTGGGCACAAATGGATTAAAGATTACGAGGAAAATTTTTTTTTAATATATATATATATATATATATATATATATATATATATATATAAACAAATTATTTTGCTAAGTGACAGTGAATAGTAAAGGAGGAGTGTGTGTGTGTGTGTGTGTGTGTGTGTGTGTGTGTGTGTGTGTGTGTGTGGGCGGGTGTGGGTAAGGGTTGTTCAGGTATACCCTATATTATGGGGACAAAGATGGCAATATCCGAGGTCCTTGGGGGACATTTTTTGGTCCCCATGAGGAAAACGGCTTATAAATCAAAGTAAATGAAAAAATGTATTGAAAAGAATGTTAAAAGTTTTCTGTGATGGGTAGGGTTAGGTTTAGAGGATAGAATATACAGTTTGTACTGTATAAAAGTCAGTGTCCAAGTAAAGTCCCAATTAAATTGAAAAACCAACGTGTGTGTTTTTGTTTGTTTGTATAAATGCAATTATAACAAATATCAGTCATAGCATATATAGGATATATCAGCATCTTGATAAGCAAATAGTATATTATCCTTGAGTACCACTGTAATTTCCTCTTTTCTTCACATTGTTGTGAACAGACAAATGCCATGTGAAAGTGGGACCGAATTTTCTTGTCGATCATCCGTGTTGGTGTGAAGAGGCCTTTAGCTGTGAGGTTTACACAGCAGATCATCAAAAGAGAATCATTTCATGAACCTCCATGTGGTCATGATGAGCTGTAAACTCAGAAGTGTGTTATTATTAGTATGATTGATTGATACAGGGATGAGCCAAACAAACGGGGCAGCAGCTATGTACATAAATGAAACTCTCAAATAAGCTTTGCAGATTTGTGCTGTCAGTTGCATGTTGTTTTCAATTGGTATTCTGGCTGATTAAAGTATAATAGCAACATATTGGAATATTGGTTTTCAAATTCAGTCGAAACTGTCAATGAGTGATGCATCTTCTGAAAAATTCTTTTTTTCCCCCAGATTATCATTACGTTACCAGGGAAGTTATGCAGGCGAGCATAGCAAATGGTGAATTTATTGAAAATGCCGAATTTTCAGGGAACATGTATGGAACAAGGTACCGCCCTCTTTGGAAAGTCTTGTTTGTATGTGAAGGGACATCTTTCTTTTGAAACCACTGATAAGTGTTTGTTCTTATCGAATGGTCTATAACTTGACACACTTGTCCTCATATTCAAACTTTAGAAAAATGTATGCAGAAATATATCTGTAATTATAACTAACCTCACTTTTGCCCTCTTCACAGTAAAGGAGCTGTACAGGCTGTTCAAGCCAAAAATTTGATTTGCATTTTGGACATTGACATGCAGGGAGTGAAGAACATCAAGAGGACCGATCTCAAGCCCATCTATGTGTCCATTCAGGCCCCGTCAATTGACATCCTGGTAAGAAATACCAGTTTAATTGGGACATCTAAGTAGCTTTTATAAGCATGCCTTGGAAAAAACATTACTGCTGTACATCTTCTTGAGACAAAACAATGGCATTGACACACCCTATATTGCCAAAAATTTTGGGACTCCTGTCTTTATGAACCTTGCTTTGTGCACTGGTGCGCAGTCATGTTTGAACAGGAAAGGGCCATCCCCAAACTGTTCCCACAAAGTTGGGAGCATGGAATTGTACCAAATGTCTTGGTAAGCTGAAGCATTAAGAGTTCCTTTCACTGGAACTAAAAACAACCCCCACACCATAATCCCCGCTCCACCAAACTTTACACTTGGCACAATGCTGTTAGGCAAGTACTGTTCTTCTGGCAACCACCAAACCCAGACTCTTCCATCGGATTGCCAGACAGAGAAGCGTGATTTGTCACTCCAGAGAACACGTCTCCACTGCTCTAGAGTCCAGTGGCACCGTGCTTTACACCACTGCATCCGATGCTTTGCATTGCACTTGGTGATGTAAAGTTTGGATACAGCTGCTCGGCCATGGAAACCCATTCCATGAAGCTCTAAGTTTGGAGGTCTTTACTGTAGCTATTGACTGCAGAAAGTTGGCGACTTCTGTGCACTGCGCTGACCCGCCCTGTGATTTTACGTGGCCGACCACTTCATGGCTGAGTTGATGTTGTTCCCAATTGCTTCCACTCTGTTATAATCCCACTAATAGTTGACCGTAGAATATTTATTTGTGAGGAAATTTCACAAATGGACTTATTCCACAGGTAGCAACCTATCACAGTACCATGCTTGAATTCACTGAGCTCCTGAGAGTGACCCATTCTTTCACAAATGTTTGTAGAAGCAGTTTGCATTGCATGCCTAGGTACTTGATTTTATACACCTGTGGCCATGGAAGTGATTATAACACCTGAATTAAATTATTTGGAGGTGTGTCCCAATACCTTTGGCAATATATAGTGTATTTTAAGATTTGTCAATTCAAGTTGCTTTCAGTTAAAACAGCTCAAACATGCATTTTAGTGTGGGACTAGCTAAAGCCTTGTCTGTGAAACGGGGGTAAATGATCGCTCTCTCTCCCCAAATATTATGTTTACATGTCTTCACCTTTTAATCTTAAATGTATAACTGTATTTATAATTTATTTTTAGGAAAAACGATTAAGGGATAGAAAAACTGAATCTGAGGAAAGTTTACAAAAGCGTTTAGATGCAGCCAAAGTTGACGTGGAAATAAGCAAGTATCCATTCCTATACTAAAATGTTTTAATAAAATGCTGCAATTTTTTTCACATCTAGAATTGCATGCTAACTGTTATATATCCATATTTCAGGCAAAGAGCCTGGATTATTTGATGTGGTCATAATCAATGATGATCTTGACGCAGCGTATGGGAAATTAAAAGATGCTCTTCTCGAGGTAAAATTTTCCAGTCTAAATGTTCATAACTAGGAGTGTAATGGTATGAGATTTTGACGGTCACGGTACGGACATTTTCACAAGTATTTCACAGTATTAAGGTGCATTGCTAATAAAAATGTGAATAATATAATTTTTAGTAGACACTCGGCTGATCAACACACAGAGACATTATATAGACACAGTTATATCCAGTTCTTTAACTTTATTTTGGATTTCTTTTAAACTCTCAGATGAACAATATCCAATTGAGCAAAAATATGGTTTAGCAAAAAATATTTATTCTCATCGAAAACACTATTACACATTTGAAAGTGTACACCATTACACCAGTTCCAGTTGGTGCTAAAAAAGAAATTGACGTTACCAACATTTGTGACCCTGTCTGTGAAAACCCAGCTAAAGTCATTTTTTTGTAATTCGCTGTTTTATACAGAAAATCATCCTACATAATGTAAAGAACATTCTGTGAAAATATAACCTTGATATCTTTAATATTGACTGAGTAAGATCATGTCAAAAGTTAGCTGAATTTCGGCCTCAGAAAATCATGATTTTGAGAAATTCCAATTTTAAAATCAAGCTTATTTTTGAAATTGTAAAACATTTTAACCATTATTATTCTGATAGTGTGCCATATACCACATTAAAACTAAGATTCTCCCATTTTCAGTGATATAGGACACATTTAGGGGAAAATTCTTAGTTTTGTAAAACAAGTCTATTTATTATGATGTGCATGTCCAAAAAGCGTGAAACATTGAAACGAATGGGGGCACCACAAGAGCTTGATTTACCAAGTCAGTTCACTCTAATGATTTGTAGGCTATAACTTTATTAGTAAAATGAAGTCTCAGTAGAAAATGCATTAATAGGCCTATATATATCCATTAATATATAAAACATCCATAGAAAATCTCACTGTGTAACATTTGGAGTAAATCCAGGACTAGGCCTAATGCCCTAACAAGTTAACAGGTCAGTCTCAAACTTTGTGCAGATAGTTAGTCATAACTGTGAATCTTCACTTGTCTCACAATTCGATTAGATTATGATTCATTAGGATTTTTTTCATGGCTCATTGTGCTTAATAACTCTTTTAGCCTACAATAAAGCACGTCCTGCACTTTGTTCTCATTCATGCATGTTCTATTCGTATAGGTTTACAAACCAAAACGAAAACATCAGACGCAAGAGCTTTGCTTCCGAAGGACACACGCAACTTTTTTATATTAATATATAATACGGGTTCTTTATTTAGCCTACAAAAAACAGTAGGCCTATATTAATCATTATTAATTAAACTATCAGCTGTTCTGTTCCTTGCACTTCACTTGCCGTGGCCGCCCTGTCAGAGAGCGAATTCATAAACTCAGTGCCTCAGCATCCAAAAAACCAAACTATTTAGACACTTAGCAGCCATTAAATGTCTTTAAAATAAGATGGATGTATAGGCAGAAGGTGGAGTTAGGAAACAAATAAACTGTTCCTGAAATGTCGGTGATGGCACAAAGAAATCCACACAGAAATCGGAACCCGGCTTAAGTCGCCGTTTTCTTGCCTTTCCCGACACTGATCTGATCCTTGGTCGTGCGGATTGATATTATGGTCTGTTTGCACTTTGTAATTGTAAAAAATAAGTTTCTGAACCGAATGATATAAGAATCAGCAGTTGTTTCTGCGTCGAAAGTAAACATTAAATCAATATTTAAGAAGCCCACGTCCGGTATTTTTTGGTGCAAAATAATAAAACGTAGCGTCAATAAAATCATTAATTTCAGTATTTATAATATTATAAATGAAAAATTGAGTATAATCTATCATTTACAGCAATAAACACAAATTGCCTGTTTTGGTTATTTTTATGGCTATGACTACTTTGACGCTCTATATCTCCTAATTAGATTATGCGACTTTAGCCGGGGTTTCACAGACGGGGTCACATTTCTTTACCGGGTATATTCGACAGACGCTGCTTTCAAATGCTCTTGTTCATGTCTGTTTGAGTGCTCTATGAGCCTCAAAGGTTTCTATTTAAAACGTGTCCAATCCCAATCATCTGTTGAGTGCATGAACTCAATAGCCAATCAGATGCGCTAGTCAGTAAGTTAGTCAGAATCCGCTCAATACCGTAGAAGAACCTGTAGGATTAAGCTTTAGAGATTGAGAGCCTTATTAAATAAAGGGAGGCTCTTCTTTTGCTTTCTTTTTATTACACAGTCACAATCTGAATACAAGTTTAATTTTTCATGCTGCTCAGTACACTGCAAAGTTTCTGGATTGACAACCGTATTGAAATGCGTGATTTAATCGGAAACTGCAAAGATTGACAGTGATAACCAATGGACAAGACAATTTTTTTTTAAATTTTTTTTATAGTAATTAATTTAACAGTTTTTGCTCTGGTGCTGAAATTTGTACCGAGAAAACTTCCCCATAATTTATTCACCCTCAAGCCATCTTAGGTGTATATGACATTCTTCTTTCAGACAAATACAATCAGAGTTTTATTAAAAAATGTCATGGCTAGGGTGGCTTGAGGGTGAATAAATGGGATAATTTTCCTTTTTGGGTGAACTATCCCTTTAAGGTTTTATACTTTAAGGACTTATACTCCGGTAAGTACTTAGCAATATTAATTAACTACATGTACTTTTTATAGAGTTATGGTTTGGTTTAGGGTTAGATACTTGTAATGATGCTCAATTTACTGTTATTACTATAGTACATGTAGTAACGTGTAACTACATCACCTTAAATAAAGTGTTACAGAGGTTCCGGCTGCCCTCCCGGCCACTCCCATAACAAACCCTACCCATACTGGGACCGGGGAATTCCAGGCTTGAGTGACAGTTAAATGAATGGAGAATTTAGATATTTTTGAGCATAATTGATTGTATAATAATAGAAATCGAATTCCTTTACTTAGACTCCACCTGTATTTAAAATCACAGTGTACCACAAAATCATCATACCATTACATCCTTATTAATTTTAAAATAACTCTCGTGTCTTCCTTCATCTCTATAATGCCTAGTTTTACCTTTGACATCTCATGTGAAAATATTTAATTTGCACATGATTTTTTTTCTTCCTCTTAACAGGAAATCCAAAAGGTCAGAGACTCCAACAAATCCTAGATGAGAACACACTGGCCAACAACAGCGACCTCTATTCACTTCCAGCTTCCCAAGTTTTCAAATCTGAACATTCCACCCAGGGAAGACTTTATGAAGTTCGGTCAATACTCCAACAAAGCTGAATGTAAAATATATTCATTACTGAAAGGTGCATACTAATATATTCCATGTTTAGTGTATTTTTTGACTGTATGTATGTTACTTCATTCCAGGGCTAAAGCTAAAAACATGCAAGATTCAACCAAAAAACACTCTAAACTCTCAAGGCCTTGTCTTTGAAACATTTTCTGTTTATATTTTTTATAACGAAGGAAGATTGCTATATCTTGGCTATGTTGATTGCTATATCTATTTGGTATTCATGTGTCTAACTGGCATGTTCACCAAGTTATTGTTTTTCCATGCTGATCTTTTGATAACTTGCAAATGTTGTCTTCATTGCTGCTGTATACTCATTGGATAAGCAGCTTTCCATTTGTGATATTTAAACATTTTAGCTATTATCTGCATATATAGGCAATGTGCTACACGATAGCATCTGAATGTCTGACATGGTAAAAGTCGAGCAAAGCTTCTTTTCTTAACTAATAACTAATTCTTAAATAATGGTAATGGTTGCTTCCCATATGCTGGTGTCTTGAATTGTGTGACCATGTTTCACATGCATATTGCTTATATTAAAGTGAAATATTGTCCTGTTTTTAACAAAACATGTTAGTTTTCTAAAGAGTTCAAAGGCAATACAGGTGTTGTTTCAGACTTTGTGTAAGTCAGCTCAAACACAGCCACAAACCCTGTAGCAGTAAGTTAATTTGGAAGCCAAAGTAAAGCATCATTTTAAAGTCGATTTGTTTACACTCTTGTGTTTATTAGCAGTTGAAACATTTATTTATAAAGTGATTTCACATGATTACCTTCCCATATGTCACATATCATGAGCTTTGTGGTTCCAGTTTACCTGGTATGTTATAATAGATTGACTTTTAAAATGCTTTTGTTGTTGAACACACTGTGGCTGCAGTTCAGTAGAAAAGAGTTTGGCATCATCTTAAAATTTATATTAGTTTCTCCCACTGTGTGTGACTTACTGTCCATCAAGTGTAAAAACAATGCAATATAATATAAATTGTAATATATACACAAATGAAGTTTATCAAAATGGAACAAAGGTTTTGTTAAAATATCACAATTTTAAAGAATCTAAGGAAACAAAATGACCAGAAACCAGCTGTTTTTGAAATGTAGAACGATACTGTGTAATTTGGTTTGGTTTTTACATATACACGTTTGTTGTTGTTTTTTTCACTTTTAAATGTCTCTAATTGTTTTTATTGACAAAAACAAATCCAAGGCCCTTCTCTAGGGTATCTTTCAAAACTGTAAAACCTATTTCAGACTTTTATTTTATTCCTTGGTGCTTTGTGGTGTATATGAAATCTGAGAAATGCATTTAATGTCACAAATGTATAAACCAAATGACACTTTTCTTTTTTTATTCTAAAACTACATGTACCGTGCAGGTGTAATAAAACTACACTATTACAGTGAAGCATATGACTGATTAGTAGTCGATAGAAATTTAAATTTGTATTTGCAACTTTGAATTCAAAATTCACTGACATGGTCCGTTTCACCTTGAATGCCATCTATATCACTTTAAACTACAATTCGCATTGTACTTGATAGTTAAGAAAGTGAATGGACATCTTTATTTTGGTCTGTGTCTGTAGAATCATAATTCATTGTAGCTTAACATCTTTTGTGAATGTCGATGGTGGTCATCGAGTCAGATATAGCAGTCTTACAGAGTGGCGAACCATTTGTTTTTATTCCAGGAAATTGTTTCTTTTAATGAAATATTAAAGCTCTCAGCGGAACAAATTCTAGTGCTTAAATGTATTAAAATATTTTTGATAACAATCAAGCAGGTTTCCACAAGCTTATGATTGTGAGAAACAAGGGTATAATACAAAAGTTCAAAATGTAACAAAACATTTTGAAATGAGGCAAATGTGAAACTGAACTCAACAAAAGAAGCAAGTTGCTGGCTAAAATGCACATCAGCCACACTTGAGATCAACACCACAAACAATTTTATGCAATAAACCGTGAACTGAGTGACCTTTTGAAGCAGGCTGTTACATTGTGATTAATTGCTCATGATCTCAAAACAAAACAAAAAATGCTATGTGCCTTCTCAAGTTCACAGGCTACCATGAGATTTATACCAGGTGTCCTTAATTACTTTAAAAATTATAATAAATTAGACACTGTAAAATCAGTTACAAGAGTTGAGTTGAGTGATATGTTGCTGGTTGTGAATATCAGAGCACGGCTACACCACCATCACAGCGGCTTGTGATCATGTTACCAATCTCTGTCCATGTGTCCAGGTGGGGGTCATAGATTTCGACTGAGTCAACAGTAACCGGTGCTGAAAAGTCCCGGCTAGTGGTCCGACCACCCACCGCATATAACAAACCATTAACGGCCGCAACTGTTACCCCAGCACGCGGGACAGCCATCGACGCCACCTCCACCCACTTCTCCTATAAGAACAGAGCCATATACAGCATTAAAAGAAGAAGTCAAAACATTTGCATAAAGGGTCAACTTGATTTCATGTGGACCAGACATTATGGAATCCTAACCTCCTCTAAGCAATACTTTTCCACAGTGTCCAGTGATCCCAGGGCCTCATTCCAGCCTCCTACAGCGTAGATGCAGTTATTGAGACTAGCCACACCCACGTACGCCCGTCGGGTCACCATGATAGGCAGGGCGCTCCAGCGGCGAGAGATTGGGTCGTAAGCCTCAGCCGAGCGCAGCTCCATTCCCTCATCACTGATGCCACCAATCACATAGATGAAGCCTGGAACATTCACACACAATAATGAAGACAAGGGCCTGCATACTCTTTCCATACTTCCACAGTGCATTTTCACACTTCCGATCGCATCATCCTGAAGTCACTGGGGTTTTGGTTAAATGCCTGAAATAAGGTCTGTGGTGAACACAAGCTCAAGATAGGTTCAGGTTTTATTCTACGATATAAAATACATCAGTGGTTCTCAAACCTGTCCTGGAGTACCACCAGCCCTGCACGTTTTGTATGTCTCCCAATATCTGATACACCCATTTCAGGTCTTGCAGTCTATACTAATGAGCTCTTGAGTTGAATCAGGTGTGATAGATGAGGGAGACATTCAAAATGTTCAGGGCTGGTGGTACTCCAGGACAGGTTTGAGAACCACTGAAATACAGTACATCATTCCTGCTTGTGATTTTTAAAAAGATTTTACTTGTCTGGCACTCTTGCAAACTATTCTAATTCAAACTTTCAAGGAAACTATTTTTTAAATAAAGACTTGTTGGAAGCTTAGTGATGGTGACACTTAAGTCATGTGACTGTGGTATAGTTCGTTTATAGGCTACGTTTAGCTTAAGCCGATTGTATTTAGGCTTTGAAATTCATAAAAGTTGTGTTGTGTATAATCACTGCAGCGCTTTATAATTATGTCCAATTTCATATACCTTCGGGCATATATAGCCTGCATGCGCTACTGTACATCAGTAAGTATATTCGCTTCTCCTGCGGCAAGTGGGGCAAAGCTGGTGGATCTCTCCACTCAATGTTTCAGAGAACTGGGGTTACGACAGTACACTCTAAAAAAAAAAGGTTATATATGGCACCAAAAATAGTTCTTGGCTAGTAATCATAGGGGAACCTTTTTTAGTGCTATATAGCACCAATTTTGGTGCTTCAGTGGTTCTTCACCGGTTCTTTGACTAAGGTGCTATATAGCACCTCTGAAGAACCGCTGAAGCTGTCAGCTCTACCACCTCCGATGTGAACGCAGGGAAACATTTCGGCATGAAGGCTGGATTAGGCTTAAAGGACAACTCCGGTGAAAAATGAACCTAGGGGTAATTAACACATGGTTACCGAGTAGATCGTTCTCTGGGATGCGTTTTCATGAAAATCGAATGTAAAGAGTTTTATCTCTAAAAACAGATTAGCTTATAACGCTAGTATATGAGGCATATAATAAGTAAAATTACATCGCTAGTTAATACCACTAACAAGGCTCAAAATAGCCTCACACTAACACGGTAGCATAATGTACATGCAAACCGAAGCATTGAGAACTTTGTAAGTGTACAAAAAGTTTAATAAGAAGATACTTTATAAAGACAGTACATTACGCGTATACAGACAGGAGCCATCTTGGAAAACAGTCTCGACGAGTCAAGCCACGAATGCTGTGCTAAGTGAGCTGGTCGATAGGAATTAAGTTTGTGAGTTCATCACTTAGCACAGCGTTCTTGGCTCGACTTGTCGAGACTGTTTTCCAAGATGGCTCCTGTCTGTATACGTGACTCAAGACAGTGTCTTTATAAAGTATCTTCTTATTAAACTGTTAGTACACTTACAAAGTTCTCAATGCTTCGGTTTGCATGTAGGGACCCTCATTATGCTACCGTGAGGCTATTTTGAGCCTTGTTAGTGGTATTAACTAGCGATTTAATTTTACTTATTATATGCCCCATATACTAGCGTTATAAGCTAATCTGTTTTTAGAGATACAACTCTTTACATTCGGTTTTCATTAAAACGCATCCCAGAGAACGATCTACTCGGTAACCATGTGTTAATTACCCCTAGGTTCATTTTTCACCGGAGTTGTCCTTTAAGGAAAACTTTATCTCCACCCAGAGAGAATATAATGCACGAGGGGTGAACCGAGAGTGCATGTAACTCACTGACACGTTTGGCTGATGCCAAGGCCAAGTGCAAAGCTGTCTTGAAGGACAGCAACTTTAGGGAAATATTCCCCAGAGGCTCAAAAGGGAATTGAGACAGAGCTTCCAGCACCGTGGAGAGGTCCCATTCAGGGATCGTTCTCCTAATGACTGGCAACGAGCGACGGGCAACCTTGATAAATCCGTGGAATAGAGGATGCTGCCCAACCGTTGAGCCCTCAAAATCCACATGACAAGCATAAATAGCTGCCAGATAGACCTTAATAGTGGGAAAGGACCTGCCCCTTATCCATAAGGTATTGGAGGAAACACAAAATATAAGAAACTGAGCAATGATATGAAGTGAGACCCCGCCCATCACACCACTCACCGAACACTTGCCACTTGCAGCCATATAAGGACCGTGTAGAAACGGCCCTGCATGGCATTCTGTATAGTAGCCATAACGTGCTTAAGTTCGTCCTCTCACGGGCCAGGCCCAGAGAGCTACCCTGTCGAGTGTGGGTGATAAATCTCCCCGTTCGCTTGAGACAATAAGTCTGTGCGGAGGGGAAGGCGCCATGGCTGGGCATGTAACAGAGGGATTATCTCCGCCAGCCATGGTGGGCCAGTGCATCTACCCCGAGGGGTGCGTCCAAGTCCTTTAGCGAAAAGAACATGGGACAATGGCTGTTTTAACACAAGGCGAACAGATCTACGGACGCCTGTCCGAATCTCATCCATATCATGCCCACTATCTGAGGGTGGAGGCGCCAATCTCCAAAGAGCGGGTTCCACCTCGATAGAAGATCCGCGCCTCTGTTCAGAATACCTGGAACATGAGTTGCACGTAACGACAGGATAAATCGCCTGCTCCATACCAAAAGCTTGTAAGCTAGAGCATGAAGTTTCGACGAGCGCACGCCGCCTTGACAGTTTATATAAGCCACTGCCGTGGTATTGTCGCAGCGTACGAGCACATGATGTCCCTGCAGACGAGGCAGAAAATGATTCAGAGCCTTCCAAATGGTCAGAAGCTCTAAATAATTTATGTGCTCTGAACGTAGTTTGCTCGGCCACTAACTGTTCACAGTTCTGCCTTCTTCGGTCTGTTAAGGACCCCAGCCTGTTAAGGACGCATCCGTCGTCACAACTTTCTGCAACATAACCGTCCCCAGAGGGGCGCCCTGTGCGTTAAAGTCTACACTCTTCCAGTGGCGCAGAGCTGCAGCTGTCACAGAACGGCAAAGATCGTGCAACGGGCTAAAATGTAGAGACAAAACCCATTTCATTTTTATTTCTCAGGAGTCCTAGTGGCAAAACCTGGATAGATGAAGCCATAAGACCCTGTAGCCTGAGACATGTGCGATATTCCTTTGCTCAGAAGAGAGGAGATTTCCTCTTTCAGAACGTGGGCCGTGCTTTCCTCTGTGTGAGAAAATAGAATGCTCCTGAAACGTTGGGGTTTCATAGCAAACTGCAGACGATAGCCCTGCGATATTGTACAAATTACCCATTCGGGTTGGGCGGCAGTTCGCCAAGCTGACACATGGCTCACGAGCGTACCAACCCGAGTCGTGCTGGCTTTGTGCATGCCCAGCTGGCTTATTTGTTATGCAATGAAGCCCTCTAGTGGGGAAACTAGGGACGGCAAGCGTTGGTTCAGAGAGGTGTCCACTCTTTGCAGAGAAAAGTGCTTTCCCTGCAGAGAGAGGGTATCTCTCTGTAACAAATTCATTTGATCCGTTTGATTAAATGTGTTTTTGTGGGTTTTTTTGTGTGTTTTGTTTTTTTATGGGCTGGTCAGCCCAGACAAGAGCAGTCGCGCCCCAGCAAGTCCCCGGTTGTGCGCTGTCGTCACCGTGTCCCACATCCGAGTCCGAAAAGTCGAGCTCGCCGCACTGGGTAGCAGTGACTTTAAGGCGGCATTGCAGGAGTTTCTTAGGCAGCACTAGGCAGTGACTGCAGTTCTCCAGATTCTCTATGGCTTCTTGTGCGTGCTTGAGGCCCAAGCAACCCACGCTGAAAGGGTGAAGATCCTCAGCCGCAATAAGAGCACCACACGCGGCCGGGCAGACCCGTGATAAGCTAGCACAGGAAAAAGCAAGAATAGAGAGCGACATACCAGAGAGGAACTCAGAAAAATCTGTGGCGGCAGCCGTGGAACAGGAAACACGAGCGAGAGCGCGGGCGGCTCCGAGAGCAGACACAGAGTTCAGTTCCCCCATATGACGTAGGTCTGGGCAACAAACTCAAGCCCTTCCCACATTTCTCTTTAAAACTTCTCGTTTTAGACTTCTAATTTGTGACCAGTGTTTTGCTCTATCCTCTGCGCTTCTGCGTTCATCAATACGTCAGGTCAGAGGTCACTCTTCTGCCATAACTAGACTCGTGTATGGCCTTTACCAGAAGCCAGTTATTATAGTTTATAGATATAAATATGGATATTTTTCTTACAAAAACACTTCGGTTCAGAAGGCCCTTATTAACACCTTGGAGCTGTATGTGTTATATCTTATATTATCTTATATCTGATATTCTGCTGTAAGAATACACGTGAGGCGAGAGTGAGCTTGAAAACAAACTGGCCGTCTTTATTGTTCCTCAATAGCGCGCCAACATCAAGTGCCGTTTTTACCATACCAAAATCACGTAACACAAAAGGGAGGTATGGAAACACAGAAAGGACAATTAGCATTTTGTAAATACACAACATATTCCTTCCTCCTAAATTTGAAACAGTAAAGAAAATGAACATTACTTCAAACATTTTTTTTTAACCTAACTAGGGAAAGAGGGTAGACTACCTCGATTCCCAGACAGGACCCTGGGGATTATTCTGCCCCAATGTTGTGGGTTTGTCACTAGTTACAGTGTCAGTCTATTAGGAGGTCTGCGTTCTCTCTGAGGATACGGCCGGTCCCTCTGTACGCTCACTGTCACAGTCTTTTTAACAGGAGTTTGGTTAGACAAGGATAATGGCTGAGTTGTAGGAGAAGTGTCTTTCACCTGACTTGGCAAAGTCTCAGTCAGTGCATTGCCAAAGGTTGGTTCAGAAGAATGCTCAGGCAGCTGGTGGTAATCTGGAGCCATTTCTGAATAAGGATCCGTCGTCACATGTTCTTCTGAGCTTTCACCAGAATTTGCAGCTAGTAAATGGTCTACATGCCTTTTCCAGATGAGGTGAGCGTCGACGAGTTCAACAGTGTAAGACACTGGGCCAGTTTGTGCAATCACCACTGCTGGTAGCCATTTGATACCTTTTCCATAGTTACGAGCTAGCACTTTGTCTCCAGGTCTGAAACAACGATGTTTTGCTTTTAAACTTTGTTCTATCTGAATGTTTTGTTGTACTTGAACAATTTGTTTTGTTTTCTGGGGTTTCAACAAATCCAGACGAGTGCGAAGCTGTCTTTTGAGCATTGCGGTGGCAGGCGACACTTTGGTGGTAGCATGGGGGGGGTTTCTGTAAGAGAGTAGACAAGTGTTGATGCGTTGATTTAGTGATCCTTTCCCGTGTTGACTTAAGAGCTTGCTTCATCGTCTGGACAAACCTCTCAGCAAGACCGTTAGTGGACGAGTGATAAGGTGCTGACCGAATGTGTTGAATCCCATTGGCCTTCATAAAAGCCTCAAACTCCTCTGAGACCAGCTGGGGTCCATTGTCACTGACAAGTTGCTGAGGGAGGCCAAAAATTGAACGAAGGGCTTCCACCGTTTTCACTGATGAAGTGCTTTTCATTATCTCAACCTCTGGCCATTTGCTGTGGGCATCCATAAGAACTAAAATCATATGGTCTTCCAATGGCCCTGCAAAATCAACATGAACTCTCACCCATGGTTCCTCAGGCCAGTGCCAGGGGTGTAACCGGGCTGGTTGAGGGGTATTTCTCAGCTTTTGACATGCACTGCACGATTTGGCCTTCTCTTCAATCTCAGAGTCCACACCTGGCCACCAAAAATAGCTACGGACGATTTCCTTCATCCAAACTACTCCACAGTGTCCAGAATGAAGCTCCTCAAGTACTCGTTGCCTCAAGGGTGGTGGAATAATGACCCTTGAGCCCTATAGTAGACAACCAGATTCAACTGTTAGCTAATTTCTCCTGCTCACATAAGGCCTTAAGAGCGGTAACATTTCTCCCACTTCCCCTCTGAGCACGAGATCCAAAACCTTGGACATCACTGGGTCAGTACGGGTGTGCTTTTTTACCTGAGCTGCTGTTACAGGGGAATTGTCCACCTCTTTGCTGGTTGTGGATGAGTAGAGGGCAACGGCAGTCGGGAAAGCCCATCGGCATTGGCATGATGTTCTGATTGTCTGTATTTGATATCATACTGATGTGCAGAAAGGAGAAGGGCCCAACGCTGCATTCTTGCAGCTGCCAGTGAAGGAATGCCTGAATGTGGGCCAAAGATGGAGGTGAGAGGTCTGTGATCTGTTAGGAGCGTAAATCGCCTTCCAAACAAGAACTGATTAAATTTCTTCACCCCGAACACAATGGCAAGTGCCTCACGCTCAATTTGGGCATTGTTGCCTTCAGCCTTGCTCAAAGTTCATTATGCAAAAGCGATGGGTTTTACCTCACCTGATGGCATGATGTGTGACACCACCGCCCCCACGCCATACGGTGACGCGTCACATAACAGCTGCACTGGCAGAGCGGGGTTAAAATGGGTGAGTGCTTCAGACTGCGCTAAAGCCATTTTCACTTCAGTTAACGATTCCTCACATTGTTTAGTCCATTCCCACTTTTTGAATTTGTTCAGTAGTTCATGCAGTGGTTTTAGCCTGTTAGCTGGATTTGGCACAAACTTTGCATAATAAGCCAACAGCCCCAAAAAAGACCGAAGCTGACTAACGTTTTGCGGAGCTGGTGCTTCCACTATTGCCTTCACTTTTGAGGGTGCCTTATGAAGCCCCGAACCATCAATTACGTGGCCCAAATAACTCAACGGAAAGGCAGAAAAACTCACACTTGTCCTTCCTGACCTTCAGTCCAAAACTCTGCAGTCTGCACTCTGCAAGGTGGCTTCCAAATTACTCAAATGTTCTTGCTCATCCTTTCCGGTAATCAGCAAATCATCAAGGTAGCACTGCACTGTCAGCCCACTGAGAATCTGGTCCATTGCTCTTTGAAATAGTGCCGGCGCCAAGGTAATCCCAAATGGAAGTCTCTGAAATTGATACATTCCCTTATGCGTCACAATGGTAAGAAGATTTTGTGTGCTTGGGTACACGTGCATCTGTATGCCTGGCACAAATCTATTTTACTGAACCGTTGGCCCCCAGCAAGACCAGAAAAGAGATCCTCGATAAGTGGCAGCGGATACTGCTCTTGGGTCAGAACTGGATTTACGGTTACCTTAAAATCTCAGCATAATCGAAGGGACCCATCCTTCTTCATGACCGGCATTTGCGAGCAAAGACTACATTACCCATACACCCTTGAGTTTTACAAGTGAAAAGCGCATGCGTCGCTTTTGCCGCTGTCAGTAGGCTTGTTTGAGATGCGCCTCGCCTGAAATTCAGCCGAGACTAGGCGGCTGCTGTGAGGGGAGGAGTGAAAAAAGAGCAGGCAAGACGGACAGTTCTCTCTTCTCGTAGTGGATCAGACACCTGCGAGATCAAAGGCGGATATCGCGGGATTCACACTCGTGCGCTTTGTTGCTGATGAACTGGATGTAATTAAATTTCTTTTGCTTTTATATGAAAATAAATATAATGAACAAGACACCCAAAGTTTTTGTTATTTATTTCCATTTGAAAGACGTGTTTATCAATCATTTTTACTTTAATTACATACTAGTTTTTATATACTTATTTATATATATATATGACAACAATCACATAACTCACATAGATCGCACTGTCCGAGAGTTTGGGAATATTCAAACATAAAAACATGATATCAGAGTTTTAAAATCAAACATTTAAAAAAAGAACCATTCATCACGGTTGTTTAAACCAATAAGCATTAAGCTGTCTCGTCAGCAAGTCGTTTCCCATCATGCTTTTGCTCAGCGCAGTTGGTGGAGAGCAAGGCCCTGTCCCAAATGGTACACTTCATGTGCACTTTCGGTCTTGTGGACTTACCCCCAATTTCCACCGGCTGCGGAACGGCTGCGGAACGGCTCCGCTGCGTGACAGCTCCGTGTTCCGTCGTCCGTCAATACCCACCAGGTCCGGATTTGTTGCGGAACGGCTGCGGTCATGACTGACAGCTGACGCCACGAGGCCCCATGTAATCTCGCGAATTCTGGTGTGATCGCGCGATATGTAGTTTCTATAAACAGAACTACCAAACCAGGAACAGTTTTCCATCCTTTTTAATGTTGTCCTTATAAAAAGGATGTGAGGGGTCATAGATGATGGGTTGATTCTGTACCTCAATAATCAGCATTTCTTCATCCATCGTGTCAACGGGGTTAAAACAAGCCTGTCTCCGCCCATTATGACATTTTCAAGGTGTAGTGTAGGGAAATATGAGCGCGGTGTATTTTATTTTAAAAATTAAACGGATCTTTTGTTTTGTTTCTGGCTGTTCTGTTTTGTCACTCGACTTCCTGTCCTGCGTACTCTGCCCTGTAGTGCTGCGGAGCGCTCCGGCATCTGGCAAAAATAGAAGCTCTGCGTATTTAATGCGGAGGGCTGCGGATCGCCGGAGTCGGAACGCAGCTGTAACGCATTCAGTGGAAATACACTCATTGACTTTAATGGAAACCTATTGACTCCGCCGCCGTAACGGAGCCGTAACGCAGCCGGTGGAAATTGGGGGTTACAATGGCCACTGCGTGCGCGTGTCCGTTAAAGGGGCTATATGCGTTTTTCTGAAATTTAAACTCGCGACTGACACCTGTGGCCAAAAAACAGAACTGCTCTTATTTCCTGCTCGCTCTCGCAGCGGTGGTGATGTCACATCCGCAGAAAGCGCGGGAAAAATCCGACCCGACAGAAAATAGGAAAAATAGGATACAGGCTTATAGGTGCACCCACTGTGAGCGGACAAGGTGTCAGTGTGCTCATCAGGAGATGTTTGAGTCATAAATGGTAAAATAAAAAGGCTATTGTTACGTTTATTTTGGGGAAAAAGTTGCATATAGCCCCTTTAAGTCCACGAGACTGCAGGGTGTCCCATTTGTCATTTTAGGTCTCAGAAGGGTCCTCGCGAGCACCCCCTTTGAGGTCGAAATGCGCCCTGGTTGCGCACTTCTGCCGGTTAACATTGGCCTGCATGGTAGGCCTAATGAGGTGCCGTCAATGGTCTTGCTTTGTAAATGAACCCTTATTGTAACAAATTATATAGTTAAACAATTACAAGAACTATATGTTAGTTCTAAGGCTGAGAACAAGTTAGAAAGAGCTTTAAAATACGGACCTTCTTGAATTATTGACTAAACAATCCCCCCATAACCACGCCCCCAACAAAGCCCCGCCCCCTCCGGTGAGTACCGGCACTTTATTTTTTCCACTTCAAGCACTGGGTGTAGCCCATTCACTGGTGTGTACTGGTCGTAGTACTCCAGCCTTTAAGAGTCTCTTCAGTTCGGCTTCCACCTAGGGTTTAAGTGCATATGCTACAGGTCAGGCTTTCAAAAATTTTGGCTGACTGCCTGGCTTCACTGTCAATTTCGCTACAATGTCCTTCATACTTCCAAGTTCATCACTGAACACATCTGCATATTTATTTAGAATTCCTTGCAGGTTTGTGTTTTCATTTATCAGATGGACCTCTTGCCAATTCAGCTTAATCTTCTCTAGCCAAGCCCTTCCTAGCAAGGCTGGGTGATTGCCATCAATAACGTACAGTGATAGTTTCCTTTTTTGCATATGGAGTTCAACTGTCACCTCAATTACCCCTTTAACAGGAACTATCTCCCCCGTGTATGTCTTTAGTGTGATGTTGGATGGCTGAGGGATGCGATGCGGCAGCATTTCCTTTAATGTCATCTCTGACACCAATGACACCGCAGCTCCTGTGTCTAGCTGCATGCGTACTGGTTTTCCGTCCAGAAACGGAGTCACCCAGTAGCCTCGTCCTTCTCCTGAAACAGATAAAACACAGAGCGTCCTCGTCCTCTGTACCCGAATCACTCGGTGTTGTCTGAGTGTTTTCCATTTGGTTCACAAACTTTTGTTTGAATTTTTGATGACTTTTCATTTTAGGTCCAGTGTAATTACTTGGTTGTGTCTTTTTGTTTTTGCAGGCACGCTCAATGTGACCTTTTTTGCCACAATTTCTACAGTTCATGTACCTGCACCAACAGTCTCCTGGCTGATGTCCCCCTTTTCCACATCGATAACATGGTTTATCTGAGTTTTACTTGTTTTTGTCTGCATAAACCTTGTGCACTTGGGTCGATGCACTTAGTTGTTGTGCCTCTTTTGCGGCCATTTCCATAGATGTGCTGATTTCTATAGCCTTTTGTAACGTTAAATTACTTTCAGTTAGTAGTCGTTTTTGTATAGCCTCACTTCAAAGACCACAAGCCTGTCACGTATGGTGTCACTCAGTGACTGGCCAAACTCACAATATTCAGATAGTTGTTTCAACACAGCCACAAATTGAGAGATGGATTCGCCATCTTGCTGATTTCTTTTGTGGAATCTGAATCTTTCAGCGATAATCAGTGGTTTCGGTGAATAGTGGTCTTTAAGTAAACCTACTATTTCCTGATAGGATTTGTCACCCGGTCTGTTTGGCTGTGTTAAACTCTGAAGCAGATTAAATGTTTTCACAACCATGACACTCAGAAAAGTTGGCACTATGGCTGCTTTTGATCTCATTTGCCAGCACAAAGTAGTCAAAACTTTCAGTATAGGCACTCCACTGTTCCACGGATTCGTCAAATGATCCAATGCTACTGATTAATCCAGCCATTTTGTTTACTCACTCCTCTTAATGTTTCTTTGTTTGTCAGCCTTGCGATTCCTCTCCCCCTCTTAATCCGCGTTCGTCGATCTGCTTCTTTCCTGTCTTTCACGCTGTTTCCTTCCAGCGAAGACAACTCGTTCAGCTGTGATCGTCGCGGTTCTGTGCGGGGTCGCCGTGCATTCACACTTCTCCCTCGTGGAAGATAGCGTGGTCGAGATGGGGAATTTGCGGCGCGACCATCTGTCATATGAAAACAACAACTCCGTGTGGTACGAAACGTCCTCGTCGCCAGTTGTTATATCTTACTGATATTCTACTGTAAGAATACACGTGAGGCGAGAGTGAGCTTGAAAACGAACTGGCCGTCTTTATTGTTCCTCAATAGCGCGCCAACATCAAGTGCCATTTTTACCATACCAAAATCACGTAACACAGAAGGGAGGTATGGAAACACAGAAAGGACAATTAGCATTTCGTAAATACACAACAGTATGGATTACTTTTATTAATGAATGGATGCCCTTTTTTGGGCTTCAAAAAACAAGGTACCATTCACTCCCATTATAGACTTGGAAGAGTCAGGATATTTTTTAATATAACTCTGATTGTGTTCATCATAAATAAGACGGTCATATACACCTAGGGTGGCTTGAGGGTGAGTAAATCATGGGATCATTTTCATTTTTAAGTGAACTAACCCTTTAAGTGTCCAGCCGTAACATTCTAACACTGCATCATTTCACACTGTACAAGTTTGGCACCGCAATCCACAAAAGTTGTGCTAACCCTGCTGTGGAGAGCCTTTTTGATGAAAGAAGAGATATAATGTTGTATAAAGTTAAGAATCATGCACAATTATGCCAGGTAAATGTATTATAAACGTAAAAAGGGTCCAGTTTAATTTTATGTTGAATTTAATACTACCCTATTTAAAATAAATTAGTATAAATTATGAAACAAAGTGGAATGTTCAAGTATACTAATATATTAAACCTTTAAAAGTAATTTATTGGTCATTAATATGGTCCAGTTATCCATGAGGACATACCTTGCAGCTCACAGCAGCCAAAATAATATCGAGGAATAGCCAAGCTCCCAATAACCTCCCATTTATTTTCTGCTGGGTCATATCGTTCCATGGTCTTCCCAATTTCCGAGCCAATCCAGCCCCCTGAAACAATAAACAACATTTACATGTCTGCAGTTATTTATTTATTTATGATTTAATGCCATATCAGCAACAATGGCTATATTCATGGCAATCAACAATATCACTTCAATACATTGTTTACAATAATTTAACAATTTTGTCCTAAAAACAATCAGTATACAAAATCAGTTATATATACCAATAACAACAACAGCAATAATAACACCAATTACATAGAATCTTTCAATTTAATATTTGACAGGAATTCTAAAATTACTCCAGGAGAAACCTTTTTAAAAATGTCCATTAATGTGTTTTCTGAATAAAACCGTTCACTAATATTATTTAAAAAAGGACATTCTATTAAAATATGTTTTACACTCGTGAAATTCTTACACAGATCACAAACCGGTTTCTCTTCACCGTTCAATAAATATGAATGAGTGAGTCTTGAATGTCCAATTCGGCATCTCGTATATACAACCTGGTCATATCTATTTTCAAAATAATAACGAACAACTCCTTGATTTAAAACTGGATTCACCTCATATAATTTGTTATTTACACATTCATTCCATTCCATTTGCCATTTCTTGTAAATGTACAGGTTCAATATGGGTTTAACGTCAGATGCTGTTTTTTTACATTCTGTCATTTCCAACTGAAGTGCTTCCTTTGCTGCTTTATCTGCTTGTTCGTTACCAGTCAAACCCATATGGCCTGGTATCCAACAAAAAACAATATTAAAGGGTTAGTTCACCCAAAAATGAAAATTCTGTCATTAATTACTCACCCTCATGTCGTTGGACACCCGTAAGTCCTCCGTTCATATTCGGAACACAAATGGAGATATTTTAGTTGAAAGCTGATGGCTGAGAAAGGCTTCAGACAGGCCTCCATTGGCATTCAGTACATTGACACTTCCAAGATCCATGAAAGGCACTTAAAACGTCGTTACAAAGTCTATCTCACCACAGTGGCTCTACAATAATCTTACGATGCGACGACAATAGTTTTTGTGCGCAAAAAAAAATCTAAATAACACCTTTATCCAACTTGTTCTCGACTTCCGTGTGTGCCTCCACGACGCATGCGCGAGAATATGACGCAGATCCGGCGTTCGGACATATGACCCAGAAGCGATTTGTTTACGAGCAGAGGAAGACGCGCGTGTCTAAGCTGTTGGATTCTACATTGATCGTGCTTTAGGTCTCGGCATAGTGCTCAAAATGGGGCTTAAGTGTATATTTCATGGATTCCCGAACACCGGCGCTACGTCATATTCTCGCGCATGCGTCGTGGAGGCACACACGGAAGTCGAGAACAAGTTGGATAAAGGTGTTATTATGATTTTTTTTTGCGCACAAAAACTATTGTCGTCGCATTGTAAGATTATTGTAGAGCCACTGTGGTGAGATAGACTTTGTAACGACGTTTTAAGTGCCTTTCATGGATCTTGGAAGTGTCAATGTACTGAATGCCAATGGAGGCCTATCTGAAGCCTTTCTCAGCCATCAGCTTTCAACTAAAATATCTTCATTTGTGTTCCGAATATGAACGGAGGTCTTACGGGTGTCCAACGACATGAGGGTGAGTAATTAATGACAGAATTTTCATTTTTGGGTGAACTAACCCTTTAATATCTTGTTTCTTTAAAGAGTCCACTTTTCCTATTATGCTGGTAATTATAGGATGTTCAGTTTTCAAAGAATCAAGTGCTTGTAGGCAGGATTTAGAATCTGTGCAAATTAAAAAGTTACGATGTTGTTCCTTCTCAATTTTTTCAAGAGCTAGAAGTAATGCACATGCTTCAGCTGTGAAAATTGAACTTTGTCCAGAGATACACTTGCCATAGCGTTTTGACCCAATCACTACTGCAGCAGATACCCGACTGTCTGACTTTGATCCATCTGTGTACACAGGTACATGAGTTGGTAAGCTGTGCCTTATATCCAAAAATTCCTCCTGATAGACATTTGGATGATTTATGTTTTTTATATACTGAGACAGGTTCATCATGATGATGTGTTTTTTAATATTCCAAGGCGGTATAGGACACAGATGCGTCGATGTAAGGATATCCAAATTAATGTCCATATTTTCCAAGTGTGATTTTATACGAATTCCAAAAGGACTGATGTATGTGGGTCTGGCTTCATACAAATGTGAATACTGAGGATGAAAAACTGAAGGATATGCTGGGTTACTTTCATTGGCTTTTAGCTTAACTACATAGTTGAGAGCCAATTTCAGTCTTCTGTTATATAACGATGGTTCTCTTGCTTCTGTATACAAGCTCTGTATTGGGGAATTCCTAAATGCTCCTAAGGCAAGTCTCAATCCTGTATGATGTACTGTGTCCAGCATTTTGATGTATGACTTCCTAGCAGATCCATAAACAATACTCCCATAGTCCATTTTTGATCGAACAAGTGTCCTATAAAGTCTCAAGAGAACTTCACAATCGGCTCCCCATTTAATCCTTGCTAGCACTTTTATAATATCCATTGCTTTAAAACATCTATTTCGCAGCATTTTAATATGAGGAATAAAGGATAGTTTGTTATCAAAATTAATTCCTAGAAATTTTGTCTCTTTTATGACTTTAATAGGTTCTCTTTCTAAAAAAAAGCTCTGGATCTAAGTGCATAGACCGCAAAAGGCAAAAATGCATACATACAGTTTTTGATTTAGAAAATTTAAAGCCATTTTTTACTGACCAGTCATACATTTTATTTATACATATTTGTATTTGTCTTTCGATTACGTTCATATTTTTTCCTTTATAACAAATACACACATCATCTACATATAAACTACAAAATATATTAGATCCCATAACACTTATAATACTGTTCATTTTAATACTAAAAAGAGTAACTGAAAGTATACTTCCTTGAGGGACTCCTGATTCTTGTACAATCAAGTCAGATGATATATTTCTTACGCGAACACGAAAAACTCTATTAGATAAGAAATTAGAAATAAAAATGGGTAAATATCCTCTGAAGCCCATATCGTACAAATCTTTTAAAATACCATACCTCCACGTAGTATCATAGGCTTTTTCTAAATAAAAAAATACCGCTACTACATGTTCTTTTTTAATAAAACCATCTCGTACAAAAGATTCTAATCTTATAAGATGATCAAGAGTACTTTTTCCTCGTCTAAATCCACATTGATATTTACTGATCTTTTGATCTTTTTCCAAGATCCACACCAGCCGGTCATTTATCATTCTTTCCATAGTTTTGCATAAACAACTAGTTAGTGCTATTGGTCGATAATTATTTGAATCAGTATGATCTTTTCCAGGTTTAGGTATTGGTATAACTATTGCCTCTTTCCAATAATATGGTAATTCTCCTGATTTCCAGATGTTGTTGAAATTTTCCAGTAGAATCACTAATACACTATAGGGTAAATGTTTCAAAAACTGATAGTGAATTTTGTCAGGCCCAACTGCAGAGTCATTAGAGTTTTTTATGGCTTTCAAAAGTTCCTCCATTGTAAAAGGCTGGTTATATACGATTCAGCGTTATCAGAGGAGAAATCAATTTCTTTCCGTTCCTGCTTTATTTGCATTTCTTTAAATCTGGGAAGACCATTTTCTAATGATGAATTTCTCTCAAATGTCTCTGCCAATTTATTAGCAATATCCTGTTTCGTTGTTAGGAGGGTATCTTGACTTTTTATATGTTGTATTTGTAATCCTCCTTCCTTATTTTTCATCTTTCGTATCATATCCCATACTTTCTTTGTTGGTGTCTGTGATGTTAAACTTGACACATACTTTTTCCAACTTTGCCTCTTTGTTTCATTAATAATTATTCGTGCTTGTGCTCTACAGATTTTCAGTCTGATGAGGTTTTCTGTTGTTGGATGTTTATTAAAATCTCTTTCTGCCTTCTTCCGATCAGTAATAGCCTTTTTGCAGTCTTCATTAAACCATGGGTTTCTCCGACGGCATGACTTTGTTGATGTTTTTGGAACTGATTTTTCTGCTATTTCAATCAGTATGTCAGTGAATTGCTTTATTGGATCTTGATGTTCTTTCCAGTCTATATTAAACTTCTCATAGCACAATTTTTGAAAATTATACCAATTAGCTTTTTCCACTTTCCATCTTGGAGTATTTTGTTGAACGTCTTCTTCAGTGGATGTTAAAATCAATGGATAATGATCACTCCCACAGAGATCCTTCCATACTTGCCATGAAAAATCAATTAGTACTTCAGGTTCACACAAAGTTAAGTCAATAGCAGAATAAGTTCCATATCCTGGATGCAGATATGTGCTTGAGCCATCATTTAATAAGCACAAATCATTATTATATATGAATTCTTCTATTCTTCTGCCTTTGGTGTTTGTATGTCTTCCTCCCCATAATGTGCTGTGACTATTAAAATCACCCATTAAAGGTCCCATGGCATGAAATTTTCATTTTATGAGGTTTTTCAACATTAAAGGTCCCGTTCTTCGTGTTTTTTTGAAGCTTTGATTGTGTTTACAGTGTGCAATATAACATGTGTTCATGTTTCGCGTGTAAAAAAAAACTGTATTTTTAACACAATTTACTTATCTGTACACCGCTGTTTTCACTGTCCTACAAACGACTGAAGACTTCCTTTATTCTATGAAGTCCCTCCTTCAGAAACACGTAACGAGTTCTGATTGTGTCAGCGGTTCCCGTGTTGCGATTTGACAGCAGCTTAGCGAACGTAGCACGGTCCTGTGTTGTGATTCGACAGCAGCTTAGCGCACGTGGAAAGGTCACGCCTCTTAACAGGAGATATATACGCGCTTAATAATCTCTACAGCGTCCCTGGGAAAGCCAAACAAAGGTGATTTGACTCCGGGATGAAAATAACAGCGTCTCGACGACATGGCGACAAACACACTGAAACGCAGCACTTCCTTTTCTCCATGCGACGTCCTCTTCTTCTCCACGTGGGACAGCAACAAGACCACGCCCCCTTTTTTCGCGTTTTCTTGTGGGCGGAGGTTAGTCTGTTCTACTGCTCTACTGACGTAATTAAAGCAGGAAATACCAGGATGTAGTCCTAACCAGCCGTTCGCTGTAGGCTTTGAAAGGGAACTTCTGTTAAATAAAATATCTCGCTTGGCATTGAACTTTGAGCTTTATCATTTTACAGGTATTATTTATGCTCTAGCAGCAACATTACACACTAACTAAAGTTTGAACAATGGGATCACGAAGAACAGGACCTTTAATATGAGTTCCCCTAGCCTGAATATTGTCCCCAAGTGGATAGAAATGTTGATCGGTGTAAACCCGAGTTCTGTCTGTCTCTCTCTGCCCTTGAGAAAATGACAGGCCAGACGAGCCAATCCTGAAGTCTCCTGGTTTGAAATCCAAGCAGGAACAGTTAACTCCCTTTCCTCCGCCCAGAGAATCTGGCACGCCCATGCAAACGCTCGAGAGATCATTGCATCATTGCTTGTGAACGAGTGAACGCTGGCAGTTTCTCAGTGTTTGGATGTACAAATGAAAACAGAAGTCTTTTTCAGTTCCTTCTGATCTGTGATCAGTGATTTCTGATGTGTAGCTAATTATTTATTATTCGTGCACACGCAGCGGCTTCTCTCTCTCCCGACAGAGCGGTGTTTTCGTGTTTTCTATCTTGTGAGTCAGTGTTTTTGTACGTCCTCGTCGCGTCTATCGGTTCTAAAATGTGCATACAGTCATGAGTTTCTGCTCAACATCAGCACATCTTTAGAGATAAACCTCACACACGCCGAAGCTCGGCCTTCAACATCCCCGACCCCCAGTACTGCATCTGGCCCACAGCGGAGGCACCAAACGCGGCGTGAGATTAAGCAGAAGGGGGGTAAGCGTGAGGGTATCCGGCTAGGCTAGCCAGCTTTCCCCACAATAAACTGGATTACATTCGATTACTGCTGTTGTGTCTTTGTTTGCGCTGTGTACTCAACGCGCGTCACTGACGCTTTTATTTTATTTAAAAAATAATGCTATTATCAACACTTACTTTTATCTCGTTCATCTCGACAGCTGTAATGGTACTTTGCATGTGTTACAAAGTTGGTAATAATGATGAAGACGGATTCGGTGTGACTGGGACTCGTGTTTATTCAGAACTCTCAGATACAAACACAATAAACTCGCGCTGACTGACAGCGCTCTCATAACTCAGTAGTTACTATAAATAACTTTGTTAGCAATCGCTGAGCTCCATCTCTGTTACATTAGTGATGTCCGGTTCGCGAACAATCTTTCTTTTGAACCAGTTCTTTTTAGTGAACCGAATCAGTTCACCAAATCGGACTGAATCGTTCTAAACGGTTCGCGTCTCCAGTCAGCGCTGATCCATAATTTACTAAAGTTACTAACTTTCTGACATGAGTGACAGCCCCTCCGACTAGAAATAGACTAATAACCTGAAGTATATGCTGTAACTACAACAGTTCAGACATGCTGAGAACTGATGTGAAGCGAACTCAGGTCCATCCGTCTCTCTGGCAGCAGCTCGTGCCTGCTCGTGCCTCGTTAAACCACGCCCCCTCCGCTCATTTAAAATGCAAAGATGTCAGCCAATCACAACAGTGGGCGTTTTTACTGAAGTCTCACAGCGGACACGCCTCTTGAAGCAGGGCATTCAGCCACAGGGCAAACAGCAGTATAGAAAAAATGCCTTTTATTTCTAAATTATGACATTTTATGATGTAAAAGTCATACTAACAATATAAGTACACCTCAGGAAACATTATAAAATAATAGAAAAATGCCATGCCATGGGACCTTTAATATATATGGTGATGGAAACTGTTTTACCATTTTGTTCAGTTCTTGTATTGTCACTGTGGTATCCGGAGGTATATAAATAGAGCACATAGTTATAGTTTTATGTAGAGTTAAACGCACAGCCACCACTTGCAGGTTTGTATCTACTGACACATGACTACGGATTATGTCATGTCTTACTAATATGGCCGATCCACCAGACGGACGTTGTATATTTGGACCAAAAGTGTTATAAAAATTATACTTTTTCAATGTCAGTTTACTATTTGTTGTTAGATGGGTTTCCTGGAGGCAGAAGGCAAGAGGATTGAAAATAGCTGCCAATTGTTGCAGCTCTGAAAAGTTTGCCTTAAGTCCACGACAATTCCACTGAATTACATGATTCTTCATTTTCAAGTACCTGCCCTTTACCTTTGCATTTGGGAGACAAGCTTCGACTTCGGAATTTTATAGTCTCTGTCATTTCAACATCTTTGTTCTTTGGGCACTCTATCTTTTGAGTTTTCCCTTCTTGATTTGATTTTGTTGATTGAGTTTTTGTACTTTGTTGTATCTTTTTCCCTCTCAAGGGCTGATTGTGCTCATTTGATGATTTTCCATCCTCTTTGGCTTGGGTTTGATTTATCATTGTTTGACTTTGTGTTCCTTGACTCCTCTTTTTGATTAAAACAGAACTTCTGTTGCTGACATTTTGTGGTTTCTCACCATTGATCCAGGTCAAATCAGTTTGACAGTCAATAGAGCTCATAGTTGGTTTCACCACAGAAGCATACGTTTTCCTCATATTAAAAGATGGAGACTGCTCAACCTTTTTGCGTGCTTCAACAAAGCTGATCCTTTCGACACATTTTATTCTTTGGATTTCTTTTTCCTTTATCCAAATTGGACATTCTTTTGTTGAAGCTGGATGATCAGCAGAACAATTGCTGCATTTTGATGGTTTTGAACAGCCTGATTCATGCCCTTCTTCTCCACAATTACAGCAGACTGTTTTTCTTTTACAGAAAGCAGAGCCATGGCCAAATTTCTGACAGTTATAGCATCTCAATGGGTTTGGAATGAAAATATTGACCGGTACACTCACATAGCCAATCTGAATCTTCTCTGGAGGTTGGGGTTTATTAAAAGTCAAGATGTAAGTACCTGTCTTAATTATTTGTTCTCCTTTTTTAATTGTAATCCTCTTGACATGAGTTACCCCTTGTTGAGTCAATTATGACGCTATTTCAGGTTCATCCATGTCATGTAGCTCTCTAGTACGCATAACTCCTTTACTACTGTTCAAAGATGGATGATAAAATGCCTTTATTGGTACGTCTGCCAGCATGCCATGTTTTCAGCATGGCTTTTCTTAGTGCATTCCACTAGTATTTGTCCAGATCTTAGCTTTTTAACATCTTTAACTGTTCCTGCTATGCTTGAAATCCCTTTCTGTATAGCAAATGGAGACAATTTTGTAAGAGGCATGTCTGTTATTTGTGATTCTAGCAGTATAAATCTTTGCCAATTTTCATTCTTTTGAGAATAAATACATCCAGTATCTGAGTCGTCATCATCCAATGTTTGTTCTATCATCCCTCGTTTTGGGGTTTTTTTGCTAGCCATGTTTGTATTTTTTGAGTTTCATCACTCCTGCTCCCCACCCACCTCGGAGCCCAACAAGGGGGTGCACAGAGCCGCGGTAATCCTCCAGATATGCACCAAGGATACAGGGGTGATATACTTGAGCAAAAGGAACATACATTTCATTTTACCCAATTGACCCTAAGCCAAAGCCCTTTCGGGTACATTTTGACTAGCCGATTGGTTGGACCGGGTCCTTCCAACCTCCCGTCTATGTGAATTCAAAGCCAAAGTATTGTGTTGGACCTGAAGTAGCCGCAGCATACACATTCCTCAAATACCAGGTTCTCGTCCTCCCCAGACACGGGTTGCAACTTACGGCAAAAAAGTCGCCCCTTACGATCAGCAAGGGGGTGCTAGGGACCTATTCTACCCCGGGTCCCCACGGGGTTTACATGTCTGCATTTGGAAGACACTTTTATCCAAAGTGACTTATATGGCCCCCAAAGTATGCATTTTATCAGTTCATGCATTGCCAGGAAACCCATGACCTTGGCGTTGCCAGAGCTATGCTGAACTACAGGAATGTTGCTAGACGCGTTCATGCAATCAATCACATGGTGTTATAGTGCAACTGAACAAAACCCTGAAAAGAGCAGCAGACTCACAGTGGGAGTGAAGTCACCCTGCCAGAAAGCATCTAAATTTGCATACCAAGTGCATAAAGAGCTCCATGACAGGAACAAACTCCAACCCCACAGCGTGGATAGGTCAGAGACGCCACTGCCGCCCACTGCTTGGTCACTGGGTCATACCGCTCTGTACAGTCGAAGATCATGGAGTCTTTTTCTCCTGTGAAATACAAGATGGCAGTATGTTTATCATTGTCTCATAAGACATTATATCCTAAATACTATTTTAGTACATTTATATATGTTTGCTAGAATGTTCTGGATGGATGCTCGGGTGCTTGCTTAATAGCCAAGTAGCATAAGCCCATATTCTGATCTCTAAACTCAGATCTCATTTTCAGTATAAAGGCATAATGATAACTACTGTATATTCTAATTCTATGAGAATAGTGAAATCCACACCACATTTATAATGCTAACGAAACAAAGGAATTATATCATTGATATAAAAGATTATATCATTGATATAAAATATTTTTTTCCAAATAATGAACGATAAAATCACTGACAGTCAAGACTTTCGTTCATCTTCGGAACACAAATTAAAACATTTTTGATGAAATCCGAGAGCTCTCTGACCCCTGAATAGACAGCAACGTAATTACCACTTTTAAGGCCCAGAAAGGTGACTGGGCCTACGGCTTTCAAGTTCTACAGCTCACCATTGGCCAATCCTGTTCACATGAGCCGCCGTTCTGCCGTAGAACTGCACTATTTAGATAAACGGCATAGGAGACTGGCACAAACAAAGAAATTGTTGAATAAAGTCGTTATTTTTGTTTGTCTTTTGCACACAAAAAGTATTCTCGTTGCTTCATAACATTAAGGTTGAACCATATTAACAATGTTTTTACTACCTTTCTGGGGCTTGAAAGTGATAATTATATTGCTGTCTATGGAGGGGTCAGAGAGCTCTCGGATTTCATCAACAATATCTTCAATTTGTGTTCCGAAGATGAACAAAGGTCTTAGGAATGAGATGAGGGTGAGTAATTAATGGCAGAATTTTCATTTTTGGATGAACAAACCCTTTAATGCTTCAGCAAATCAAGACATGTTGGACAATGCTATGTTTCCAACTTTGTGGGAACAGTTTGGGGAAGGCTGTATTCTATTCCATCATGACTGCGCTCCAGTGCACAAAGCAAGGTCCATAAAGACATGGTTGGATGAGTTTGGGTTGAAAGAACTTGACTGGCCCGCTAAGAGCCCAGACTTCAACCCCATCCAACAACTTTGGCATGAACTGGAACAGAGATTGCGAGCCAGGCCTTCTATTCCAAGACCTTTGCCTGACCTCACAAATGCTCTACAAGATGACTTGGCAAAAATTCCCACAGGAAAAATCCAAAAACTTGTGGAAAGCCTTCCCAGAAGAGTGGGAGGTGTTATAGCTGCAAAGGGAGGACCAACTCCATTTTAAAGCAGCACTAGGTAACTTTTCAACCTTCATAATATATTTTCAAGACTATTATGATGATACATCAACTTACAATAGGTTGAATGACACGTCTGCTATAGCCTGACGGGGTCTGTATCGTTTTTAATCGTACTTTTAAACTTCGGGTTTCGGGTAGTAACCCGAGAACAAAAAGAACTATAAAATGCGACTGCTTTACGGCATATACGTCACTTCCACCACCACCCCCACTTCCTTAAATTCGGACGTGCGAGCCCAACTATCGTTTGTTTGCCGGATGTTATAGTCATGGCCGAAGCAGCACAGAAAAATAAGAAAGCAAAGGTTTTGTCGGAGGAAAGCAAAAAGAGGAAACGATCAACATTGGGCCAGCGTTTGCTCGTTGGCGTGAGCTGAAGGAGGAGGGGCTACATTCTTGCAAGTAAATACGTAAGACATACAAATTCATATTTTAGGATACCTAACATGTCTGTGATATTTGTTTATTTGTCTTGCCTCAAGCTATAATGCAAATCGATTTTTCAAATTTGCAGATTCATCTATGGTAGCTTGATATCATAATATTGACGATATATGCTTATTACCTACCACTCAAACATTGACTTGAAGTATCATATAGATTCTGTAAAACGGTAACCAATAGACTAGGCTACTATAATGACGCTGGCTTGTAAACGTGAGCATCGCGATCATTTGGCGTTTGAAAAAAATAAAACCCATGAAATTATATTCAAATGACATGCTGAAACATATGCCACTGTACCTGGGATTAAGACATTTCACACGCGACGCAAGCAGAACACCTGCATGTGAACTCCTCCTGCAGTGTTCAGGGCTATCATGGTTGTCATGTCAACAAATGCACGTGCGCATCCCCTGATGTAGGATGACAGAGTTTACGAAAGTAGTAGAGGACAATACTGTTTCCCAACTGTAGTGGGACCCCGAGAGCAAAACCTACCTAGTGCTGCTTTAATGTCTATGTATTTAGAGTGCGATGTCATTACAGTCCCTGTTGGTGTAATGGTCAGGTGTCTTAATACTTTTGTCCATATAGTGTATTTCATAGTGGGTGCAGCCAAGAATTACTTTTTGCATAGGCCCTAATATTGATATTTGGCAACACAATAGAAAATACACAAAAAATAAACCCACACACTTACCCCCAACTACATATATCATGCCTTCCAGTACAGCCACCCCGAGTCCACTGCGGGCCTGGTGCAGGGAAGACACGGTGGTCCAGTACTGACTGAACGAATCAAAGCGTTCAACACAGCTCAAAGCCCGACTGTCACTCCATCTGCCACCCTGAAGGCGAGTGTAACCACCTGAAAGACAAAAGGAGAAAGAAGTTGAATTAGATGAACATGACTAAAGGCTAGAATACGTTACATGACTTTTGCCCAGATTTAGTCTGGAAGTTGTTGCAGAAAGCCAAAGTCAGTCTGCGGATTTCACAGAAAATTGCAAAGTGTATGTTTGGAATAGACTGATTTTTATGGAGCTTTTATTTTTATTATGATTCCATCCAGTTAGCAGGATATCAACCAACGTATGATATTTTGAGCCGATTTTAGAACACCATAGCTGTCTCTCATTTCGAAGGCAATTCATCCTCAGGAGGTTGCATTTGTCTGCCGCATACGTCATTGAGGCTGCTTCATTTCAGTAAACTGACCACTACATTCCAAAGACAAATAAATTAAAATAATTTATAAATGGTTACTGTTCAGAACTAAGACATCCTTTATGATGTATGCGGCCGACAAACACAGCCTTACAAATGAGACACACGTATGTGTTTTTTCATGTGTCATGCATCTCCTAGCAACGAGGCGTGAGTTCGAGTTTGTGTTCGGTACAACTTGAAAGTCTGGTATGGTGTGATTCTCAGTATGACGCCCAGCTTTATTATGTAATTATTTAAAAAGACGCCACATGTATAATGCATAGTGTTTAAGCCTGTTAACTGTCAGTGTCCTGGTAGTGGGACATTTGGCACACTTTTTTAAATTGCCTTTTTTCCCCCCATCACTTATTTTAGTAAGCATCATAAATTTGGTATCATTTGTACCCTTAAACACTCAAAATTTCTCCTGTGAATACCAGGTTAAAATTGGACATTGCGTTGTCATGAAGACAGTACTTTAAAACCTTAATTTTAATAATAATTTTTGTAATATCAACTTTGGAACTTGGTAAGACATGACTTTGATTTTCTAGCAATTAGAGTCCAAAGTTTGTATAATAAATTGAATTTAGTACATTTGCTTTACAGTAAACTTTTTGAAATGTCTTCTTTAAAATTAATTACAACCAACCGTTCATGCTCAACAGACAACAGGTTCAATTCTGTTTCGATTTGAAAGCTCATTTAGTGTATTCCAGCCTTAAGACGAATATTACAGCTGCACACCGGCAGAAGAGTTTACGTACCAATAGCATAGAGGAACTTGCGGGCTTTTCTTCTGGGCCGGGTCTTGGCCGTTTGCAGAAGGTTGAAAGGTTTACTCTCTTTAGGGGACTTGTTGACTTCAGTGTACTCTCTCAGAAGGGTTTGCAATGCAACTCGCAAACTGAAGTCAGAAATGCCTGTCAGGGAAAGTCTCATCACCAATGTGTACACAAAAACAAACGTAATAAAACTAATATTTCCAGCTCTAAAGTATGACTGGATGAGCCACATTTGTTGTTAAATAAACAAGATATGCACACCTGCACATTCATTAAATTCTATAGCAATAATTAACTTTATTTATTGCACTGCATTATTTTATTTCAGTTTATATAGGCCTAACCTTGAAATCAAACCTTTTCTTTCCTTATTGTTTTCAAACAATTTGCCCACACTTTAAGGTCCAATTCTCACTATTAACTAACTATTAACTTTGACTTTTGCCTCAATAAACTCCTAATTTCTGCTTATTAATAGTTAGTAAGGTAGTGGTTAAGTTTAGGTATTGGGTATTACGGATGTAGAATAAGCTTTCTTTAAGTTATAACCTATTCAGAAACCAGAGAATATGAACATGAAAAAAAATGTCATTCATCAGTGAGTCGCACTCCTCTGAAACACATGATCTCTAGCTCACCCTCAATGTACTTGTAGAGTCTCTGTGGAGACAGCAGAGGGAAGCGTACAGGTTCCAGAACTTCCACCACATGCTTCTTCCTGTGGGGCACGTTGTGGTGCAGCCAGTCCATAGCAGCAGTGAACACTTGATACTCATCTTCGATCCTGAGCTCCTCGCTGCGGAGCAACTTCACCAGCTGATCTTTAGACAAGCTTAAGAACTCTTCTGAGGAGCGCACCTGACACCAGACACATGACATATGATTTGGTTCCGATTTGGCTTCGATTGGTTCTCAAAACAACAAAATACTGACAGTCATGCAGGGTGAGTATTTGGAGCTATAGAAAACTCACCTGCATTCAATTTTCCAACTGTTTGAAAATCTTTATTGTAGCATGTCAAACATTAAAATATACATTTGTCAATATACTCTAACCCCTGATTTCATAGACAAGGCCTAAACTAGGATGTTTGAGCGGTTTTAACTGAAAGAAACTTGCACTGGCATATCTTAAAATAAATCAGTGCCATTGTTTTGTCACAAGATGCACACCAGTAATGTTTTTTTTAAGGTACGTTTATAATAGCTACTTAAATGTCCTAATTGAAGGCCTAATCCTGGCTTAATCTCTAAACCCTGTCTATGAAACCAGGCCTAAGTTTACTCAAAATGTAAGTCTCATTTTGTGAATCATTCAAGGAGAATTTACTGTTTTTCTTCATCTATTTGAGTTTCACAGTCAAAAAATCTCTGAACTGACCCAAACACAATAGAAATAACACAATAGAAATAGATGGAAATTATAAAACTTCTTAATTATAAAATCACATTTTATACCTTTTTAGTCTCTGACAAGCTAGTTGACACAAATATTTGGCATTTTTCATAGTGTCAGTTTTTGGCCTTTGGGGGGGTTGTGTCTTGATGAAGGGATTGTCAGCCCAGATCTTTTATCACTACACTACCCTGAACCACATACACTCACCAGCCACTTTATTAGGTACACCTTGCTAGTACCGGTTTGGACCCCATTTTGCCTTCAGAACTGGCTTAATTCTTTGTGACATGGATTCAACACTGTGCTGGAAACATTCTTTAGAGTCAGAGATTTTTGTCCATACTGACATGATAGTATCACGCAGTTGCTGCAACATCAGTTGCACATCCATGGTGTGAATTAGAGGGCTGCATTGGGATTGAGTCCCGCCGGGTCCCGCGGGACCCAACGTAAATCTCGCGGGAGCGGGCGGTTTGAATTTTGCTGCGGGCGGGAATGGGCGGCTAAAAAAAACACAGCGGGAATCGGCGGGATAGGGAGGTTGCCTAACGACATGATGGAGAAGATGTCAATAGATGATGTAGAAAAGAACCTTAAACGAGGTATTTACAGCACAAAAGCTAAACAAGGAAGATCTGACATTTGGAGAAGTTTCTCAATTGTTTTGGTAGGCAAAATCATGCGGTATAACGTTATATGTATCCACATATTGCGCAGCTGGCAAATACACAGATACTTGATCATACCTCACCAAAAACGCTCAGCACTCCCTGCAGGTCAAGTTGACTGTTTGGTGTTTTTGACAAACAATACATAGAAGTTTAGTGAGTGGAAATGGATTGTTTCTAAATGTCCGTTTGCTATTTTGTGTTCACGTTCTGTTGAAGCATGTTTTCTCAGGTTTCGTTTCAGTCGGTCACGTTCGACGTACGTCGGAACTGACCGACGAATTGGGATCTGTTTTTTGTTTCTCAATCTGTTTTTCTGTTTTGCAAAGCAGTCTATTTTTATGTGCAAAGTTTTTGATTAAAACGAAATTATATTTGAATGTATTTGTCTTTTTTTTTTTTTTTACATGCAGGCCAGGGAAACGAAACAAACAACCCGAATCTCTTTAATAATATCAATACAAATACGTGTTTTTTTTTTTTCCTGCGGGACGGGAGAAGACACAAAATCAATGCATCTCTATTATTGTGCGGGAATAAATTCTCAGAGTTTTGCGGGTGCGGGCGGGAGTGGACATACATATTGCGGGAGCGGGCGGGAGTGTAACACATACGTTGCGGGAGCGGGCGGTAATGGTCAGAAATTCGGCGGGTGCGGGCGGGAGCGGGATGAAGAAAACAGTCCCGCGCAGGGCTCTAGTGTGAATCTCCCCTTCCACCACATCCCAAAGTTGCTCTATTGATTGACTGTTGAGGCCATAAAGGGATGGACATGGTCAGCAACAATACTCACACCATTACACCAGCAGCAGCCTGAACCGCTGATACAATGCAGGATGGATCCATGCTTTCATGTTATTAACACCAACATTCTGACCCTACAATCTGAATGCCGCAGCAGAAATCGAGACTCATCAGACCAGGCAATGTTATTCCAATCTTCTATTGTCGAATTTTGGTGAGCCCGTGTGAACAGTAGCCTCAGTTTCCTATTCTTAGCTGACAGGAGTGGCACCGGTGTGATCTTCTGCTGCTGTAGCTCATTTGCTTCAAGGTTTGACGTACTTTTCGTTCAAAGATCCTCTTCTGCAGACCTCGGTTGAGATAAATGGGTAATCTGGCCATTCTCCTCTGACCTCTGGCATCAACAAGGTTTTTTCGCCCACAGAACTGCTGCTCACTGGATATTTTCTTGGACCATTTTTTGGACCATTCTCTGAAAACCCTAGAAATGGTTGTGCGTGAAAATCTCAGTAGATCAGCAGTTTCTGAAATACTCAGACCAGCCCGTCTGGCACCAACAACAATGCCATGTTCAAAGTAAGTTAAATCACCATTATTCCCCAATTCTGATGCTCAGTTTGAACTTCAGCAGATCATCTTGACCATGTCTACATGCCTAAATGCACTTTGAGTGATACACAAATGAGTTGCTACCATGTGATTGGCTGATTAGATATTTGCGTTAATGAGTTGGACATGTGTATCTAATAAAGTGGCAGATGAGTGTTGAGTGTATGCCAAAACCTGTGATAATTTGATTCTTCATTATATGTAAATACATTCATCTAAACACATAAATAACAAAATGACAAGCTTTGTCTTTGAATTTCATGACCAAAAAAAATCCTCTTTAACTAGATTAATTAACAGCAGAACTTTCATTTTCAGGAATCCTTCTTACAATCATTCATTAACTGTATCCGACTCTTGGTGATTTTGACATACTGTCCATGCATTTTCTTGGCAATGATTTTTCCAGTTTAGGATGCCAGGTCTTTCGCCAACCCACCCCATTACACAGCTTGGGACTCACACACATTCACTATGACAATTTAGCGTCTTCAATTCACCTATACTGTATGTTTTTGGATTGTGGGCGAAACCAGAGCACCCAGAGGAAACCCACACAGACACAGGGAGAACATGCAAACTCCACACAGGCCTCCACACTCAGCCAGGACTCAAACCAGGGACCTCCATGCTGTGAGGCAACAGTGCTACCCACTGAGCCACTATGCCTTGCTTAAAATAGTCATCCAGAATCAACTCTATCATTACAGAAACCCCTCTCTTTTCACAGAAATGTCTGTTTTAAACCTGTGAATCAGGGTAAAAAGAAACAAAGAAGAAAGAACACAATGCTGAGAATATTTGAAACAGGAAACTTGAGTCAATAAACCCACCTCTAGAAAGTGGACGTGGATGTAGTCTTCAGTGAACTTTAACAGCTCTATACAGGCGATCTGCTCCAAAAAGCGATAGATCCCCACACAGTTGGATGGGTCCATATGAGCCCGGAGGAATTCTCCACATATATCCACCACCTCACTCAACTGCAGCATATCTGCAGCCACCATCAGCTCTTGCACAGTGTCCACCGTCACGTCAATAGAGCCTATCAGGAGCAAAAGAAGTGTCTCATGTAATATGTTTAGCATTCATATACTTGGAAAACTGGGTGAAAATAGCTAGACAACAAGTTAAACAAATTTACATTACACTATTGCACACTATTTAACAGAAAAGTTTTTATCCAAAGAAACTTACAGTGTACTTTTTACAGGTCCAGTCCACCTGGACACAATGGTTTTAAAATGTATTTTTAATAAAAACTCTAAAACTGATTAAATGTTCAATAAAAAAAAAATATTTGCCTGATATTAAAAACTTATGTGTAAGACTTATGTGTAAGCCTTGGAATGTCCACTGGGTGTAAATTATCTCGTTCCAGTGATTGATGTAAAAAAAAAAAAAATTCATGTAGTTTGTTTGGAATGCATTGATCCTATTCATTGTGCCATTTGTTGCTGTACGACAGGATTCCTCATTTCTGGCACTCGGAGGGCCACTGTCCTGCCGAGTTGAGCCAAAGACGGTTCACTCCTATTACTTATGAACGGAGGAGACTGCAATGTGCAATATGGTGGAATACACCCGCCTTCTAAGTAAAAGAGCCAATCGCTGATTGGTAAAGTCAGTGTCAGTGCATCACTGCAGCTGTGAGTCTCGCACTTAGGACTGCACATGTGCATTGACTTCATGGTCTTCTTAGCCTGAAAAATAAGCTTTATTAATGCTATTTGAGCATAAGACAATTATGGGACAGTTCATGTCAGATTTTGTTGCTGATTTGAAATATGTTACTTAATTGTGAGTTCGGCAAGCAGTTTTTGAAATTTCAGGATTCCCCCATCAAATAGATACTTGGTCTTGGATGCCGAAATAGTTGCCTTGATGCAGCAGAACAGACTAACCTTGAAAGGGACTTTGGTTGAGCTCCAACCCTAATCAAAGACACCTGAGCAAGCTAATCAAGGTCTTCAGAAATAGTAGAACATTTCAGATAGGTGAGTTTGATCAGGGTTTGAGGATTTGAGGAACCCTGATATATGAGATTATGATGAGTTTCGGAGAGCATTTTTAAGGCATGTGTATAGTACCTCTTTAGTTTGATCATTCCACAATGGTCAGGTACCCAGCAGAAGTAGATATCAAAATGCTGTGCCTCTGCCTCAAGGGCCAACAATTTGAACAAATCATTACACGTGTTAGGTGGTCATTTTTGAGGGCCGCCAAAAAAAAAAAGTTTCATACCGTTTTTACAAATGAGAACTGTTTGGAAGTGTTTTTGTGAGATCTAGCTCACTTTTCCCTCACCAACATTTTTGTGGAAATCGGCGACAAATGCCCGAAATCTGAGGCAAATCTGTTCATGTGAGTGACAATCACGTTGTCTGTATTATCGATGTCGCTGATGCCCGTGAGATATTTAGCATGCTAAATATCTGGACCTGTCTGTGAATCGTGTACTGTCTGAGTAGGTACTACATTTGAATTTGATCAGCAGCCAATAAGTGTGCAAGATACAGGGCAAGGGAGAGTTCCGGGGGAGGACCTGCAACAGAACATCAGCAAGCATGGCTTCTGCAAGCAACCATTCCCTCCTTCATATTCTAATTTTTCCTTCTTTTTTTCTTTTTTGCTGCAAATCAGTGCACAGGCAACTTGGATTGCAGGCTTCTTGCGGGCTACCTGCCAAAATCCAGTCTTGCACGAGAATTTGTGCGATTTTACATTATTTCCTGTGTCACTTCTCACGTGTGTTTGTTTGTGAAAACGTAGTTTGTAGACCAGCAACTAAATGGTACCCCAGACAGTCGTGTAGTGAGAAGAACAGCGATCCAACTTTGAAAATAGTGCAGTATATACCCAGCATGAGTCAAATAATAGAAAACTTCGCCTCAAAAAGTTGGATGATTTGAGTTCACGTAACAGGATGAGTTGGATAGAGGTTTGTTCAAATTAGTAATATTAATAGTGACACTGACCATTAGCAAACACCACTCTTAGAGATGTTAGTTGGGGCAGTTGTGGCCTAATGGTTAGAGAGTCAGACGAAGGTCACAGGTTCGATTCTCAATACCGACTGAGGTGGCACCTAACCTCCAATTAATCCCTGGGCGCCCACGGTTTGCAGTGCGTGTGTGTGGGTGTTCACTACTCACTGGTCCTAATGTGTGTGTGCACTAACTTGGATTGATTAAATGCAGATGTGTGGCCTTCATGCCATTTCACGTCTGTAGTGATGGTACGGCTGGGTAAAAAATATGGATTTCTCCATTTTAATCGATTCTCACTTTTACAAAACAATATCGATTCTTAAATCCCAAGAATCAATTAGTCATCCTGTTTTCAGTTATGAATGAAATAAACATTGTAGCGCACCTCCCATCCAATAAATCGCAATAATCTTTGTGCTTTATTACTATTGATATGAAACAAAGTCTCAGATTTCAGATTACGTCTATTTTTTACGAAATTCAAAAGCATAAATACCGCTTTGGCGCTGTGGCGCGAGGTCGCTCTGCCGCAGCTCAGCTCAAGAGGACCGGCAGCACTGAGCACACATGAACGGATCTTCTCTTCCGCCTTAATACCAGTAACAGCGCGAAATAAACATGAATACGCACCTGAAAGTGTGTTAAAAGATACAGGACAACTTACTGAAATCCGTATCATGTCACATAGAATAGCTCAAGTGTTTTAACCGCAGAAAGAAGTAAGTAAAATGGCTAGTAATAAACGTCATTTACCTCAGAAAATCCATATCCAGTGTCCAAACTCGTTAGTCAGCTTTAGTCAGCTAGAAAAATTAACTCTAGAGAGGAGCATTTTGCTGATTATATGCACCACATTACATAGGATATTGATTGTCATTTTTAATATTCTTCAATATTTAATGCATGTAGCCTATGAATAAATCTGGCAAGTTTTTATGACAGCCAAATGTTTATATTTAAAAAAACTAATTGGAGTAGAAATATGATTATGTAATTGTAAAGTTAATATTATAACTTTATTATTATAAAAAACAAAAATCATTTAGTGTAATTTAAGTGTTTGTATACAAATCAGTTAATGTGTACCTTCAATATTAGTAGGCTAATGTAGTACCAACTGACTCCCATAGTTTACAACATTAGTTCAGATTTGTTTTCCTTGAGAAAATTGGCCATGTATTATACCTGATATATATCTAAAATAATCGATATTGAATTGAATTGAATCGAATCGAAAGCTTGTGAATCGAAATCGAATCGAATTGTGAAATTTGTGTCAATACCCAGCCCTAAGTGATGGACAAACATACAACATATATGACTCCAGCATACCAGTGTAAATAAATTCAAGGAGAATTTCAAAGACATCAGCCTCCACTCCAGCAATGCGAACCTCCTCCTCATGGGCTTCGCTCATGCCTCCAGAAAACAAAGCAGCAAAATACGGGCCGCTGGCAGCCAGCACCAGCTTATGGACCCCAAACACCCGTCCGCCTACCAGCAGTCGCACATCGCAGAAGTCAGAATGCAGACGCATCTTGTTCATCTGAGCTAGCAGGAGACCAGCGTGTCTGTCTGAGGAGTAAATCCCACGATCACTTGCTGCCGCGGTTTCATCTCCTGCCACAGAATGCCGAGGGCATGGCAGAGATGGACCAGCGAAGGACATGATGATTCCAGCAGGGTACCACAACAATGCTTTTACCTAAAGCACACAGAGACACACAAACAGACACGTTTAATAATGCTGTAGCTGACTTTCTCATCCAAAGCCCCTCACAGTACACTTATTACAGTCATTTAGAGTCACAATTGAACTGAGAATGCCTATTCAATTGCATTTTTTTTTTAATTTTAGGAAGTTGATTTACTTTATATATTATATTTGATCATATTTTATAAATACTTTTTTTGTTTATGAGCCATGTCGAAAGAAAATTTAAACACCTATAATAACCATATAATCAACCAATTCAACAGACTGATGTCAATATTTACAGTTCTGCGCATAAATGTATACACCCCTTGTAAAATATGCTAGATATTAAAGGGATAGTTAACCCCAAAATGAAAAATGACTCACCCTAGTAAACTGCTTGATTCATATGGATTAGTTTTACAATCTCTTTATGAACTTTTTGAAGCGTCAAAGTCGTAGTTACATAGACTGTCAATGGAGGGACAGAAAGCTCTCAGATTTCATAAAAAATATCTTCATTTGTGTTCTAAAGATGAATGAAAGTCTTAAGGGTTTGAAACGACATGAGGGTGAGTAATTAATGACAGCATTTTCAGTTTTGGGTGAACTATCCTTTAATAATTTGAACAAAATAAGAGGGACCATTAAAATAGTGTTATTTTTTTAGGCCAAGCCCTTATTTTGCTACTCCTACACATTTTGTCCAAAATCTGATCAGATGATCTTTGGACGAGCTGCAGAACGGATTTTTGATATTTGCTACCATTCCCGAGAAATACCTCTCAGAAGTTGACCATGCCTGTTTTTTTTTTTCTTATGCTAGTTAGCTTAGCATGCTAATTGGTTAATAAACAAATAACATGCTAATCAGAATCCATTCTTTTTAATGTGGCAGGTTAAACAAAACTTTCATTTATGGCCAAGTTACCTCAGCATGCTAATTGGTTAATATGCTAATGCTTTTGTGTGCTCATTCTCAAACTGAAAGCTCTCCTCGGCAGCTTGGTGCATGTGCGACGTATATAACTGTTATAAGCAGCAAGCCCCAAACCTTTCAGGTTGTGGGTTCGAGTCCCGTGTGAAACATGCCCAAGACCGCAAGAGGTACTGTGGCCAGAAATAGTGCTAAAAAAAGATGTTGCGTCTCTCTGAGAATTACATAATCAGAACTAGTTAAATATAACATGTGGTGCATTTTTATACAAAATCTTGAGTGTATTCTCACCTGAACTACTAAAACTTTGGCGGCAATATGAAAGTGTGTCTTCTGAGTGGCGTGTGGTGATAAGTGACAAGCACCTGAACTAAAGATTGTGGGTTTGTTTCCTGCATGGTGAAACTTCATAAAAGTGTGTGTATTGTTGTGTCACTTCAATTCTTTTGTTATCTGGGTAAGCATTGTACTAATCTTTCTTTCTATTGGATTAACAATGTGTTTTTGTTTATTCTGTGATCATTCTCATCTAAACTTCTGTTCATTTTGAGTTTATTTTCACCTGAACTTCTGAAACTTGGTAGTGAGGTTAATCTTTCGAGTGGTGATAAGTGACAAGCACCTGACCTGAACATTTTGGGTTTGATTCCTGCGCGGTACGTTATAAAAGAGTGTGTATTGGTGTGTAATTTTGATTCCTTTGTTATCAAGATAAGCATTGTCCTAATATTTTTTCCTCTTGGATTAGAAATGCTTTATTTATTTATTCATGTCTATGTTTTATGATAGTTCTTTCTAATAGTGACTGTATGATTATGAGAGCCATCTTTTCATAATGTGGACAAATTGAAGGACTATTACAAAAGGTCAAAGCATTCACTCGTGCTTAATAAGGAAACACAATGCATTAATGGGGCATATTCTGCAACTGTATTGCTATACAATTATCTTTAAAAATGAGGTGGACATTTTGTGGTGTCCAAAATTAAAATTCGACTAGGCTGGGCTGTGTTTTGGTTGTCATGCTGCTGTAAACACATCACAAGAACAACCTGTCGAACCTGCAACCTTTCAGTTGCCAGTCCAGATGTTTAACAACAAATAAGCCACACCTCCACCATGAACATAATGAAAGGTGTGGACTATAATGTCTCCATGTTCCTGTGATACATTCACATTTGCAGCTTGACTTTTAAAATGCAGCCCAGTCCAAACCACAACAAACATCCACATTCGATGTTCAAACTGCAATACGAAAATCACAAGCTCAGTTCAACAGGTAAAACAGTTAAGAGTGCAGCGCGATTTTCTCTGCTCAATGGACGTATAAGCCTACTTACATTTTAATTTCGATATTTTCTCCACTTCATTTATCCATAAGATCATAGACAGACCAACTTCCGCATGGGCATCGAGTTTTCCTGCATCGGCACTTCAGACTGTCAAACTGATCTGAAACATCAAAATATGTTCAGGAATTTTTAAAGAATTCGTGACTGTGTGCCATGATTTGACGATTATTTTTGTTGTTGCTATTTGATTATTTATATTGTTATTTTTTATATACATTTTCAACAGTTTTAAAAGTCCTGTTGTTGGCGGTAATGCGCCGAGGTATCTGCCAGACCGAAGTAATCGATACATGATCTTTAAATACTGTATCTTTCAATTCTTCCTCATATTGCTTAGTCTTATTCTATTGTAATGTAAAATGTTCAATGACATATTCAGGTGACATGGAGAGGACATATAGATAAGATTATATGTAAACCTCCATCAAATCATATTTTCCCATCTCAGGCATTAAAGATTAATTATTTAATTAATTTAATTCGTTTAATTAATTAATTCATTCATTCATTCATTTAATATTTGGCCACATTTTATTCTCAACCCCGTGATGGACAAAATGGAACTGGTTTACAATGGATGTTACACAAACAAACATCTACTATGCCCATGTGCTCAATTTAATTTAATGACAACTAATGTAATATGATAATTTTCACGTTTTTATGGGACTGAAACAACCTGTGTGTCTGCAGTTTCTTTATTTTTGTAAGAATAAGTTCAATTTAGATGTTTAACTAAAACCACAATTTTATTGTGTTAATCCTAATATGTCAGCTGGTAATCAGCGAGAAATGCTTTCGTTTTTAATTGTCTTCCCTATTTGATTTATTAATTTAATAATATATTCAAATTTATTTCAAAAACATTAATGTGACAAGGTTGAGAATAGTGTGACAGGATTGAAGACTGTAACAGGGTTGAAGGGACACATTGCCTTCCATTTTAATTTGTTTTGATTATTTTGAAATTCCCTCCAAGACTCAACCAAATCACTGTATTTTATTTTAGGCAACCATGTAATAAAGAAATTTGTCATGCTATATATAAAGAATAATTTGGGCTTTATTAACTAAACTGCAGTGAGTATTTTAAACTAAGAAAACTACTGCAGATATGAGTAACTTTATAGTAACTTTATAAGTAACTGAGAGAAGGGAATGAGACATTGGGATGCTATGCGATGAGGAGTGTGCCCCCTCCTTCCACAAATACTGAAGCCTGACTGCATTGCACTGGTAAAATTAACCAGCCAATGACACGCGAGCGCATGAGCTAGGAGCAGAGCTGAATCAGTGTATTCAGGATATGAAAGCACACCAGACCTGGTTGAAACCACCTCGCTCATGAGGGGGCGTGGCCATACGTGGACAAATAACTAATCCGGAATGACTGCCATCTCACTGCGCAGACAAAACAAGCAGTGCAAAAAATGTAATCTAGTGAAAGTGTTTTTACGAAGACACACCTGCCACCAGACAAATATCCTGAATCGACATTACTCTATCCCAAGCCCATGAAGAAGCCACACTCCCCGTGGAGTGAGCTCTGACTCCAAAAGGACAGGTCTCATTCTTAGAAGCATATGTCAACGCAATCACTTCCACAATCCAATGGTACAGCCTCTGTTTCGAAAATGGCAGCCCCTTAGTGCTGCCTCTGAAACAGACAAACAGCTGCTCAGACAGTCTAACGTGATTGGACCTGTCTAAATACAGAGAAGTGTCAGTTCCATCAATAAGAGATCCAGTTCCTTGGTTACAGTTTAATTGTCTGCCCCCTTACCAGATTACTCCAAGGCGAGCCCAAGTCTCTGTCCTGAACCATCGAAGCAGACGAAGCCTTCAAGCGACTGAAGCAAGCCTTTTGCAGTGCACCACTCCTTGTTCACCCTGATCCATCCAAACCTTTTTTAGTAGAAGTGGACGCCTCCATCACCGGCATAGGAGAGGTGCTGTCTCTACAGCAGGGGAAGACTCCATGACTTCAGACTACATCCATGCGCCTTCTTCTCTCGCAAGTTAAAGCCGGCATAGAAACTATGATATCGGTAACAGAGAGCTACTTGCCATCAAGTTAGCCTTGGAAGAATGGAGGCACTGGCTTGAAGGAGCCTGTCACCCTTTCACGGTTCTTACAGACCACAAGAACCTCCAGTTCGCTTTGACTTCTTCATTTCCTATCGCCCTGGAAATGCCTGTGCTGATGCAGTCTCCCGACTCCATGCTCCTGATGATTCCCCAGAGTCTCCTAAACCCATTTCGGATCACAAATTGAATGTCAGTCCGATTGAATGGACCTCTGAGAATACCCAAGCCAGTGCCTCAGAAAATCCTCCGCCAGGCTGTCCAAGTCCCTGTCATCTCCCTACTGGCAAACTTCTTCCACTACCCATTTCCAAAAGACTGTTGGGAACTGTTTTCCTCCTCGAAGTAGAGACCGGGAGACTTGGATATTTCTTCAGCAGGATTCTTTATTGAGAACTTGCTGTTTGGTCGCTGTAGTCATCAAGTCTAGTCAAACAGTCTAAAACATTGTAATTTATCTACATTTCAGAGGGAGGGATTACACAGCAGAAGAGAAAAATTTTAACAAAGAAATTTTAACAAAGGCATTCAGTGGGCAGTCGTTAAAGGTGTTGACCTTACACACAGTAGAGGAGGAGATAAAGCAATAACCAGTCACCAGTTCTAATCCAATCAGAATAACAGTGCCATTCAAATGTATAGATGCTAATCCAATCACTCTGACGATTTAAAAATGGTAGACAGACAAAAAGTGAGAATGTCAGTAATCGGGCTCATTTGACTTACAATGAAGAGAACAGGAACTGGCCTGGAAACTTTGCATAACAGACTAACATCATCATCTTTACCTTAAATGCTAAATACAATACTATTACATTGGAACCTAGATATAACAATTTATAAATTTGTAATACCACAACACCATAGTCACATCTAGGGGTTGATTTCATCACAGAACTCCCTCTATTAGATGGTTATACCTCACTATTTTGTGATTGTGAATCGGTTTTATCCAAGTCCTGCCGAATAATTCCACTACAAGATCAGCCTATTGCTTTGGAGTCTGCAGAATTGTTATTCAACCATGTGTTTAGATATTTCAGTATTCCTGAAGACATTGTCTCAGACAGAAGAGCTCAGTTTGTCTCAAAGGTATGTGACCATGAGCTTGTCGTCTGGTTACCATCCATAGACCAATGTGCAGATGGAACTAAAGATACAAGAGCTTGGCCGTTAACCTCCAAACCTTCTGTCATGGCCCACCCTCACTTCATCACGCCGTTCACCCTCTCTGGAATATTGATCACCACCACCTGGTCATCTATCAATCATCTCATCACCACTCCTGCATATAAGCCTGCACCACACACACCAGTCATGTCTGGTCTACGACTTTAGACGGGATTATTTTTTACATGGGGAGGTGGGGGTAAAGTAATTTTACCTTAGGACGTCTGTAATATTAATGGCCAATTCGCATGGGATTAGACATCTCAGTAAAACTAGCAGAAGTGGGAGGGGTAATTCGCTTAACGCACCACAGTAACCTTTTTGTCGTCATGTGCGTATGACGTTGCTTCCTGTTATCACATGAGCAAACAAACAACATGGCGCCAACAAGAAAAACGCGAAACGGGAGCAGGGAGGAAACGCTGTGTTTAATCTTGGTTTGGGGAGAACGTCGAGTTCAGAGGCAGTTTGAGACCATGGTGCATAATCACACTATTTGAGAACAGATTTATCAAGAAGTTGTAAGTAAATGTCCCAAAGTTGAGGAAGATTTTGGAGAGTGGGGAAAACTGAAGGATAGAATAGACTACCTGAAAAAAGGTATAGAGAGTGCATTAGGCACAATAGATGGATTGGCACTGATCCAAAGAAGTTGTCCCACCACTTACTACGCAACCGAGTGCTTCTTCAAGCACCTCCATGTTTGCAAAACGTGCCAAAAACTACTTTTAAACAGGAAATGACGGAATTTTACCATACATTTTTACAGCTGGTCTATTCGAACGGGATTAGTATTACCCGGGGTCATTTTTCCGGACCTTTTTACAGAAGGTAAAAGTCTCCGTAATCTTTATTGCCATTGTCCCTAATGATTACCGAGATGCACATTCGGACGGGACTAAAATCACAGAGAACCTCTGGTAATAATTACTTTACCCCCACCTCCCCATGTAAAACTAATTCCGTCCGAATAGGGCTTAGGACTGCCTGAATCTCTTGATACTATTTACCAGTGTTGTTTCTCCGAGCCCCAGTCTCCAGTGTTCCCATTTTCGTCTGACATCAACCTGCAAGGACAAAGAGACAATGTGAACATTCCCCTACAGCGATCATATAGGTGACCAGTCACGGAAGGTAGGGACACAAGTCGGTTCTGGAGCATTTTGAGTTATTTACAGATTCTGAAAGTGTAGTCTCCAAGCTTCCCAGTAATGTGTAACACATGGAAATCTGATATTATTTGGAGAAGTTGTGGCCATTTGAAAGTAGGCACTCCAAAAAGCTTAACTGTGTGTTCACACCGCCGCCGGCCAGAGCGTCAAAGTGGCCGGAAGTCATTCATTCTCAATGGGAGCCCGGCGGCGAGTTCCGGCGACAGTGGCGCGGCGCGTCTTGGACGATTTGGGCGTCGAGGAGAGTTGAAATCAGGTCAACTTTATGGTAATGAGCCATGCCGCGGTTCGGCAGCAACCAGCGGCAACCAATCGGAATGTAGAAGTGCTCCGCTTGAGATGATTCCAGAGAACGCAGTGCTGTAAACTTTGGTTCTGACCACATTAGTTCCCATGCAAAATTGATCACTGCTGGTGCAGCGGGTTTGATAAGAAGTCACGCGACATTATTTATACACCACACAAATTGCTTTAAATTGGTTTATTTCGTTAGCAAACATGTAACTATAATTGTTAAGTTCTTTCCATCGATCTGCTTTTTTTTTTACTGTCACATTTAAATGATTTCATGAGGTTATATTATACGGTTATACCCTACTTGTGGTCAGTCAGCACAAATGCCGATCAACATGATTGTTTGCTTTGCAGCCCCTTTAAATGCAGTTTCAAAAAAGACCAAGCATTCGATCTACGTCAGAGCGGCAGCGCGTCCACAAATCTTTCTACAGCGTCGATGGCAGGGCGGCCAGAGCGAAGTTTGACGCTCTTGCCGGCGGCGGTGTGAACGCACAGCAACAGGGAGACATTTGCCTCTAAAGATTTTGTTCTCACCTGCTGGGAGTGACAATAGGGCTCATTTAAATCTCATTTAGATAAGCCATACCCCCTGTAAAGCTCCCCCTGTAAAGCTGCATGGTTACAATCGGACCGCATACTATTAATAATAAAGGATAATGTGCATTGTAAATGTCAGTAATTTATCTTTTTTGACTAAAAATGATTTAGAGGCTGAAATATGTGAGTTTTATCTTTTTATAAAACCTTTTTATTTGTTATTTGCTGGTTTTCTACATAAAACTTGGTGAATTGATTTCATTGTGTAGCATTGGGACTTTTTAACAGGATTCTGTGATAACCGCGTCATGATCAACTATGATAAACTAAAATCAACTATAATTATGTGTTTTTATAGTATAATATGCAAAGTACAATTTTCTATAACAAAAAAAAAAACTCTGATTCTGTTCTTTTCTCTGACATTTAAAGGTCCCATGGCATGAAATTTTCATTTTATGAGGTTTTTCAACATTAATATGAGTTCCCCTAGCCTGAATATTGTCCCCAAGTGGATAGAAATGTTGATCGGTGTAAACCCGAGTTTCTCTGCCTTTGAGAAAATGACAGGCCAGACGAGCCAATCCTGAAGTCTCCTGGTTTGACGTCCAAGCAGGAACAGTTACCTCCCTTTCCTCCGCCCAGAGAATCTGGCACGCCCATGCAAGCGGTCGAGAGATCATTGCTTGTGAACGAGTGAACGCTGGCAGTTTCTCAGTGTTTGGATGTACAAATGAAAACAGAAGTCTTTTTTCAGTTCCTTCTGATCTGTGATCAGTGATTTCTTATGTGTAGCTAATTATTTATTATTCGTACACACGCTGCGGCTTCTCTCTCTCCCGACAGAGCGGTGTTTTCTATCTTGTGAGTCAGTGTTTTTGTACGTCCTCGTCGCGTCTATCTGTTCTACAATGTGCATACAGTCGTTTCTGCTCAACATCAGCAGAGTAACATCTTTAGAGATAAACCTTACACACGCCGAGGCTCGGACTGCACTGACCGGTCGGCCTCCAACATCCCCGACCCCCAGTAGTGCATCTGGCCCACAGCGGAGGCACCAAACGCGGCGCGAGATTAAGCTGAAGGGGGGTAAGCGTGAGGGTATCTGGGCTAGGCTAGCCAGCTATTCCCACAATAAACTGGATTACGTTCGATTACTGCTGTTGTGTCTTTGTTTGCGCTGTGTACTCAATGCGCGTCACTTACGCTTTCCATATGATAGGAACATATCTAAAAATAATGGTATTATCAACACTTACTCATAACTCGTTAATCTCGACAGCTGTAATTGTACTTTGCATGTGTTACAAAGTTGGTAATAATGATGAAGACGGACTCGGCGTGACTGGGACTCGTGTTTATTCAGAACTCTCAAATACAAACACAATAAACTCGCGCTGACTGACAGCGCTCTCATAACTCAGTAGTTACTATAAATAACTTTGTTAGCAATCGCTGAGCTCAGTCTCTGGTACATTAGTGTTGTCCGGTTCGCGAACGATCTTTCTTTTGAACCGGTTCTTTTTAGTGAACCGAATCAGTTCACCAAATCGGACTAAATCGTTCTAAACGGTTCGCGTCTCCAGTCAACGCTGATCCATAATTTACTAAAGTTACTAACTTTCTGACATGAGTGACAGCCCCTCTGACTAGAAATAGACTAATAACCTGAAGTATATGCTGTAACTAAAACAGTTCACTGAACTGAGACTGACAGAACCGATGTGAAGTGAACTCCGGTCCATCCGTCTCTCTGGCAGCAGCTCGTGCCTGCTCGTGCCTCGTAGACCTCGTTAAACCACGCCCCCTCCGCTCATATCAAATGCAAAGATGTCAGCCAATCACAACAGTGGGCGTTTTTACTGAAGTCTCACAGCAGACACGCCTCTTGTAACAGGGCCTTCAGCCACAGGGCAAACAGCAGTATAGAAAAAATGCCTTTTATTTCTAAATGATGACATTTTATGATGTAAAAATCATACTAAAAATATAAGTACACCTCAGGAAACATTATAAAATAATAGAAAAATGCCATGCCATGGGACCTTTAAGGGTAACATAGGCCTACAAAGGCTCTTTTAGGTCTAAAACAGTTTGGATAGTTGTTAATACAGCATTCCCACAGCTTGGTTAACTTCAAATTCAAGAACCTTTCAAGGACTTTACTTTTGGCCATATGACAGAGGTCTGATATTCTATTTGTCATATTTCTGTTTTGCATAAAACTGAAGAATATTCGGTACATCCTATACTGTATTCTAAAATGATCTGATATTAACTTTTGCATGGATTTTATTGAAAAGAGCTTAGGCTCATGTAACCAGTCTATTCTTGCAATATTTCACGGAGTGTCTGTGAAACGCTGAGGTACCGTAGTGGTTTTGTGCGCGCGTGAACATCATGGCAATGATGTACACAAAGTACCTCACAAAGTACACAAAGTACCTCACGCGGGAAACACTTAATGTAATGCATAAATGCAAGTAACAAACGTAAATCAAGCATAGTCCACGAAGTGTTGGCGAAATAACACATTATCGGACCGGAGAGAATAATATGGAATTTCATTACGAGTTGCAGTTTCTCCCATTCATAAGTAACCGCACCCGACCGTCTTTCTATATAGTATTTTGACTATAGAGAATGGGAACGTGACGTCAGCAACGCAATGCATTCGTGGTCTTTAGGACACTGCACTACATTAGAGAATGAGTAGTAGTGGAGGTAGACTTTTAAACTTGTATTATACAGTTAAAAACACATTTGAATGGTCACCGCTTGCTGTGTTATGAACTGCCATAGCCGCTCTTTTACAACCTGCGTGGAAAACATATCTCAAATCACGCGCAATATTTCAGTTTACCAGCTTGGAAATAACAAGAGTAAATGAAAGTAATGCTACCTTCACGTGCTATCGGAAATTTGACAATTCCCACTTCTGAAGTCGTGATTACGAGCTCATCCCATTCATATTTCGAAAGTGGAGGGCGTTCATGTGCAATTTTTACTAAGGAAACTCCTATTCACGATAATTCCGAGAGCACGTGAAGGCAGCATAACACTCGGAAATAAACAACTTAGGCAAAATGTGTCTTTATAATTTGTATTTATTATTTATAACAGATATATTACAGATGAATATTTTCTGAACCGCTTGAATGTGCTCACACCATAAATAATGCATGAAACGCGTCTGGAAATGCTTCATTGTTCAGCTTCTCTCAGTAGAACAAAATCTAGTACTTGTTCTATTTAAGTCCAGTAAAACTTTTTAGTACTGTAGGCTAAAGCGCTTTCAAATACAAATCATTTCAAAGCTGCATTACGAGCCATAATCTGTTATCCTTTAATGCACGTTAAGGAATTAGGGCGATATGATATAGGCTATGTTGATTGAATAAATGATCCACTGGCTGAGATCAAGCTATAAGTATATTTACTATTTTATATATCAGATACAGACTTTTTAGTTAAAAATAAACTGCAAAAGACAAACCAATGTGTGGTGCGATAGAAGGCGGCCGTCTGATTTCTCATTGTATGAAACGTGATGAATATGTGCAATGTCCTGGCCGCACGACTGAGCGCTCATGTACGTAAGAGATTCAAATATTAGTCCATTTATTATAAGTGAGTGCAAGCAAGAGTTCTTAAAAAGTATTAAAGTAAATACAGTCGTTTTTTCCTCTGGTGATTCACATTTGTTATCATTGTACGCTCCTGAGCGTGTCCTAAAACATGGCGGCGACTACCCATAATGCAATGCGCAATGACGTAGTTTCCCAGACTCTATATATGAGTTGCCAGTTCCTGTGTGCTCATTTGTCTTGAAAAAATATCTGTAAGTTTGGAACATTTGGCTGCGTCATCCTCCAATGCCTTTCTTTTTTTTTAACTTGGCTTTTTCAGCTCCCCCAGACATCTTTTTACTATCCATTTTATTCTTCCGCGATTAGCTTACTCTCCCCACATCATTAAATGACGGTTTTGTTTGTTTTTTTCTCAATGGCAACGACCTGACACGCGACGCACTTGAGTTTAAAGAGAGAGAGCGCGCGCGCTCTGACAACAGAAAGCGGCACTTTTTAATGCACGGTCTGATGCGCTGATTTAAATTCAAATCTAGTATAATGTAACTTTACACATATAGACATACAGAGAAAATGAAGAGAAGAGATGATCGTGTTGGTTCTTTACTGCTTCAGACATAGAGACAGAGCGTATTTAGGCCATGCCCACACCAGGGGGGAAAACAATCCAACGCTCTCCATTGACTTTGCATTGCGGGGGGCTGCCTCATTGTCATTTCGGACTTATAACAAAAAACAGAACAATGTCTAAAAGCTGATATGTGACAAGGTGTACAGCAAACAAGCTAAAAAACACAGAAATACGTTTTTATAAGCTGTCGACCCAAAAAAACGAGCGTTTAAGAAGATAAAAGTGGATACAGGCAATACGAAGTGACGCTTCAGCAGGATGAATGGGTAAATTTTGGGATCCTGACACTCAGTATGTCTCGGTATGTGTATGTGTGCAGTAAACATTTTGTCACTGTTAAGTCAAATATCCAAATGTCCGTTTTATATATTATATTTACTGTCGCTGACGACGTTCCCCTCTAGTCGCCGTAGTTCTCAGTGTAATATGACCTGTAGCGCTCTGTCTCAATGGCCTGAATCCACTTTTTTGTCCTTAAACGCTTGTTTTTTGGGTAAACAGCTTATAAAAACGTCTGGGTTTTTGCTTCTGGGTTTTGTTTAGCTTGTTTGCAGTTCACTTTGTCACATATCAGCTTTTATACATTGTTCAGTTTTTTGTAATAAGTCCGAAATGACAAGGAGGCAGCCTCCCGCAATGCAAAGTCAATGGAGACCGTTTGATTGTTTTCCCCCCGGTGGGCGTGGCCTTCAGATTATGACGTGTGTCGCTCTGTCTCTATTGTGTTATCTGGGAGGTTTACACTTCGTATCAGCTGCTCGTTGCTCACTGCTCGTGTATCAGCCACCAGGGTTGCCAGGTTTTCACAACAAAACCCGCACAGTTGCTACTCAAAACTAGCCCAATCGCGTTTCAGGGGGGCTTCTCCGGTAAAAATCGCATTTCAGGGGGTAAAATATGGTTTTTTTTGGCATGGTTGCCTACTAAAATTCACATTCCCGGGGCTAAATATCACATAATTGGGGTCGCTTCAACCTGCGGACATGAAAAACAGCTTGGCAACACTGAGCCACGCTTCCCTTAGAGGGCGGGACAATAACAAAAGAGAAACACGCCTCTGCTGCATGCTAGAATCTCCTAAAAACAAGGCGATTTCAACCTCAAAGTGTATGCTTTTAAATATACCAATACTGCTATCTCAAACATGGAGAGGCTTCTTCATGAGCTCAACTAACAGATTCGGCAAAAAAGCGAAAATCACCAATTTTGAAAAAAAAAACGCTTCATTCCCATTTTGCTCGAAACTTGTGCTGCCGACTTGTGTCCCTGGTTGCCGTAACGGGTCACAGGTGTGTGTGGTGCACTGTTTTCTCATGTCTGATGTATTTATTTACTAAATATATTTCTTGTAAATGTGCTGCTATCATGCACAGTGTGAAACAGGACTGTTTTCATCATTAATCAACTCTGGTTAATGTTTATTACTTCATCTGCCATCTTTTCAATTATCCTCATTTGTCAATAAACGATTTTCAACATTATACTCACCTCTCGCCATTGAGTCTGAGTTCGCTGACAGTAAGATAGAAATAATAAATTAAAAATTATTTAAATGCAAGCAATAATTATATTTGTTCATTATAATGATTTGATTTGTGAAAAGCTTTTAGCACCACATTAAAAAGTTTGAGGGACTCAACACCAGTTTTATAATAATTACAGGTAGAAGTAAATAAAATGCATGTTTTATTACCATAAAAGAACAGAAGAGGAATAAGTAGGCCTATAATAAAGTTAGTCTAAATACACGTCAAGTCAAGTCACCTTTATTTATATAGCGCTTTTTACAATGCCGATTTTTTCAAAGCAGCTTCACAGTGTTAAACAGGAAAATAATGCAACAGAATTTGATTCGGCTGTACAGCCACTCTGGAGAAAACAGTGATGTCATCCAGCTCAGTTCAGTTCTCATTTAATGTCAATGCGGGCAGATCAGTAGTATAGTTGAATATTTAGTGTCCCCAACTAAGCAGGTCAAAAGCCTTGGGAGAAACCAAGCTCAGTCGGGGTGCCAGTTCTCCTCTGGCCAACAAACAAACAGTGTATGATTATGATTCAGGAAACATTACTGTTACGAGTGTGCTCAGGCAGGAAGACAAGAAGAGGTAAGTAGATTACTCAAACAAAGTTTAATGACCGGAATACTCACTTAACATAAACGTGACCAGACAAAGAATTAAAGAACAAAGGGGAACTTAAATACAAACACTGACTGACTAACAAGGGGCACAGGTGATACAGATGAGGATAACTAAACACAGCTGAACAGAACTAGACTAACGAGGGTAACCAAGGAAACAGAGAAAGTGGCGGGAAACATAGACACATGAACATGTGACCAAAGCAAACAACACGACAGAAACACAGATATGTAACAATTACAAGTCAGATGTCATATTAGATTGGAAAATTCAGAATGTTTGTCCAGTTCCATCTGATTGAATATCGGAGTCATCATGCCGGAGACGGGTTTGTTGAGGATGTCGTATGGATGAGGCCGTCACAGAGGAGAGTCTAGTTGACACGGTCTCTGCAGACACTTCAGGGATGCGTTGGCCATGTCTCGCGCAGGTCCACCATCTGATCCAGCTGACTACAGTAAACCTCGGGATAAACAGAGAGACTAACATTAGCGTATACAGTATGTTGTTCTTTTTATGATGTAATGAGTATATCAGGTGTTATGGGAAGTGTTCCAGGTTTCGGCAGACCTAGTTAATGCAGCCTAAAACAATAATTTAACTGATTTGAATAATAGAATGATGTTGATGATGTTCTATGTGTATGCCATAGTAAAGAGATGTGTTTTTAGTATAGATTTAAACTGACAGAGTGTGTCTGCTTCCCAAACAATGCTAGGAAGATTGTTCCACAATTTATGTGCTAAATAGGAAAAGGATCGACCACCTGCAGTTGATTTTGATATTCTCAGTATTATCAACTGGCCAGAATTTTGAGATCGCAATAGACGTGATAGAGAATAATGCGTTAAGAGCTCGCTCAAGTACTGGGGAGCTAAACCATTTAGTGCTTTGTAAGTAATTAGCAAGGTTTTAACATGTATACAATGTTTAATTGGGAGCTAGTGCAGTGTTGACAGAACCGGGGTAATATGTTCATACTTCCTGGATCTAGTAAGAACTCTAGCTGCTGCGTTTTGGACCAGCTACAGTTTATTTATTAAGAGTGCAGGGCAACCACCTAGTAGAGCATTACAACAACCTAGCCTTGAGGTAATGAACGCATGAATTAACTGTTCAGCATTTTGCTTTGAAAGCATGTTGTAAGGTGAAAAATAATCAAAGATATTTGAAATAGAACAAAATCATCTGCTTTGCTGTTAACTGCCATCGTCGTGATCAAGATATTGAAATTGACTCAACCCCCTCCCCCTTAACGCCATCAGAAGGGCCAGTTTGAGTTAGAAAGACAAAAGAATGACTGGCCGGCTGGCCAAAAGGTTTTCGCACCTTTGATACAATGGGGAAGTTTTGTCTGATTGGTTATTTTCAAATGTATTACGGTTTGGTCTGATTGGTCAGTTTTAAAAGAGTCAGATTTGAATTTGGTGACATCAGGGAAAAGGATAAAAGAGGATTTCAACTGTAGCTCGCTCTCTTTTGATTCTCTGCTTTCTCTGGAGAGAGCTATTCTTTAGCTCTCTCTCTTTTTCTCTCTCTCTCTCTTTCTCTCTTTCTCTTTCTCTCTCTCTCTCTCTCTCTCTCTCTCTCTCTCTCTCTCTCTCTCTCTCTCTCTCTCTCACAGGTAACATTCTAGGCAGAGGCCTGCAGAGCATAATTAATGGTTTATGTTTACAACCGTGGTGAACATCAGGTAGGATGGCATTCCAGAGACCAGTTTATGGCAAGGCCCCTCTCTAACTACCGGTGTGGTGGAAGATGTGCCACACTGTGATTGGACCCTTGGTGAATGAACATAAACAAATGTTCAGCAACATCAGATAAGATGCCAAGACAACTGCCAGACACCTCTTACTGGGCAGGAAGGGGGACCTTCTCCACCCACCACCACCAAGGAGAGGACTCTCATTGGTCTAAAAGTTGACTTTAACCACCAAACTCATTCCTAAGGTTTAGGCAAGAGCTGCCATAAAAATTCCTTCAGGACCTCCTGGATGCAGCAGCAAAAGAGAGGCCACAGAGATCTATCTAAATCCATTCATACACATGTTTGGAGGCCTTAAATGTATATAAACTGCAACTCATCCACTTCATCTTCACACCAAACACTGTTTATGTTAATGGTCATAGACTGTAAACACAACAGTCCAAGGGACAGATCCATTAACAGACAAACAAATGTGTGGACGATGACTTAGCCGTTTCTTATCATATTTGGTCTCTATCTGTTCCAAATGATGCCTTTTATATTTTAAAAGAGGTTTGGTAAAGAAATAATGCATGGGTAAAACATTAAAGACATTATCTTGACATGCCACTTTATGCTATGCAAATGAGTTCCACACTAGGGTGGGAAACCTCGGGGCTACTTCGGACATCAGTAGCCAATCACACTCCAGGATCGGAAAGGCGGCGGATTTCAATCTCCTCCTCATCGGAAAGGGATAAATATGTCCCCCGGGTAGACACACCCTTGTTCTGCATTTCTAACCCGACGGGGAAGGAGACACTAACAGACACATCACGTCCTGAGTTTCTGACCTGACGAGGAAAGAGACTACAAGACTGTTGAGGTTAAGCTTTTGCGAGCAAAACCTTTTATATTGCTTTTGGCTGCACTCTAGCTGCAAGAAGGATTCTCTCACTGAGAGATCTTATCTGACCCTTTCGACGACTCCAGCAGCACAGCCCGGTCCACCAAGGACCTCTGCATCGGCAGACATTGCCTGTCCCACACGGCTCCTCAGTGACGCAGCCAGCCTGCAACGGACCCTGTGAAGATTCGACTGACCCAGCTGCCTGGTCCATTTCCAAAGGACCCTCTCGGCGCAACCAAAGTTCTGCATCCTTCAGCCCAGCGTGGCAACGACTACTGGATCGCAGCTCTGCGCCTCCCCACTGCACGCTACCCGCATAACCAGTGGAAGACGTCTCTACTGCCGGACCGATCACCCGACTGTGTGGAACGTAAATATAAACTTACCAAACCTCTGTCTAGAGACCTTGGCATTAGTTTATCCATGCAGCATATGTTTTCTAACCTGCTTAGATAACAGTTACCGGAGGTCAGCTTGTTACAAATAATAGGTTTATTATTTGTTTAATGATAAATAAGCATTTATTTATCACCATTCGCTAGAACCATTAGGTGGTTTCCATAAGAAGCATTCCTATACAATTCTCTTCCATTGCTACATTTCTGTTCAACAGCATTGCATTTATCCATTCTGTGTTCACATCATTTATCAGTTTATTGTTTCATTCATTACTTTTATTTTTGGTTATTAGTTTACTATCCTTTAGAAGTGTATATTAATTACTAGCATTATTAATCATTGAAGTATTTACTCTTGCATATCTATTGTTAATAAACTTCATTCATTTTATTACACTGTGTTTCATTGTGTTGATGATCAAAGACTCTACTAGTTATCCAGACTCACAAATCCTTCAGATAAATCAGCTGACCAACTCCCTCTAATTTACATTCATTCTGAATTATTGAACAGCTCCTTTGAGAGTGTTCTTATATTGTTAAGATAGTATTCTTAGCTGGTGCCCCGTATCAAAAAGGGGGAGGGGTCATCTGATACACTCATAACCACACCTTAAGTGACACGTGATCTAAAAATCACTGACGTCATCTGTGAATTGAGTAATAATCACTACACAACTATTTGAAACGATTTTAAGTGTAACCATAACTAGAATTTGTGTTTCCTTTTAGAAGAGATTTCTGTCTATGATGTAATTGACATTTTACATTTACTTGATTGTTAATAAATTGTTACATTTTGATCCTTTCTGAATTAATCTGTAATTATTAACTATCTCCAATGTGGAACGTTATAATTGTAACAAAGGGTTAAAACGGAACGGTCAAATGTATGATTAACTATCAAATATAGATGACCAAACAACCGGTTGGCATTCTCTTCTAAATGCGACAACTATGATAAATGGAGTCAGATAAAGAATATTATAATCAAATCCATTCTTCCAGCTGAAACAGTGAACGCGTGCTGCCTTCACCGCGGTTCACTACCGATCCTTGGAGCGAATTCATGCGGTCTTACAATGTGCTGTAATTTAGATATATTTTTAAGATGGAAGAATGCAGTTTTACAGATACTAGAAACGTGGCTTTCAAATGAAAGCTTGGTATCAAAGAGCACACCCAGGTTCCTAACTGATGACGAGGACTTGACAGAGCAGCCATCGAGTGTTAGACAGTATTCTAGGTTACTACGTGCAGAGGTTTTTTGTCCATTAAAAATTCAGTTTTTTTTCAGAATTAAGTTGCAGGAAATTACTAGTCATCCAATTTTTTATATCAGCTATGCATTCCGTCAATCTTGTGAATTGGTAAGTTTCGTCAGGGCACAAAGAAATATAGAGCTGAGTGTTGTCAGCATAACAGTAAAAACTAACGCCATGCTTCCTAATGATATCTCCCAAGGGTAGCATGTACAGGGTGAAAAGCAACAGTCCTAACACTAAGCCTTGCGGTACTCCATACTGAACTTGTGATCGGTGTGACATCTCTTCATTTACTGCTACAAACTGATAACGGTCAGATAAGTATGATTTAAACCATGCTAATGCAATTCCACAAATGCCAACATAATTTGAGAGTCTGTTCAAAAGAATGTTGTGGTCGATAGTATCGAATGCAGCGCTAAGATCGAGTAACACTAATAGAGAGATACAACCACGATCGGATGATAAGAGCAAATCATTTTTAACTCTAATGAGAGCAGTCTCAGTACTATGATATGGTCTAAATCCTGACTGGAAATCGTCACAGATACCATTTCTTTCTAAAAAGGAGCGTAGTTGTGAGGACACTGCCTTTTCTAGTATTTTTGAGATTGGCCTGTAATTGACTAATTCTGTAGGATCAAGTTGCGTTTTTTTAATAAGAGGTTTAATAATAGCCAGCTTAAACGTTTTCTGTACATATCCTAATGACAAGGATAAATTAATTATATTAAGCAGAGGATCTATGACCTCTGGAAGCATCTCTTTCAGTAGCTTAGTCGGTATAGGGTCGAGCAAACATGTTGTTGATTTAGATGATTTAACATCCATCCATCCATCCATCCATCCATCCATCATCTTCCTCTTATCCGGGGCCGGGTCGCGGGGGCAACAGTCTAAGCAGAGACGCCCAGACTTCCCTCTCCCTAGCCACTTCCTCCAGCTCTTCCGGGGGAACCCCGAGGCGTTCCCAGGCCAGCTGGGAGACATAGTCCCTCCAGCGTGTCCTAGGTCTTCCCCGGGGCCTCCTCCCGGTGGGACGTGCCTGGAACACCTCCCTGGGAAGGCGTCCAGGAGGCATCCGAAATAGATGCCCGAGCCACCTCAGCTGGCTCCTCTCGATGTGGAGGAGCAGCGGCTCTACTCCGAGTTCCTCCCGAGTGACTGAGCTCCTCACCCTATCTCTAAGGGAGCGCCCAGCCACCCTGCGGAGAAAGCTCATTTCGGCCGCCTGTATCCGGGATCTTGTCCTTTCGGTCATGACCCACAGCTCATGACCATAGGTGAGAGTAGGAACGTAGATTGACCGGCAAATCGAGAGCTTTGCCTTGCAGCTCAGCTCCTTCTTTACCACGACAGACCGGTACATCGACCGCATTACTGCAGAAGCTGCACCGATCCGTCTGTCAATCTCCCGTTCCATCCTTCCCTCACTCGTGAACAAGACCCCAAGATACCTGAACTCCTCCACTTGAGGCAGGAACTCTCCACCCACCTGAAGCGGGCAAGCCACCCTTTTCTGACTGAGAACCATGGCCTCGGACTTGGAGGTGCTGATTCTCATCCCAGCCGCTTCACACTCAGCCGCAAACCGTCCCAGTGCACGCTGAAGGTCCTGGCTCGAGGAGGCCAACACGACAACATCATCCGCAAAAAGCAGTGACGAAATTGTGTGGTCCCCAAACCGGACACTCTCCGGCCCTTGGCTGCGCCTAGAAATTCTTTCCATAAAAATTATGAACAGAACCGGTGACAAAGGGCAGCCCTGCCGGAGTCCAACATGCACCGGGAACAAGTCTGACTTACTGCCGGCAATGCGGACCAAGCTCCTGCTCTGGTCGTACAGGGACCGAACAGCCCTAAGCAGGGGGCCTCCGACCCCATATTCCCAGAGCACCCTCCACAGGATGCCACGAGGAACACAGTCGAATGCCTTCTCCAAATCCACAAAACACATGTGGACTGGTTGGGCAAACTCCCATGAACCCCCCAGCACCCCGGAAAGGGTATAGAGCTGGTCCAGTGTTCCACGACCGGGACGAAAACCACACTGTTCCTCCTGAATCCGAGGTTCCACTATCGGCCGAATTCTCCTCTCCAGTACCCTGGCATAGACTTTCCCGGGGAGGCTGAGAAGTGTGATCCCCCTATAGTTGGAACACACTCTCCGGTCCCCCTTCTTGAAAAGAGGGACCACCACCCCGGTCTGCCAGTCCAGAGGTACTGTCCCCGACCGCCATGCGATGTTGCAGAGGCGTGTCAGCCAAGACAGCCCCACAACATCCAGAGACTTGAGGTACTCAGGGCGGATCTCATCCAACCCCGGTGCCTTGCCACCGAGGAGCTTTTTAACCACCTCGATGACTTCAGCCCGGGTGATGGACGAGTCCACCTCTGAGTCCCCAGCCACTGCTTCCTCAACGGAAGACATGTCGGTGGGATTGAGGAGATCCTCGAAGTATTCCTTCCACCGCCCGACGATATCCCCAGTTGAGGTCAACAGGTGCCCATCTCCACTGTAAACAGTGTTGGTAGGGCACTGCTTCCCCCTCCTGAGGCGTCGAACGGTTTGCCAGAATCTCTTCGAGGCCGACCGATAGTCTTTCTCCATGGCCTCACCAAACTCCTCCCAGGCCCGATTTTTTGCCTCCACGACTACCCGGGCTGCAGTCCGCTTGGCCTGCCGGTACCGGTCAGCTGCCTCCGGAGTCCCACAAGCCACCCAGGCCCGATAGGACTCCTTCTTCAGCTTGACGGCATCCCTTACTTCCGGTGTCCACCACCGGGTTCGGGGATTGCCGCCTCGACAGGCACCGGAGACCTTACGGCCACAGCTCCGAGCGGCCGCAGAGACAATGGAGGTGGAGAACATGGTCCACTCGGACTCAATATCTCCAGACTCCTTCGGGATCTGGTCGAAGCTTCCTCCCCCGCCATCGGATCCAACTCACCACCAGGTGGTGATCAGTTGACAGCTCCGCCCCTCTCTTCACCCGAGTGTCCAAGACATATGGCCGAAGGTCTGATGACACGACCACAAAGTCGATCATCGACCTCCGGCCAAGGGTGTCCTGGTGCCACGTGCACTGATGGACACCCTTATGCTTGAACATGGTGTTCGTTATGGACAAGCTGTGGCTAGCACAGAAGGACTTCTGATGATTTAACAAGTTTAGCCAATTCTTCCTCTCCTATAGCAGTGAATGAGGGGAATTTTTCCTCAGTGACACTACAATGCACTCTCTGATGCGATACTGTAGTCGATGGTTGCATTGTTATACTTTTTTCCCTAATATTATCAATCTTGCACTTCAAGAAGTTCATAAAGACATTACAGCTGTGGTGTTTGCAAACGTCCAAAGTTTTATTTCTTTTTAATTTAGCCGCTGTATCAAATAAATACCTAGGGTTGTGTTTGTTTTCTTCTAAGAGAGTCGAGAAATAAGCAGATCTAGCCTTTCTGTATGCAATCATTCTCTCTTTCCACGAAATGCGAAAAACCTCCAGTTTTGTTTTCTTCCAGCTACGCTCCATTTCTCTGGCTGCTGTTTTAAGGGCCTGAGTGTGCTCGTTGTGCCACGGCGTTGGACTATTTTCTTTAATCTTCTTTAAGTGCAGAGGAGCAACTGTGTCTTAAGTGCTGGAAAAGAGAGAGTCAATAGTTTCTGTTGCAGCAAGTTCCTCTAGGGCTATCTGGGATGCTGAGGAGATGGAACTGATGAGGAAGATTATTTACAAAGCAGTCTTTAGTGGCAGTGATCATAGTCCTGCCATATTTGAAACGACGGGACGGCTTTGTAGCCTTGGCTAAATTAAGTATACACAATACTAGATAATGATCTGAGATGTCATCACTCTGCTGCAGAATTTCAACGGTATCAACATTTATTCCATGTGACAATTTAAGGTCTAAAGTATGATTACGACGATGAGTGGGCCCTGACACGTGTTGTCTAACTCCAATAGAGTTTAGAATGTCTCTAAATGCCAATCCCAATGAGTCTTTTTCATTTTCTACATGGATATTAAAATCACCATCAATTAGTACTTTAGCTGCAGCCAGTACTTACTCTGATAGAAAATCTGAAAATGATTTTTGTAAAGTCTGTATGGTGCCCTGGTGGCCTGTATAAAGTAGCCAGCACAAATGTCAAATGGATTTATCATTTACACAACATGACGTTATGAAAAGCACCAGCACGAAGTGCTGAAACCCTATTGTATTTGTGCTGATTTTGAGGGGTTCAAGCACGAAGTGCTGAAACCCTATTGTATTTGTGCTGATTTTTATTAGGGGTTCAAGCACGAAGTGCTGAAACCCTATTGTAATTGTACTGATTTTTAGGGGTTCAAGCACGAAGTGCTGAAACCCTATTGTAATTGTATTGATTTTTATTAGGGGTTCAAGCACGAAGTGCTGAAACCCTATTGTATTTGTGCTGATTTTTATTAGGGGTTCAAGCACGAAGTGCTGAAACCCTATTGTATTTGTGCTGATTTTTAGGGGTTCAAGCACGAAGTGCTGAAACCCTATTGTATTTGTGCTGATTTTTATTAGGGGTTCAAGCACGAAGTGCTGAAACCCTATTGTATTTGTGCTGATTTTTATTATTATTATTAGGGGTTCAAGCACGAAGTGCTGAAACCCTATTGTATTTGTGCTGATTTTTATTATTATTAGGGGTTCAAGCACGAAGTGCTGAAACCCTATTGTAATTGTATTGATTTTTATTAGGGGTTCAAGCCTGTAAGGCTGGCACCCTATTGTATTTGTTAATTTTCCCACACTGTAAAAAATGTATAATCTTCCCAACTCAAAATTTTCTAGTGACTGTTTACATCTAAAGTTTTCAATTGGCCCAAGTGAAATTCTGTAAATGTAATTTTATCAATTGTGGCAAGAGCCTGTTAACATGGGCTCAATTGGAAATAATATGTTGAGCCAATGGAAAAAATTTATAATCTTTCCAACTCAAAATTTTCTAGTGACTGGTCACATCTAAAATTTTCAATTAGCCAAATTGAATTTCTGTGAATTGAATTTTATCCATTGTGGCAACAGCCTGTTAACATGGGCTCAATTAGAAATATGTTGAGCTAATGGAAAAATGTAATTTACCAACACTGTAAAAAATGTCAGACCTCTCCAATTAAAAATTTTCTAGTGACCGATCACATCTAAATTTTTTAGTTGGCCTAATTGAAAAATGTAGATGTGATCAGTCACTGGAAATTTTTGAATTGGAGAAATGTTTTACAGCGAAACTGTGTAGTTGGTCCAATTAAATATTTTAAATTGTAGTAACAATTGTTTATTTCTCACTGTCCCAAAAGACAAAAATGACTAAAAACATAAATATATTAAGCAAAATACAGAAACATTCAACAGGGTTGACATTTTATCACATTACTTTATTAACAAGTAAATTCCAACACAGGATATTTGGGTGAAAATACCTTATTTTCAATAAGGAAAAACTCTGAATACATTCAAGAAGTCTTCTGCATAACAGGATGTCTTGTTGTGGTGAATAAAATACGGCACGGCAAGCTAAAAACCTGCAAATAAAAATAAAAACTAACATTAATGACAAAGCTCCCCTGCATCACATCTGTCAAGAGACAGAACAGAAGTTTCTTCATTATATAATGAGGATGAGACGAATGAATGGACATAAGAAAATCACGAGCTTGACGTGTTTGATATTAAAAGGCAATAACTTAAGCCCAGAAAGAGGCCGACGCCAAACGCACCGTGTTCAACAGTCGCATGCCGCACATATCACACAAATGACTTAATTTCCTTATTACCTATTGTTTTAGAGTCTAAAATTTAGACATATAAGACATGAGGAAAATAAAACTATTGGCTACAGGCTACCATTAGATAATTATGTGGTAAACGAGAACACACTCATGAAAACAATGAATGCATGAACTCGTGATTCTACAAAATGTCTTTTAAACTTCATACCCGGTCATAAAGCAAAACTCTGGAGAATAATTTCAGTGCTAAATACTCACCAAAGTCTTTGTGAGATGAATATCTCTATTCTCTCGGGAATGTGTCTCGGTCTTCAGCACCTGCTGGTTCGGCTCCGCTCGCGCTGCCGCTCCCCCGTCTCCGCGTTTGAAATCTCTACACAAACGGTTTTTTTCAAGCGCATTTTGCGCATGCGTATACCGTTTTTCGGACGGAGGACTTGTTCAGCCAACATGGATTTTTCACTTCGACTTCATAGATTGACTGAGCACAATTAAATATGTTCGGTGAATATACAATTTTAATTTTTAGTGAAGACCTTAAGCTATGATTAGTACAATGCATCTTTTTGCATGGCGATAATTATTTGGAAGTCATTTATTGGGCCAATATGTAATGATCAATTTACACAACTTTCCCCCCCAATTTTTTTTTACAGTGCATGATGCATCATTCTCCATCTAAAACTGATCGGGCAGACCAAACCGTAAGTCGTAGAGACATGAAACTTTCAGGGCTGGTAGTACTCACTACGACTACCAGCGTCACCGAGGCACGCCCCGACCGGCCTGACTGTCAAAAGTTATAAAAAAAAAGTGCAAATTTGGGTTCACGGTCCCTAAGGGCCGCCAAAACGCTTGAGGTGGGAGGAGCCACTTTTACTTCACTGGCCATAACTCGTCAACGGAACGAGATATTTTCACCAAACTCAGTATGCTTATGTAAGAGCTCATTTTGTGGCCGCGTGAAAAAGGATGCAGCGTCTGGCCACTTGGTGGCGCTATAAAGGTTAAAAAGGGGTCAAAATGATGTATTTCAATGGAAAATCCCATTATATGGCTGAAAGCGGCTCTCTTCCGGCCTGATTTGCATTCAGCTTCACCAAATCGGGCATGCACATGCGTCACGTGATCCCAAAGAAGCTTGCAAACTGTTATGGCCATTAATGGTGGTTTAACTCTTATAAAGGTGAAAAAATGCTCTATATTATCCTATGCAAAATGACCATTAAATGACCGAAAAAGGGTCTGCTCTGCGCAAAACTTCACCAAATTAGCTGAGCATGTGCGCCATATTATTCTAAAGAGGCGTGCAAACTTTTGTGGAGATCGGGCCACCACAAGAGGTACTACAGCTTAAAAGGTTTAAAAAAAAACACTGCATTTCCATGATAAATGAGCTGGAAATGCAAATATCGACCTTTGACCTCTCCGATGCTCATGTCAAAACGCTTGATAAAGTTTTTGTAAGCACCAGCCTAAAAATCAAGTTCTCAGACCCTATAGTTTATTTTTTATAGGCTTTTTTAGGCCCTTTTTATGCCCCTCTTATTAGGGGTTCAAGCACGAAGTGCTGAAACCCTATTGTAATTGTACTTTTTCCTATGATGCATCATTCTCCATCTAAAACTGATCGGGCAGACCAAACCGTAAGTCGTAGAGACATGAAACTTTCAGGGCTGGTAGTATTCACTACGACTACCAGCGTCACCGAGGCACGCCCCGACCGGCCTGACGGGGGCGCTACAGCGAGCAAAAGTACGAAATGGCTCATAACTCCTAAACCGTTAGGCGTGGTCTCAAGTGTCTTATATCCTTGGAATCTTTGGCTCAAGGCGGACAATATGCATGCCTCGGATTGGCCTGTCACCCTGGTAAAAAGGTCAGGTATTTTGGCTTTTTCCAAAAACCTACTTTTGCGAACTAGTCCTAGGTTTACCAAACCAACGGAACGAGAGTCGTAGAGACATGAAACTTTCAGGGCTGGTAGTACTCACAACGACTACCAGCGTCACCGAGGCACGCCCCGATCGGCCTGACGGGGGCGCTACAGTGAGCAAAAGTACGAAATGGCTCATAACTCCTAAACCGTTAGGCGTGGGCTCAAGTGTCTTATATCCTTGGAATCCTTGGCTCAAGGCGGACAATATGCATGCCTCGGATTGGCTCGCCCTTCATGCGCCAATTTCGAGAAATTTTGGGTTTTTTGAAAAACCTACTTTTGTGAACTACTCCCACAATTTTCCCCTGATTGGAACCAAACCACTGTAGAAATGTTTTTTTGGAGAGAAAAAATTCAATTTTTCGATTCATGGTCGCTAAGGGGAATGAAAAAGTTCAATGTGTCGGGGGCCACTTTTACTAAAATGATTATAACTTGTGAACAGAACAAGATATTTTCACAAAATTCGGGTCACATGTCTATGACCTCAAAGTTCGGTCACTTGAAAAATATTTTGATAATTGGCCACTTGGTGGCGCTGTAAGAGGAAAAAATGTCATGAAAATGGCTATAACCTCACCCAATCATTAAACCGATAATAATTGGCATGCAGTGTCTTTGTCCAGGGTGCCATGATAGTCTATGACAACATTGGCATATCTCAAAAAACACAGTTTGCATATCGGCACAATGCCTTGAAGGAGTCTAAGAAGTTTCAAGCCAGTGTTTTTCACGGCAGTCATCTCCTTTGACTCCTGAATCCTTGCCGAGTCCAACGATACCAAACATGGAAGGTTTTGCCTTATGGTTTTTGTAACAGTGTAATTTAGCACTTACAAAACTTTTGCGATTATCCTCAAAACTGCTAGTCCAATTGAAACAAAACCACCACAGGAAATATGATAACATCGGTCAATAGCTAAACAATAACATCCAAATACCAAAACTATGATAGGAAGTGAAATCTAATCAATGTTGCCCATTAGTCATTTTTATACTCTCATAAATATACTGTAAGTGTCTATAACAGGGTGTCCAATCCTGCTCCTGGAGGGCCACTGTCCTGCAGAGTTTAGCTCCTACCCCAATTCAACACACCTGTACCAGCTAATCCAGGTCTTATTAGGCATGCTAGAAACTTTCAGACAATAAAAAAATAAAAAATTCCTTAGTAAATTGGCTCTAAATGGTCTTTTTTCATCCATAATCTTAGTTTATTTATTTATTTGGATTCCCATTAGCCAATACCTAGGCAGTGGCTACTCTTCCTGAGGTCCCAACAAGTAAAAAATACATCCACAACAATAAAGTCAATGAAACATACAAACCCAAAATATCAACAATTTACTATTGTGCCATTAAATGTTCCTTAAAAGATTTTGTACAATTTATTTAATTTTTATGACTGGTGTTGGAATTATGACTAGTACTACTATATAAAGGTTGACATTACAGGACATTAGGAACTCTCTACAAATTATTTCTTAAAAAACAAAGCAGAGAGACAATCTGAAATTATCTTTAATAATCTGAAGTAGTTATTCTAATCTGGTTTTGGTGAGTGACATTTCAGATATTACTCTGATTTATGGATCACCAAAATGCTTTTAGTTTTTGTCAAGTTTACAACCAACTTATTATTCTGTACCTACTTTGATCAATTGTAATTCCTCATCCAAAGCAGTAGACAACTGCTTAATTGATGTTGCAGTTTAATATAACGTTGTTTCGTCTGCATACATGACTGTCCGTGTGCACTTTAAAACAAAAGGAAGTTTATTGGTAAAATAGAAAATAGTAATGGTCCTAAACAACTTCCTTGAGGAACACCACATTCAACTCTTTCACATCTGAAAAACGTCCAATATAAAATACACAATGTCCCCTATTAAACAGATAACTTTTAAACCAATGTACAATATGAAAAGTAATTGTAAAATAAAATCTAACAATACTGTACCTAATTTATTTTCATCAATCTGTGCTAAGCAATCGTCTGTCATCTGTGTTCCTGTTCCTGTTGAGTTTCCTTCTCAATGTGCATGCTGAAAATTATTAAACACTTACATTTGCTCACAAACTATTGTTTCCAATACTTTGCTAAGAACCATTAGCAAACTTATTGATCATATTTACGTTCACTTATTTTAATGTAACATAAAACATTATTTTCTTTTTCCTTAAATTTTTAATTTGCAATTGACCTCCCAATCCTCCTTGCTCCCAGTTCTGTTGGCCTTTGAGTTACTTTTGGTTTTTGAAGGGGTTACATGCTTGCTAAATAAAACATAATATCTTTTTATGCATTTGTGCTTAAAGGCCTTAAACTGCTTGAACCCCGATAAATGCTGAAGCACAAGCACGAAGTGCTGAAACCCTATTATAATTGTACTGATTTTTTTAGGGGTTCAAGCATGAAATGCTGAAACCCTATTGTAATTGTAAGGATTCGTAAAACGCATCCTGCAGGCCAAACCGTAAGGCCTAGAGACTTGAAACCTGGCCAGATGGTAGGCCTCAACTTGGGGACAACCTATCAGAGTATGACCCCGAATGGCCCATAGGTGGCGCTACAGCAACCAAAAGTTCAAAATTGCTCATAACTCTTAGACCGATTGTCCCAGGATCAAGTGTCTTATATCGTTGGAATCCCTGGCTCAAGTCGGACAAAATGGCTATCTCCGATTTTGATGTAGGCAGAGAAAGTTTTCTGCTATGTCGAATTTTGTCCAAAACCTACTTTTGCAAACTAGTCCCTGGTTTTTCGTCCGATCAGAACTAAGCCAGTGTCAAAATGTTCTCTGGAGACTGATTATCAATAATTATTGAAAAAAAGGTGAAATTTCGATTCACGGTCGTTAAGGGGCATAAAAATGTATGTTCAGGGCGGAGACTATTTAAATAAAAATGCTATAACTCAAGATCAAAATGAGATATCTTCACCAAACTTGGTACACATGTGTATGGGCTCATTCTTTGGTCACGATAAAAATATTACGATGATTGAACACTTGGTGGCGCTATAATATGAAAAAAACACAAAAAGGGCTATAACCACCCGACCGCTAGTCCGATTGACTTGAAAATTGGTATGCAGTGTCTTGGTCCAAGGTACCATGTATGTCTATGAGGACATTGGCGTATCTTAAAAAACATGGCCGCTATCGGCCAATGAAATTTGAGTACCTCTAAGACAAGGTTAACGGAGGCCAATCGGAATGAAACTCGGTGGGCATGTTTGACTCATGGCCCTAGAGGTCTGTAAGAATTTTAAAAGAAATCGGCCACTAGTTGGCGCTAACGAGTTTTATGGCTCTGTAATCACGTGGTGTTGCATACATCAACAAAATATCCATATCATATGATAGATCTCCTCATACTGAACAACTTTGCCTCTAGAAGCATTGCTGTCAATCAAATCGTTCATTATATATTTGCGATTATGTTTAAAACCTACTTTTGCAAACTAGTCCCTGGATTTTTGCCCGATCGGAACCAAACCAGTCTAGGACAATTCTCTAGACTTTCTAGATCAATAATTATCAAAAAAAAGTTGAACTTTTGCATTTGGATGCAGGGTCATAACGGGGTCATTTAGAAGAGGGGCGCAGCAAAATACACTCAAAAGCCTATAAATCCTAAAGGAAAACTCAAAACTTCACGAAAATTGTTATGTATATGTGACATAACATGCTGAAGAAACATGCAAAGTTTTATGGAGATCGGACCATAGGTGGCACTATAACTGTTAAAAAGCTTTGAAAACCATGTATTCCCTAAGGTGAATTGCCTGTATTGGCTGTAAATGGTATTTTCCATCTCTGTAATCAGGTGAGGTTAAAAACATCCACATAATATGCAGAAATTATGATAGATCTCCTCATACTGAACAACTTTGCCTCAAGAACCACTACTGTCAATCAATTCGTTCATTAAATATTCAAGATTATGTTAAAAACCTACTTTTGCAAACTAGTCATAGGTTTTTTGCCCGATCAGAACCAAACCAGTGTAGTACAATTCTCTGGACTCTTTAGAGCAATAATTATTTAAAAAAAGTTAAACTTTTGCATCTGAATGGCTATAACAGGGTTATTTCAAGATGTGGCCTTGACCAAGTGTCCCCAAATGCCTATATCTATTCAATGAATGCTCAGATATACTTAAAAACAAGTCAGAACATGTGTAATATGCTTCTAAACAAGCATGAAAAGTTTCAGACAGCTAGGACAATATTTGCCTCTATAACAGTTAAAAAGGTGAAAATGACAGAGTTCATATGAAAAAATAACCAAAAAGGGGTTGTTTGCTGCCCCCCGCTGTTCTTTTTATTGTACTACACTCTAATATTGATCTATAAGTCATATTCAGACTTAAAAAAAATCACTATTTTAACATTTACAATCACATTTAGTCAAAATTAATCTATTAGCTATTACCATTGACAATAATTGTCACATGTGAATCTTGAAGGAGACTTGCAGGAAACATTTTGTTTACTGCAACATCATATAGTTCAAATGTCTGTATCTACAACCAAATGTGTGTGTGTAGTTTCTGAATACATTTTTAATAATCTGATTAATAGTTACAAAGATCTATGTGAAATGATTATAGACCATAGCATTAAAAAAGTGTGTGTGTGTGTGTATGTGTGTGTGTGTGTGTGTGTGTGTGTGTGTGTATAAGCATGTATAATGGAATTAACATGGAAGACCAATTTGATATATAACTGATTTTATAGTGTTTATTGCAAAGCAACTGTGAAAAAAACTTTATTAATAAGTAGAATGTCCAGCAGAGGGCAGCAAAAGACCACTCATTGGTTCATTCTGTCCACTAAGCATATATATAAACTCTAAAAAAACATTATAATAGCATTGAAAATGACATTTTGTCAATGTTTATCAATTAATTTGTTCATTTGATTAATGTTTATACAATAATTATTAAATTACAATTAAAATAATGCCTGAAAATATGTTTTAAAGGGGAAAACCTGGAATAAGCTATTTGTTACCCATCATTTATTTCAAATATCTATATCTCCAACAAAATGTGCATGTGAGTTAAGCACGTTTGAAGACATTAACTTGGAAAATGTGCCCATTAAATGAAAAACAGACATTTAAAATGAAAATGAGCAAATGAGTGGTTCTCTGCTGCCACCTGCTGGGCTTAAATAGTCATTTTGTCATACTATTTACTTATCATGTTCTATAATTCCTATTTAGACATTATAAAGTCACTAATAAAATATTTACAATCACATTTTGTCAAATTAATTTATTTCAAATATATTATGGCGTATTACCTAAAATTGCCACCAGATGGCAGCAGAAGACCACTCATTGGCTTATCCTCTAAACTAATATTGTTTAATCATATTTAAACTGTGATCGTGCAGACCAAAGCGTAAATGCTAGAGACTTGAAACTTCATCAGATGATAGTACAAAAATCGAGGCTAATGTTGTCAGAGTATGAACCCGATTGGCCAATAGTTGGCGCTACACCAATCAAAAGCGCGAAATGGCTCATAACTCCTAAACCGTATGTCGTAGACTCAAGTGTCTTATATCATACGAACAGAACGTATATCTCCGATGTTCTAAATGTTCTCTGGAGTCAGATTATCAATAATTATCAAAAAAAGTCGAAATTTATATTCACGGTTGTTAAGGAGCGTAAAAATAGTCGTTCAGGGCGGAGCCTATTTACTAAAAAAGCTATAACTCAAGAACAAAATGAGATAGCTTTACGTTTTTTATGTATAGGCTAAGTCTTTGGTCAGGATAAAAAAATTGCGACGATTTAACACTTGGTGGCGCAATAACGTGAAAAAAACATGAAAATGGCTTTAACAACCCGACCACTAGTCCGATTGACTTGAAAATTGGTATGCAGTGTCTTGGTCCAAGGTACCAAGTATGTCTATGAGGACATTGGCGTATCTTAAAAAAAAATGGCTGCCACAGCCAATTAAATTTGAGCAACTATTAGACAAGTCTCATGGCCCTAGAGGTCTGTAAGAATTTTGAAAGAAATCGGCCACTAGTTGGCGGTAATGAGTTTTATGGCTCTGTAATCACGTGGTGTTGCACACATCCACGAAATATGCATATCATTTGATATATTCTAAGGGAAAACTCAAAACTTCACGAAAATTGGTGGGCATGTGTCATATCCTTAACAAGCATGCAAAGTTTTATAGAGATCGTACCATAGGTGGCGCTATAACTATTAAAAACCTTTTAAAACCATATGTTTTCTATGGTAAATTGCCTATATTGCCTGTAAATTGACTTTTCCATCTATTAGTTCAGTGTTTAAAATCTTGCTAAATAAAACTTAATGTCTTTTGATGCTTGTGTGCTTAAAGGCCTTAAAGGCTTGAACCCCGCTAAATGCTGCTTGCAGCTTTAATTAGGGGTTCAAGCACGAAGTGCTGAAACCCTATTGTAATTGTACTGATTTTTATTAGGGGTTCAAGCACGAAGTGCTGAAACCCTATTGTAATTGTATTGATTTTTATTAGGGGTTCAAGCACGAAGTGCTGAAACCCTATTGTATTTGTGCTGATTTTTAGGGGTTCAAGCACGAAGTGCTGAAACCCTATTGTAATTGTATTGTTAGGGGCCAAGCACCGAAGGTGCGAAGGCACCTATTGAAACCGTTCCCGTTCTTATTATTAGGGGCCAAGCACCGAAGGTGCGAAGGCACCTATTGAAACCGTTCCCGTTCCTATTATTATTAGGGGCCAAGCACCGAAGGTGCGAAGGCACCTATTGAAACCGTTCCCGTTCTTATTATTATTAGGGGCCAAGCACCGAAGGTGCGAAGGTACCTATTGAAACCGTTCCCGTTCTTATTATTAGGGGCCAAGCACCGAAGGTGCGAAGGCACCTATTGAAACCGTTCCCGTTCCTATTATTATTATTAGGGGCCAAGCACCGAAGGCACTGTGAAATTTGTGAAATTTGGCACACTAATAGAGGACAGTCTGAAATGTCACCGTAGCAAATTTGGAGTCTCAAACTCAATCCCTCTAGCGCCACCATCAGTCCAAAATTTGACTCATGTTTATGCTAATAACTTTTGAACCATAAGGGCTAGAAACAAAATTATTTTTTCCTCTGATTCGTTGGCTCAAGACAATTCGATTGCACCCTATGACGTCATTTTCCGTCATAAAAATTTTCCCGCCATTTTGAATTTTCCGAAAAACCTACTTTTACAAACTCGTCCTAGACGGTTCATCCGATTTGCACGAAAATTGAACCAGATCATCTTCAGACCATGCTGACAAAAAATCTTGCAAATCAAGTTGATTCGTCAAATCATTTGCGATAAACGCGCAAACAAATTTTACATAGCGGTTGCAAAAACACACTTAAGGCAATATCTCCGCAACGCTTTATCGTATTCAAACCAAACTTGGTACATGTCATCACAAGCATGACTTGAGGCAACATACAGCGTTTCGGCGCAGCGCCACCTACTGGTCCGGAGATACAAAAATTGCTATTTTTGCTTATAACTTCTGAACTGTTTGTCCAAAAATCATAAAAGTGGTCTCGTTACATTCAGGACGGCATGCCGAGTCGTCTGATATTCAATTTTACCATATCGGCCATTTTGGCTGTCGGCCATTTTGAATTTTGTCAAAAAATGCTATATTTTACAAATGCATTAGTATATTGTTACTAAACTCGGTATGTGACTTCCATGCTATGCCCTGAAGGTACTCAAAAAGTTTTAGGGCAGTGCCACCTTGTGGTCAAAAGATATAACAAACTTGACAAAAATGCTAATAACTTTTGATTAAATTAGCCTAGTATATTGAAACTGGTCATAATAGAGTCATTGGCTCATGCCGATTCAATTGCAACCTATGATGTCATTTTCGGTCATGATAATTTCCCCGCCATTTTTAATTTTCCAAAAAACCTACTTTTGCGAACTCGTCCTAGACGGTTTGTCCGATTTGCACAGAAATTGAACCATATCATCTTCAGACCATGCTGACAAAAAATCTTGCAAATCAAGTTGATTTGTCAAATCGTTTTCGATAAACGCGCACACAAATTTTGCGTAGCGGTTGCAAAAACACTCATAAGCCTATATCTCCACAACGCTTTATCGTATTCAAACCAATCTTGGTATATGTCATCACAATCATGACCTGAAGCAACATGCAGCGTTTCGGGCAAGCGCCACCTACTGGTCCGGAGATACAAAAAATGGCTATTTTTGCTTATAACTTTTGAACTGTTTGTCCAAAAATCATGTCTTCCGCACCATGCTTTGAAGGTACTCAAAACGTTTTGGGGCAGTGCCACCTTGTGGTCAGAGGTTATAACAAAATTTACAAACATGCTAATAACTTTTGATTAAATTAGCCTAGTTTAATGAAACTGGTCATAATCCAGTCATTGGCTCATGCCGAGAACAGAGATACTAATTTTTCCATATTTGGTCAAACATCCTGTCCTCAATGTTCTTATTTGATCAAAACCTACTTTTTCAAACTCATCCTAGACCGTTTGTCCAATTTCCACCAAAATCTAATCGTATCATCTTCAGACTGTGTCAACAAAAAGTTAGGGATTTTGCATCAATAGATGAAACCTTTTTTGTAAACCGCAGCGACGAAGTTGAGCCATTATGCCAAAATTACTCTTGAGGCTGTATCTCTGCAATGCTTTGACATATTGGCATCAAACTTTGCATGTGTCATTGTTCCCTTATTCTGACCACACCACATCAATTTCGTATCTGTGCCACCTATTGGTCAAAAGTGATAAACCATTAACTTACATTATCAGTGACTCAATATATGATATTTCAGCCATTTTGCCTAATCTGCCTAACTGTATAATTGTTAATTGTTGCAGTTGGTCTGACACTCTCAGACTACAATGCATTTTCAGCCTTTTGCTTAAAATCATCTTAAAACGTGATTAATTGCTCATTGCTCCAGTTGATCTGACACTGCCAGCCATTTTGGCATGTCTTGTCTTCTTCTTTGCGCTTGGCCCCGGTATTGCTGCTTGCAGCTATATTTATTCATCCTCTTCTTCTTCTTCTTCTTCTTCCGCCACGAAGTCTATGGCAGCCCATAGAACCGTATGGTAAAAAGTTATGAAATTCGGCACACTTATAGAAGACGGTCTCAAGTGTCTCCATAGCAAGTTTGGAGTCTCTAACTCAATCCCTCTAGCGCCACCATCAGTCCAAAATTGCACTCATGTTTATGTTAATAACTTTTGAACCATAAGGGCTAGAAACAAAATTCTTTTTTCCTCTGATTCCTTGGCTTAAGACGATTCAATTGCACCCTATGACGTCATTTTCCGTCATAATAATTTTTCCACCATTTTTAATTAACCGAAAAACCTACTTTTACAAACTCGTCCTAGACAGTTCATCCGATTTGCACGAAAATTGAACCAGATCATCTTCAGACCATGTTGACAAAAAATCTTGCAAATCAAGTTGATTCGTCAAATTGTTTGCGATAAACGCGCAAACAAATTTTACGTAGCGGTTGCAAAAACACACTTAAGGCAATATCTCCGCAATGCTTTATCGTGTTCAAACCAAACTTGGTACATGTCATCACAAGCATAACATGAGGCAACATGCAGCGTTTCGGCGCGGCGCCACCTACTGGTCCGGAGATACAACAAATGGCTGTTTTTACTTATAACTTTTGAACCGTTTGTCCAAAAATCATGAAAGTGGTCTCTTTACATTCAGGACGGCATGCCGAGTCGTCTGATATTCAATTTTACCATATCTGCCTTTTTGGCTGCCGGCCATTTTGAATTATGTGCTAAAATGCTGTATTTTATGAACACATGAACGAATTGTTACGAAACTCGGTTTGGGTCATCAACACGGTGCCCTGAATGAGCCCAAGAAGTTTCGAAACAGCGCCACCTAGTGGAGAATTTTTTTTTTCAAATGCTTATAACTTTAGGTGAGATTGACTTATTTTCATCAGAGTAACTTTTTTTGTGTCCTGAATCCTTGCAGAGTCCAACGATACCAGACTTGCCAGGTTTCGGCGTATTATTTGTGCAGCGTTGTAATTTAGCACTTTAAAAACATTAGCTGATATCTTCGAAACCGCTAGTCCGATCGAGACGAAACCAGCATCAGAAGTTCGGGAACATAGGTCGATAGCTATATGCTAATGACCAAATGTCAAAATATTGATAGTAAGGGGGTGTAAAATCCAATCAAAGTCAGGTGTCAGTCATTTTTCATGTGTTTTTTCATATAAATGTATATAACTCCAAAACTAAACAAGATATTTTCACCAAAATTGACACAGACATGTATGGGCTCACTCCAAGGACATATAAAAAAAATGATAGGATTGTGCCACTTGGTGGCGCTATAATAGAACAAAACATGAAATTCCCATTGACTACAATGCAGTTTTATGATATAAAATGCTATGCTTCACAAATGAATTGGTGTATCATTACGAAACTTGAAATTGGCCATCAGCACCATGCCTTTAAGCTACTTAAACGGTTTCAAAACAGCACCGCCATGTGGTCCATACTTATAATGAAAAGGCCTCTTGAGGCTATATCTCTGCAATGACATATTGACACTATATTGACACCAATCTTTGCAAGTGTCATTGTTCCCTTATTCTGACCACACCACATCAATTTCGTAACTGTGCCACCTATTGGTTGAAAGTGATAAATCATTAAATCATTATTATTGACTGTATTTATCATTTTACAGCTATTTTGCCTAAAATCACCTTAATAGGTCTTTAATTGCTCATTGCTGTCGTTGATCTGACATTGCCAGCATTTTTGGCATGTCTTGTCTTCTTCTTTGTGCTTGGCCCCGGTATTGCTGCTTGCAGCTATATTTAGGGGCCAAGCACCGAAGGTGCGAAGGCACCTATTGAAACCGTTCCCGTTCTTATTATTAGGGGCCAAGCACCGAAGGTGCGAAGGCACCTATTGAAACCGTTCCCGTTCCTATTATTATTATTATTAGGGGCCAAGCACCGAAGGTGCGAAGGCACCTATTGAAACCGTTCCCGTTCTTATTATTAGGGGCCAAGCACCGAAGGTGCGAAGGCACCTATTGAAACCGTTCCCGTTCCTATTCTTCTTCTTCTTCTTCTTCTTCTTCTTCTTCTTCTTCTTCTTCTTCTTCTTCTTCTTCTTCTTCTTCTTCTTCTTCTTCTTCTTCTTCTTCTTCTTCTTCTTCTTCTTCTTCTTCTTCTTCTTCTTCTTCTTCTTCTTCTTCTTCCGCCACGAAGTCTATGGCAGCCCATAGAACCGTATGGTAAAAAGTTGTGAAATTTGGCATACTCATAGAGGACAGTCTGAAGAGTCACCATAGCAGATTTGGAGTCTCTAACTCAATCCCTCTAGCGCCACCATCAGTCCAAAATTTAACTCATGTTTATGCTAATAACTTTTGAACCATAAGGGCTAGAAACAAATTTCTTTTTTTCCTCTGATTCCTTGGCTTAAGACAATTCGATTGCACCCTATGACGTCATTTTCCGTCATAAAAATTTTCCCGCCATTTTTAATTTTCCGAAAAACCTACTTTTACGAACTCGTCCTAGACGGTTCATCCGATTTGCACGAAAATTGAACCAGATCATCTTCAGACCATGCTGATAAAAAATCTTGCAAATCAAGTTGATTCGTCAAATCATTTGCGATAAACGCGCAAACAAATTTTACGTAGCGGTTGCAAAAGCACTCTTAAGGCACTATCTCCGCAATGCTTTATCGTATTCAAACCAAACTTGGTACATGTCATCACTAGCATGACTTGAGGCAACATGCAGTGTGTCGGCGCAGCGCCACCTACTGGTCCGGAGATACAAAAACTGGGTGTTTTTGCTTATAACTTTTGAACCGTTTGTCCAAAAATCATAAAAGTGGTCTCGTTAGATTCAGGACGAAATGCCGAGTTGTCTGATATTCAATTTTACCATATCGGCCATTTTGAATTATGTGCTAAAATGCTATATTTTACAAATGAATTAGTGTATTGTTACTAAACTCGGTATGTGACTTCCACTCCATGCCTTGAAGGTACTCAAAACGTTTTGGGGCAGTGCCACCTTGTGGTCAAAAGTTATAACAAACTTGACAAAAATGCTAATAACTTTTGATTTAATTAGCTTAGTATAATGAAACTGGTCATAATACATTAATTGGCTCATGCCGATTCAATTGCACCCTATGACGTCATTTTCGGTCATGATAATTTCCCCGCCATTTTTAATTTTCCAAAAAAACTACTTTTACGAACTCGTCCTAGACGGTTTGTCCGATTTTCATGAAAATTGAACCAGATCATCTTCAGACCATGCTGACAAAAAATCTTGCAAATCAAGTTGATTCGTCAAATCGTTTTTGATAAACGTGCACACAAATTGTACGTAGCGGTTGCAAAAACATTCATAAGGCTATATCTCCGCAACGCTTTATCGTGTTCAATCCAAACTTGGTACATGTCATCACAAGCATGACTTGAGGCAACTTGCAGCGTTTTGGCGCAGCGCCACCTACTGGTCCGGAGATACAAAAAAATGGCTATTTTTGCTTAGAACTTTTGAACCGTTTGTCCAAAAATCATAAAAGTTGTCTCGTTAGATTCAGGACGGTATTCAGAGTTGTCTGATTTTCAATTTTACCATATCAGCCATTTTGGCTCTCGGCCATTTTGAATTATGTGCTAAAATACTATATTTTACAAACGCATTAGTCTATCGTTACGCAACTTGGTATGGGTCTTCCGCACCATGCTTTGAAGGTACTCAAAAAGTTTTGGGGTAGTGCCACCTTGTGGTCAAAGGTTATAACACAATTTACAAAAATGCTAATAACTTTTGATTAAATTAGCCTAGTTTAATGAAACGGGTCAAAATACATTTATTGGCTCATGCCAAGAATATAGATACTAATTTTGCCATATTTGGTCAAACATACTGTCCTCAATGTTCTTATTTGATCAAAATCTACTTTTTCAAACTCATCCTAGACCGGTTGTCCAATTTCCACCAAAATCGAATCGTATCATCTTCAGACTGTTTCAACAAAAAGTTAGGGATTTTGCATCAATAGATGAAACCGTTTTTGTAAACCGCAGCGACGAAGTTGAGGCATGATGCCAAAATGACTCTTGAGGCTGTATCTCTGCAATGCTTTGACATATTGGCATCAAACTTTGCATGTGTCATTTTTCGCTTATTCTGACCACACCACATCAATTTTGTAACTGTGCCACCTATTGGTCAAAATTGATAAACCATTAACTTATATTATCAGTGAATCTTTATATAATATATCAGCCATTTTGACTAAAATCATCTTAAAACGTGATTAATTGCTTATTGCTCCAGTTGATCTGACACTGCCAGCCATTTTGGCATGTCTTGTCTTCTTCTTTGCGCTTGGCCCCGGTATTGCTGCTTGCAGCTATTTAGGGGCCAAGCACCGAAGGTGCGAAGGCACCTATTGAAACCGTTCCCGTTCTTATTATTAGGGGCCAAGCACCGAAGGTGCGAAGGCACCTATTGAAACCGTTCCCGTTCCTATTATTATTAGGGCCCAAGCCCTGAAAGGGCGCAGAGCCCTATTGTTCTTCCTCTGTTTCTTATTAGGGCCCAAGCCCTGAAAGGGCGCAGAGCCCTATTGTTCTTCCTCTGTTTCTTATTATTATTATTATTAGGGCCCAAGCCCTGAAAGGGCGCAGAGCCCTATTGTTCTTCCTCAGATTATTAGGGCCCAAGCCCTGAAAGGGCGCAGAGCCCTATTGTTCTTCCTCAGATTATTAGGGCCCAAGCCCTGAAAGGGCGCAGAGCCCTATTGTTCTTCCTCTGTTTCTTATTAGGGCTCAAGCCTGAAAGGGCGCAGAGCCCTATTGTTCTTCCTCAGATTATTAGGGCCCAAGCCCAAAGGGCGCAGAGCCCTATTGTTCTTCCTCTGTTTCTTATTATTAGGGCCCAAGCCCAAAGGGCGCAGAGCCCTATTGTTCTTCCTCTGTTTCTTATTATTAGGGCCCAAGCCCAAAGGGCGCAGAGCCCTATTGTTCCCCTAAGGATTATTCTTTGTTTTTTTTTTTTTTTTTTTTTTCGACTTCTCGGGTACTTTTGGGGCACTTAACATGCTCGAAAACTCTTGAAACTTTGCACACACGTCGGAATGCGCGGCCATCAGAGCCGGGCTGAAGCTGGTACCCGGGCGTGGCAGGGGGACTCGACAGCGCCACCTAAAGTGGGGTCTGAAAACTTGGTCTATATATCAAACACACTTGCACGTACATGTATGAAACTCGGTACACATATAGACCTCATCGGGCCAAACAACTTTCGTGCTCATAGTTATGCGTCAGCCCAACAGGAAGTGAGCTATTATGGGTTGTTCGGAAAACGCATGCTCTGGAATTTAATATACTCCTCCGAGGCCATTGTTTCGATCATTGCCAAACTCGGTCAGCATGAAGAGAACATATCCAGGATGCTAAATTGCGAACGGATTTTTGATATCTCAAATGGTTTGGCCGTGGCGAAGCAACGAATTTATGGCGAGAAAAGGGAAACAGGAAGTGTGTAATAACTTGTGCAAACATTGACTGATTTGGATGAAACTTCAGCTGTGTGTTTGTTGTAAGAAGCCGATCGCATGGATATGACTTTTGTGAGTCAAAGTTATAGCGCCACCAACTGGCAGCAGGAAGTGTGTCACTTTCAAAAATGCTTTGAATCACCATCTTATTTTCACCCCATTTACTTCAAACTTCATCAGTATAATGTGAAAACATGACAGATAGAGACGTATGAAATGGATTCCTGAAATTTCAAATACTGTTGCCATGGCAACGTGTCAAAGTTTAATAATCTTTTGGCTGTTTTGAGGCTCTTAGCATGCTTGAAATTGCTTGAAACTGCTTGAAACTCAACACACACATCAGAGATGTCAGTCAGTACACATTGGTAAAGCATCAGAAATGGGCGGGGATGAGGGGCTCTCTAGCGCCACCTTTTGACAAAAGTGGGGGGGTTAGTTTTATCTTCAGTCACCAAACTCGGTACATATATTGTTCTCTTCGAGCCGGACAACTTTCTAATTTACAGTCATTAGCTCCGACCAACAGGAAGTCAGATATTTTGGTTTTAAGGTGAATTTTTGGTTAAATCGGGGTCTGAGTTTTTACGTTCTCCTCGTAGGCGATTTATTCAATCTCCACCAAACTCGGTCAACATGAAACAAAGATACGGAAGATGCTAAAATGTGAACGGATTTTGGATATCTCAAACGGTGTTGCCATGGCGAGGGATTAAATAAGGACAAAAAAGGGGAACAGAAATTGTCTCATATCTTGTAAAATCATATTTTGATTTCAATTAAATTAAGATTGTATGTTTGGCAATTGAACTTAGATTAATTTTAAATGACTATACTATTTTTCAGATGAATATATATATATATTTTATAAATATTTATTTGTATAATGTATTGCACCTGTGTGTGCCCTCCCCTCAATGAACACAAGATGGCAGCATTGTGTTAGTTTTGAAACAGGATAAAAAAAAAAACATTCCATCTCTTCAGGGATTTGTCTGTGTGTGTGTGTGTGTGTGTGTGTGTGTGTGTGTGTGTGTGTGTGTGTGTGTGTGTGTGTGTGTGTGTGTGTGTGTGTGTGTGTGTGTGTGTGTGTGTGTGTGTGTGTGTGTGTGTGTGTGTGTGTGGACTGGTAATCCCTGATGTTGGGTGCTGTCCCTTTAAGGACGTTGTTCCGGTGAGCGCAAGTGATGTGATCGTGCAGGAAGAAGTGCAGGGAAAAACAAACTGAACTTAGAGAACTGAGTGAGAAAGCCATGTTGATCTCAAATGAAGATTTGAACATTTAATAATTCCAGCTAAAACTATTATCTTACATTATATTCCCAGCGTGGTGAGTAGTGTTATGTTGTTTAAGTGTTGTGATGGTTTGTGTATCACTATGAAGATCGCTATTTGCGATTAGCGCCTAAACGCCTAATGTTATATATTTGTTTTGTTTTAGACATTTACAGTTTGTATTGCCTGTAAAATATGTTGCATTTAGTTAAACAAAGTTTAATGCTTAGTACACAAAGCTGATGTTACAATGTTTTAGAAACGTATTTGGTGATGTGAACATTACTAGATAATAATTGTGAATTGTTTTGTGTTTGCAGTTTGACCACACACGCACACACATAAATGTGCACAAATACTCAACTAAAGTACCACCAAACTCGGTCAACATGAAACGGAATGACTATACTATACTTTTTTAAGACCTTCTCAAAATATGTAAAGACCTCATCGGCGATGAGAACTACTGTTGAGCAATAAAATAAAAATATATAATCATAAGCTATAACAAAAATATATATTAAATTAGGTGAGTGGATAGTTAAAAAAATTTGCAATTACAAAAAGTAATTCTTGAAAAAACATCTCTGGACTAATTTTATAAAATCTAAAAATGTTAATGAAAAGGTACAAATTACTTTGTGTTCTTATTAAATACATTTATAAAAAAAACAATTTATATTTAATTTATATATGAATGTAAATAATTATATGGGCCTACACAAATAATATAACATTTCAAGATTTATAGTTTATTGTAAACGTAATGTGCAGCTCTGTAAAGGGGCAACAAATATATGATAGATACGTGAGAACAAGATTTTTTTTAATCATCTTTAAGTGCACAAAACTATGAAAATATATGAAGGCGTGGCACAATGCGCTTATGCGCATCCCGGGTGCAGAATGATGCGCTTAAAGCAACATGGAGTCAGAGGGCGCAGTGCAACGCGAGTGCACATTAAAAAGTTCACGGCATAAAGAGACGATGAGCGTTGAGCGCACAAATCCTAGTCTACTATGTATATCGGTCGGTTTCTTCACAGTTTTAAATTCCGGTTATTGTGCGTGTGATGCCTTGTGTTGTCACCCGGGTAGGGAGCACAACATCGTTCAGAAACCGCTAGATAAACTCCAGGAAGATAAATTATTTTATCTGCATATCAAGTATTACAACGGGAATATATCATCTTGGAGTGAGCTTTACCGAGCAGCTGACTGACTGTAACCAAACATGACGCGCAGTTTGAATGCTGAACGGAGAATGATGGACAGCTACAGCGGAGGAAAGACATTCAGCTATGGAATGGCTTTAGATGACTTTGTACTAGCAAATCATAAAATACTAATAATGATTGCTGAAAGATCATGTGACAATATATATTTCTGATGATTATTTAATTACCACGACATGCCTAATCTGAGCAAGTGACTGCCTGTCTTGAGTTTTGTCGACAGACGGAGGTGGCACGAAATGTGACGGAGGCGGCCGCTATGCAGGAAAAACCATAGAAAAACCCTGCGGTCATTGTTTAAACTCATCCTACTCCAACCAGGAGTCCGCAAATTTACATTTCCCCATTTCGGAGTCTGTTTCGCAACGTGTGGAGGGCGACACATCACCTAACTGCGCATTTCGCAAAATACGTGACATCACCCATATACGGTGTGCGCGCCCGAGCTGATCTCACTGACATATCACTATTCAGACAGGACTAGTTTTTTTAAATTATATTTACAGTTACAATTCTCATCACCCAACATCTGTGATTTCAAATATAGTGATTTCAAAATAATGTTTTCAGAGATTGAAGTAAAAAAAAACTTTCTCCCACCATTTAGATTTTATTTCTTTTTGTTGTTAAAATCTTGTGAATCTTGTTCAATGTGCAGATTGCCTCTCTCTCAGTCCTTCCCCTCCCCCCTCACTCTCAGGCTCACCCTGGGTGTGTGTGTGTGTGGGGTCTCTCTCTCACCCTGTGAGTTTGTGTGTGTGCCTTTCTCTCTTGATGATGATAATTTACCCCTTTCATATCATAGACTATCACAAATAACTATCACTTGTGAATAAGTAAAAAAAGAACTATACAAATACCTTGAATTAAATACTGGCCTTCTGGACTTATAACATTTTGAGCAGGAAAAGATAACTTTTCACATATTTGAAAGAGATCTATTTCATCCCATGACATTAAAAATCATCTACATTTAAATTACATCATGGGTGTGGCTTGTGGTGATAGTGCCACCAGCTGCTGCAGTAAATGTGACATATTCGAGCGATTTAAAAAAATTATCCTGTTTAAATGCATATTGCCTGCCGTGCACAGTTATGCTGATGCCACCGGCGTGGCGGTGCCACCGGCTTGGGCCCGTCATCGCTGCTCGCAGCTTTAATTATTATTATTATTATTTTATCGACTTCTCGGGCACTTTTGGGGCTCTTACCATGCTCAAAAACTCTTGAAACTTAGCACACACATCGGAATGCGCGGCCATCAGAGCCGGGCTGAAGCTGGTACCCGGGCGTGGCAGGGGGACTCGACAGCGCCCCCTAAAGTGGGGTCTGAAAACTTGGTCTATATATCAAACACACTTGCACGTACATGTATGAAACTCGGTACACATATAGACCTCATTGGGCCAAACAACTTTCGTGCTCTAAGTTACGTGTCAGCCCAACAGGAAGTGAGCTAATATGGGTTGTTCTGAAAACACATGCTCTGGAATTTAATATACTCCTCCGAGGCCATTGTTTCAATCAGTGCCAAACTCGGTCAGCATGAAGTCAAGACACAGAGGATGCTAAATTGCGAGCGGATTTTTGATAACTCAAACGGTTTGGCCGTGGCGAAGCAACGAATTTATGGCGAGAAAAGGGAAACAGGAAGTGTGTAATAACTTGTGCAAACATTGAATGATTTGGATGAAACTTCAGCTGTGTGTTCGTTGTAAGAGGCCGATCACATGGATATGACTTTTGTGAGTCAAAGTTAAAGCGCCACCAACTGGCAGCAGGAAGTGTGTCACTTTCAAAAATGCTTTGAATCCCCATCTTATTTTCACCTGATTGACTTCAAACTTCATCAGTATAATGTGAAAACATGACAGATAGAGACATAGGAATGGATTCCTAATATTTCAAAAAATGTTGCCATGGCAACATGTCAAAGTTTAATAATGTTTTTGGCTGTTTGTGTGCCCTCCCCTCTATCACCACAAGGTGGCAGTGTTGTATTATTTTTGAAACTCCCTTTCTCTGTATGTGTGCTTGTTAATGTGATTCATGAGGACACAAATGTGTATGATGACATGGGTATTACACTGATATTACAACGTAGTGGTTAATGTGGACATGAACTATGACACTATATCACTACAGGACTAATTTTCTAAATGACATTTGAGTTACAATTCTTTTCACCTGACAGCCGTGATTTCATGTACTCATTCAGACAGAACTCTTTTTTTAAAACAGAGGAGTGTGAGTGTGTTTTCTATACATGTGCTTTACAGAAGGTCATGTGCTGTGTTTGCAAAGATCACTTTTGACCCATTTGTCTTTAAATTCATTATTTACTGACATAGTTCAAATTTATAAAAAAAAAAAAAATTCACATTATTTTCTACAAGTGTCTGTTTATAAGTGTCTTTTTTCACAGAAAGTTTGTTTGAACGTGAATATTTGTATAATTCAGTTTCTGAGTTTTTACGTTCTCCTCGTAGGCGATTTATTCAATCTCCACCAAACTCGGTCAACGTGAAACGGAAGCTTAACGCATTAAAAATATTTAACGCAAATAACGCAGCGTCCGTTTTTATATCCATTTTTGCTTAGCGTTACATGATCACGCTCCTATTCATGTAAATGCTTCCAAGCGCGACAAGACACAAGAGAACACGCTGTATGCCAATGTCCTGTGTGTGTGTGTGTGTGTGTGTGTGTCAGTGTCCTGTCTGTGTGTGTGTGTGTGTGTGTGTGTGTGTGTGTGTGTGTGTGTGTGTGTGTGTGTGTGTGTGTGTGTGTGTGTGTGTGTGTGTGTGCAGGCCCGTCGCGACAAGGCAGGCAAACCAAGCAATTGCTTGGGGCCTCGAGCTGGCCTGGGGCACCAAGACAGCGACAGGTTAAGAATAAAATGAAACGACAAACTGTGTGAGCGCCCCATTGATAGTCAATGCAGTAAAGTGCAATGACACTGTTATCGGGATCCCCCTTAAGGGGCCCCTCTCAGAAGTCGCTGACAGCAGCCAGCCAACAACGCGATCTCTGCTGCGGCAAAATACAAAATCTTCGGATTTGAAGCGGAATTTTATGCTTCAGGAAGCCAGAAAAGAAAAAAGAGAAAGGAAGAGGAGGATAAGAAAAAACAAGATAGTGGTATGTGATAAATTACACTGGATAAAATAGCTCTACTTGTCTTGTACAAAAAAAGTGTAAGTTTGCAGCAGGTAGGCTAGCAAAAATATGTTTATGTTAGCTATCGTTACCTGCCTGACGGCAAATGCTGCTTGTAACGAACAGTTAGTGCAACTTTTTTTTCGAACAGACGGAATGACATGAGATTGCTATAGCTTTGTAATATGTTTTGATGAAAGTGGCATAGCATGCTATACTAACTATTATTTATGCTATGCATAAATAACCTGGAATAGTTAATATAGCATGCTATATTAACAATTATTATAAACATTATTTAACCAGAAAGAGGCAGAGGAACATGATTTTTTTCATAGCTTATCTTAATGTGCTAGTGTCGGGATATACGGTAGTGACAGTTTATGCAAATATGACATTATTTTTTTGAGTTACCAATAGATCTTGAACAATTACTTTATTCTGTGGCAATTTTTACACTATTACATTTTGAAGTACAGTATCAGGACAACCCACATGTTTGACTGGTACTGTTTACATGTTTTACTGGTACTGCCCACGTTTTACTGGTACTGTTTATTAAACTATTTAACAAGGTATTATAGTCATCGGTTGCAACTTTACAATAACCATCCAGATAATGTTTATAGACAGTTTACAAAACAACTAGTAACCCTAAAGTATTCCCAAAGTGTTAGGAATATCTGGTCCGTCTATCTATGTAAATGTAATGTTTATAGATGTTTAAAAAATGGTTACTTAAAGGTTTAAAAAAAAATGTAATGATACAGTGGTGTTTTTTGCAAATGTTTTCAAATTTTATGCACAGTATTTGCAACAACAGTATTTGCACTGTAAACCTTTTTATTAATATATAGTGTGGGTGAACTTAAACTGTATGGCTATGCTGCGGTGTGTGTGTGTGTGTGTGTGTGTGTGTGTGTGTGTGTGTGTGTGTGTGTGTGTGTGTGTGTGTGTGTGTGTGTGTCTGTCAGTGTCCTATCTGTGTGGATGCGTCTCATGTCAGCTAATCAAGGGACACTGACACACACACACACACACACACACACACACACACACACACACACACACACACACACACACACACACACACACACACACACACACTCGACGCATAGATAGACTCGCGTCAGTTTCCTGCTCACATCGAGTTCTCTTTTGCTCTTGAACAAACAATAACACAGAGGATTTTGAGTATTCTCATATTAGAGTCTTAAATTAGTTAAATAACGTCTTAAATGAACTTTAAAGAGTTGTGAGGAAATGAGATGCGCGGGACCGCGCGTGAGATCCGCGGTTGTTCTTAAAGTGACAGGAGCACTGATGATGCCTGTCATTAATGTTCATCAAAGAACAACGGGAACAGAGAAAATTGTAGCTTTAATGATGATTCATCTATATTTCATTTATTATTTATGCAGTTAAGGAAGGTTTGATAACTATTACATTTCTGTATAACAGGGAAGGCCATGGGTAAATATAACATTTATTATTTTGGGATATAATCATGGTATATATAACATAATATATATATAACATATATAGGTGGAGGGGTGTTTATTACAACATAATCATGGTTTATGAAGACATTTCATGTGTCCCCGTAAATCAAAATAGCTCTTTAACAGCATATTAAACAATTTTTTAATAAAAATGTAAAAATGCAGAATGTTTTCTGTGATGGTAGGTTTAGGGGTAGTGTGTGTGTGTGTGTGTGTGTGCGATATGTAGGCTTAGGGGTAGTGTAGGGGGATAGAATGTACAGTTTGTACAGTATACAAACCATTAAGTCTATGGAATGCCATCTGCCTGTCTTTCCCCTTCCCCCTCTCTATCTGTGTGTGTGTGTGTGTGGGGGGGGGGGGGGTCTCTCTCTCACCCTGTGAGTTTGTGTGTGTGCCTTTCTCTCAGTCCTTACCCTCCCCCTCACTCTCACTCTATCATTGTGTTGTGTGTGTGTGTGTGTGTGTGTGTGTGTGTGTGTGTGTGTGTGTGTGTGTGTGTGTGTGTGTGTGTGTGTGTGTGTGTGTGTGACTTTCTCTCTTGATCATAATTTAACCCTTTCATATAGGCTATCACAAATAACTATCACTTGAAATAAAAACGTCATGTGATGTGTTTGCCAAGATCACGTATGATGCACATGTCTTTAAATTAATTATTTACTGATATAATATAAATGTATTAAAACATAAATTTCACATGATTTTATAAAAGTGGCTATTTATAATAAACTTCCATAAAATGTAGACACGCATCTTACTCTTACCTGACACTGATATTAAAATCATCTTTGCAGTTTCTGTGATTTGGCTCCATTTATACATTTTTTATAAAAAAAAATTTATTGGACCACCCATATTGAAATGAAAGCATGTTTTATGGTGCATAAGATTGGTGCACAAACGGTAGCTAAGGTAGCTCAAAAACACATGAAGAGAAGTGTTAGAATAAAACAACATCAGCATTCGAATGATATTCTGAACTCATTCCAATTTGACCTTTGACATAATCTGACATGAAATTCTTATAAATTTAATTGATCTCATAGATGTGGCTGTTGTGGTTTGTGGTCATAGCAGCACCAACTGCTGCAGTTAATGTGGTGAATTCAGATGACTTTGACATAGTCCTTTTATGTTTTCCCATTTTAAATGCCTATTGCCTGCCGTGCACAGTTAAACTGATGCCACCGGGGTGGCGGTGCCACCGGCTTGGGCCCGTCATCGCTGCTCGCAGCTTTAATTATTATTATTATTATTATTTTATCGACTTCTCGAGCACTTTTGGGGCCCTTACCATGCTCAAAAACTCTTGAAACTTTGCACACACATCGGAATGCGCGGCCATCAGAGCCGGGCTGAAGCTGGTACCCGGGCGTGGCAGGGGGGCTCGACAGCGCCCCCTAAAGTGGGGTCTGAAAACTTGGTCTATATATCAAACACACTTGCACGTACATGTATGAAACTCGGTACACATATGGACCTCATCGGGCCAAACAACTTTCGTGCTCTAAGTTACGTGTCAGCCCAACAGGAAGTGAGCTAATATGGGTTGTTCTGAAAACACATGCTCTGGAATTTAATATACTCCTCCGAGGCCATTGTTTCAATCAGTGCCAAACTCGGTCAGCATGAAGTCAAGACACAGAGGATGCTAAATTGCGAACGGATTTTTGATATCTTAAACGGTTTGGCCGTGGCGAAGCAACGAATTTATGGCGAGAAAAGGTAAACAGGAAGTGTGTAATAACTTGTGCAAACATTGACTGATTTGGATGAAACTTCAGCTGTGTGTTCGTTGTAAGAGGCCGATCACATGGATATGACTTTTGTGAGTCAAAGTTATAGCGCCACCAACTGGCAGCAGGAAGTGTGTCACTTTCAAAAATGCTTTGAATCACCATCTTATTTTCACACGATTGACTTCAAACTTCATCAGTATAATGTGAAAACATGACAGATAGAGACATATGAATGAATTCCTGATATTTCAAATAATGCTGCCATGGCAACATGTCAAAGTTTAATAATGTTTTTGACTGTTTGTGTGCCCTCCCCTCTATCACCAAAAGGGGGCAGTGTTGTATTATTTTTGAAACTCCCTTTCTCTCTCTCTCTCTCTCTGTGCTTGCTTATGTGATTTATGAGGACACAAATGTGTATGATGACATGGCTATTGGTATTACAACGTAGTGGTTAATGTGGACATGAACTATGACACTATATCACTACAGAACTCATTTTCTAAATCACATTTGAGTTACAATTCTTATCATCTGACAGCCGTGATTTCATGTACTCATTCAGACAGAACTCTTTTTTTAAAACAGAGGAGTGTGAGTGTGTTTTCTATACATGTGCTTTACAGAAGGTCATGTGCTGTGTTTGCAAAGATCACTTTTGACACATTTGTCTTTAAATTCATTATTTACTGACATAGTTCAAATTTATTTTAAAAAAAAATTCACATTATTTTCTACAAGTGTCTGTTTATAAGTGTCTTTTTTTCACAGAAAGTTTTTGTTTGAACGTGAATATTTGTATAATTCAGGGTCTGAGTTTTTACGTTCTCCTCGTAGGTGATTTATTCAATCTCCACCAAACTCGGTCAACGTGAAACGGAAGCTTAACGCATTAAAAATATTTAACGCAAATAACACAGCGTCCGTTTTTATATCCATTTTTGCTTAGCGTTACATGATCACGCTCCTATTCATGTACATGCTTCCAAGCGCGACAAGACACAAGAGAGCGCGCTGTATGCCAGTGTCCTGTCTGTGTGTGTGTTAGTGTCCTGTCTGTGTGTGTGTGTGTGTGTGTGTCCTGTCTGTGTGTGTGTGTATGTGTATGTGTGTGTGTCAGTGTCCTGTCTGTGTGGATGCGTCTCATGTCAGCTATTCAAGGGACACTGACACACACACACACACACACACACACACACACTCGATGCATAGATAGACTCGCGTCAGTTTCCTGCTCACATCGAGTTCTCTTTTGCCTAGGGTTGCCAACTCTCACGCATTTGGCGTGACACTCACGCTTTCAGGCTCTGTCTCACGCTCTCACGCTGCCCAACTTAATCTCACGCCAAATTGCCAAACCTGCTTTTGATATTAAACAATGTCTAAGCTTTTACATTTTTTAAAGTTTTAATGCGAAATTCAAACAATAAATAGCGTTTTGGCGCTAATATGGCATAACAGTTAAAGCCAGAGTGTTGAAAAACCATTCGGAGTTGCGACATGCTCTATCATCTCCCGGCGGCGCGCGCAGTCGTGCTTCACAGAAATCTCAATACTTCTAGCGCTGTGTCAATACATTTGAATGGCTTGATACACAACAGCTCCACTTTACAGGGGTTTGCAGCAAGTTTTGGTAAACAGTACAGCATAGTGTGCATTGATTATTACATCAACCATACAGGATCGTTTTATAATGGAGAGTAATGCAACAATGTTAACATTAATGTTAATGTTTTTTATTGTACTTAGCCTTCAGGTATTCCATACTAATTGGTCATACTCATACTAATTGATGGTCAAATGTGACCATACACCTTAACTATTTTTCAATTAAATAAATGTTCTATATTTTAGTTCAATAATATTTATTGAATATTTTGAGGAGATCTTTTGGTACTAAATACTAGTTGTGCAATATTTATTGTCAATAATGACCACTTAAAATATTTTTCTTCTAATATTTGTATTATTTGTATTACAATTAGTATAGTAATAAGGTTAAATTAGAGAATTATTTTTCAAAGAGGCAAATTAGAGTCATTTTGTGGAGTCAGCCTGTCATTAATGTTCATCAAAGAACAACGGGAACAGAGAAAATTGTAGCTTTAATGATGATTCATCTATATTTCATTTATTATTTATACAGTTAAGGAAGGTTTGATAACTATTACATTTCTGTATAACAGGGAAGGCCATGGGTAAATATAACATTTATTATTTTCATTTATTATTTATTTATTCCATTTATTATCATTTATTATTACTATACTCTCCTTGAAGTTTACTTCCCGCTACTTTTTCCCTCTTCCTCCCAACCGCGGCTGCAACTGTCTTCTTCTTCTTCGATAGTAGCCTAAGCCAGTGTTTCCCAACCTTTTTTCAGTCATTTTATCATACGTTACGCTAGGGGTGTAACGGTACAGATTGCTCACGGTTCGGTTTGTATCACGGTTTAAGGTTCCCCGTTTCGGTACGGTTCAGTATTTGCTATGTTCAGGGAAAAAAGGACTACTGTCAAATAAAACAAAAGAAAATAATAAGAACAAATCATTTAAATACAAGCAGCAGCACAAATAAATACTATTGAGCAAAGATACTAATAAAATAAACTATGCTTTTCAGGTTTTTCAGGTACGTCTAACATTAGTTTTCAGGTACAGAAATTGATCAAATGTAAAATAACATTGCATATATGACTGTATAAATTAAAGATTAATCCTATTAAACTTACAAAAGTTATTCAATCAAGAGCAGTGAGTGATGCCCTTGTCTTTTGTTTGACATTAAACAGACAGCAGTAAAGGCTACTGCCCCTTTAAGACCTCGGATATGCGTTGTCTTTTCTGGACTGTATAAAGCTTACTTAAGCCATTTACAGACTATGTCTGCTAGAATACTCATCAATATGTTGACATACTTTTTGCGTGAGTTTGTCCATTCAAGAGCAAGACTTGAAAGAGAACTCAATATTTGCGCGCTGAGAGACGTGTGCGCGCTCTCGGATGAGTGCACGGAAAATTTTCTCACAGTGCGCGCGACTTCTCATTCGCGTCTTCTGGCACTAAACCAGATAGTTGCGTGTTCTGAGTTAACACAATCAGAACGTAAAAATACGGGATATTTTACGGGAAAATACTAAAACGGGAAGACAGCGGGAAAAGAGCTAAAATACGTGAGAAACCCGGAAAAAACGGGAGGGTTGACAGCTATGGTGTGTGTGTGTGTGTGTGTGCGATATGTAGGCTTAGGGGTAGTGTAGGGGGATAGAATGTACAGTTTGTACAGTATACAAACCATTAAGTCTATGGAATGCCATCTGCCTGTCTTTCCCCTTCCCCCTCTCTATCTGTGTGTGTGTGTGGGGAGGGGGGGGGGTCTCTCTCTCACCCTGTGAGTTTGTGTGTGTGCCTTTCTCTCAGTCCTTCCCCTCCCCCTCACTCTCACTCTATCATTGTGTGTGTGTGTGTGTGTGTGTGTGTGTGTGTGTGTGTGTGTGTGTGTGTGTGTGTGTGTGTGTGTGTGTGTGTGTGTGTGTGTGTGACTTTCTCTCTTGATCATAATTTAACCCTTTCATATAGGCTATCACAAATAACTATCACTTGAAATAAAAACGTCATGTGATGTGTTTGCCAAGATCACGTATGATGCACATGTCTTTAAATTAATTATTTACTGATATAATATAAATGTATTAAAACATAAATTTCACATGATTTTATAAAAGTGGCTATTTATAATAAACTTCCATAAAATGTAGACACGCATCTTACTCTTACCTGACACTGATATTAAAATCATCTTTGCAGTTTCTGTGATTTGGCTCCATTTATACATTTTTTATTAAAAAAATTTTATTGGACCACCCATATTGAAATTAAAGCATGTTTTATGGTGCATAAGATTGGTGCACAAATGGTAGCTAAGGTAGCTCAAAAACACATGAAGAGAAGTGTTAGAATAAAACAACATCAGCATTCGAATGGTATTCTGAACTCATTCCAATTTGACCTTTGACATAATCTGACATGAAATTCATATAAATTTAATTGATCTCATAGATGTGGCTGTTGTGGTTTGTGGTCATAGCAGCACCAAATGCTGCAGTTAATGTGGTGAATTCAGATGACTTTGACATAGTCCTTTTATGTTTTCCCATTTTAAATGCCTATTGCCTGCCGTGCACAGTTAAACTGATGCCACCGGGGTGGCGGTGCCACCGGCTTGGGCCCGTCATCGCTGCTCGCAGCTTTAATTCTTTTTCTTTTTATTTATTTTTTTTTTATTTTTTTTTTCGACTTCTCGGGTACTTTTGGGGCACTTAACATGCTCGAAAACTCTTGAAACTTTGCACACACGTCGGAATGCGCGGCCATCAGAGCCGGGCTGAAGCTGGTACCTGGGCGTGGCAGGGGGACTCGACAGCGCCCCCTAGAACGCGCTTAGAAACTTGGTCCATGTATCAAACACACTTGCACGTACATGTATGAATCTCGGTACACATATAGACCTTATCGGGCCGAACAACTTTCGTGCTCATAGTTATGCGTCAGCCCAACAGGAAGTGAGCTATTATGGGTTGTTCGGAAAACCCATGCTCTGGAATTTAATATACTCCTCCGAGGCCATTGTTTCGATCATTGCCAAACTCGGTCAGCATGAAGTGAACATATCCAGGATGCTAAATTGCGAGCGGATTTTTTATATGTCAAACGGTTTGGCTGTGGCGAAGCAACGAATTTATGGCGAGAAAAGGGAAACAGGAAGTGTGTTTTAACTTGTGCAAATATTGACTGATTTGGATGAAACTTCAGCTGTGTGTTCGTTGTAAGAGGCCGATCACATGGATATGACTTTTGTGAGTCAAAGTTATAGCGCCACCAACTGGCAGCAGGAAGTGTGTCACTTTCAAAAATGCTTTGAATCACCATCTTATTTTCACCTGATTTACTTCAAACTTCATCAGTATAATGTGAAAACATGACAGATAGAGACGTATGAAATGGATTCCTAAAATTTCAAATACTGTTGCCATGGCAACGTGTCAAAGTTTAATAATCTTTTGGCTGTTTTGAGGCTCTTAGCATGCTTGAAATTGCTTGAAACTGCTTGAAACTCAACACACACATCAGAGATGTCAGTCAGTACACATGGGCAAAGCCTCAGAAACGGGCGGGGATGAGGGGCTCTCTAGCGCCACCTTTTGACAAAAGTGAAGGGCTTCGTTTCATCTACAATCACCAAACTCAGTATATATATTGACCTCATCGAGCCGGACAACTTTCTAATTTACAGTCATTAGCTCCGACCAACAGGAAGTCAGATATTTTGGTTTGAAGGTGACTTTTTGGTTAAATCGGGGTCTGAGTTTTTACGTTCTCCTCGTAGGCGATTTATTCAATCTCCACCAAACTCGGTCAACATGAAACAAAGATACGGAAGATGCTAAAATGCGAACGAATATTGGATATCTCAAACGGTGTTGCCATGGCGAGGGATTAAATAAGGACAAAAAAGGGGAACAGAAATTGTCTAATATCTTGTAAAATCATATTTTGATTTCAATTAAATTAAGATTGTATGTTTGGTAATTGAATGTAGATTAATTTAAAATTACTATAATATTTTTCAGAAGAATATATATATTTTTTATAAATATTTATTTGAATAGTCTAATGTGCCTGCATGTGTGTGCTGCCCTTCCCTCAATGAACACAAGATGGCAGCATTGTGTTAGTTTTGAAGCAGGATAAAAAACCTTGTTTCTCTCTCTCTCTCTCTCTCTCTCTCTCTCTCTCTCTCTCTCTCTCTCTCTCTCTCTCTCTCTCTCTCTCTCTCTCTCTCTCTCTCTCTCTGTCTATCTCTCTCTCTCTCTCTCTCTCTCTCTCTGTGTGTGTGTGTGTGTGTGTGTGTGTGTGTGTGTGTGTGTGTGTGTGTGTGTGTGTGTGTGTGTGTGTGTGTGTGTGTGTGTGTGTGTTTCTGAGGACATACATTTGTAGACATTTCATGTGTCCCCATACATATATTGTTCTCTTCGAGCCGGACAACTTTCTAATTTACAGTCATTAGCTCCGACCAACAGGAAGTCAGATATTTTGGTTCGAAGGTGAATTTTTGTGTAATTCAGGGTCTGAGTTTTTACGTTCTCCTCGTAGGCGATTTATTCAATCTCCACCAAACTCGGTCAACATGAAACAAAGATACGGAAGATGCTAAAATGTGTGTGTGTGTGTGTGTGTGTGTGTGTGTGTGTGTGTGTGTGTGTGTGTGTGTGTGTGTGTGTGTGTGTGTGTGTGTGTGTGTGGTACTGCGCCCCTCATGAATATTCGCTCCCGTTTATCGTAATGTCAGATTTTGTCAGACCACTGTGTACAAGTGCGTTTATTCAGGATAGAAACAGCACCTGAGAAAACATCTGTGATTTGGACCTGTTTGCAGCAACTATTAAAAGAAAGGTAAGTTAATCTGCAGTTTAATCGCTTGTGGCTAAGTTTGGCTTGTTTGTGCGTGTTTTATAAGCTCTTTTCTGCTCGTTTTGCAGTCAGAAAGCAGCTAGCGCCTGATGCTAACGGCGCTAGCATAGTCATTCTGATCCCAGACTGTCAGGAGAGAATCAGAGATGCTTGTAAGATTTAATTTGTTTTAGATTCCAATATAATTGTAAATAACTTATTTTGAGCACATAAATCAGTCTAGCCATCGTAACAATGCATTGTCATGACTACAGTCTGTGAAGGGGATACAGTATCCTGACATGCTACTGTTAAATATTACTGCAGTTTAACGTTAGCTTGGTTTAAAGTTATTATTATTATTATATTATTATTAAGAAACAAAGCGATCAAGATATGCTTTTATTCCTCCTGAATGTAATAAAATATACTCTGTACCAATAGAACTGTAAGTATTAATTTTCATTATGAAAACAATCTTGCTGAAGAATGTCAAATTAAATGCAATGCTCATAATTATTGGTGTTTTTCTCTATTTCAGCAGACACATCAGATAATGGCTGAAATGAGAAAGCTCAAGCCACTGGAGGAGGCCGTAAAGTTTTCACTTCAGAGGAAAGAATGGTCTGATAGAGCTAAGTTTAAGTGAAAGAGCTACGGCTAACTTATCTTAAAATTTTCCACCCTGTTGATTCCGCCCTGTTAGATCTATAAACCTAACAGGGTGGACATTCTAATAGAATAAATCGTATTTAGTGTATATTGCAAATTCTATAAACACATATATGCATATATAAATATTATAAAACCGTGTTATAGGTGCAGTGCCACACATTACTGATGGCAAATCATGCAGGACAGTGAGGGAAAACTCCTCCACTGTTATGGTCTTCCACCCTGTTAGGCGAGTCATTTTTAAATAATAATTTGACTGCAACGTTAAATGTTTTGCATACTTATGTTTTATTTTGGGAGGTGAGGATCATTAACAGCATATACAATATATGTTTTTGAACACATTTTTTTATTATTTACCATCCTGTTGGCAAAAATGGGTACAAAAAGTACCTGTTCTTAATAATCAAGACATTCTATTCATCAATAATAGTTTTGTTATTGTTTCAAGAATTTAAAAAAATACCATGATGGCATAAGGGACATATACTATCCAAGAAAAACTTGTTATTGTTTAACATTAACATTTTGTGATAACTATGTATATGTCCCTAAAAGGGTGGAACATCTTCACGGCCCGTGTCTGAACAATGAATCTACCCATAATTATTATTTTTTTAGTCCCTGAGCTTGACCAATATGTATTCCGACTAGTTAAACATGTCACCATTTTGGTAGAATGCTAAAAACATGAAAATCATGTACTTTTTTTTCAAACATTTATGAAGCCAAAATGTTACCGCATACCAGGAATGACCCAGCTATAGTTTCTAACTGTGTTGCTATTTGATTAGAAAAAAGAAAGACAAAAGTGAACATTGGCCTGCATGGTAGCCTAATGAGGTGCCGTCAATGGTCTTCCTTTGTAAATAAACCCTTATTGTAACAAATGATATAGTTAAACAATTACAAGAACTATATGTTAGATCTAAGGCTGAGAACAAGTTAGAAAGAGCTTTAAAATACGGACCTTCTTGAATTATTGAATAAACAATCCCCCCATAACCACGCCCCCAACAAAGCCCCGCCCCCTCTGGTGAGTACCGGCACTTTATTTTTTCCACTACAAGCACTGGCGTTGGTAATGGTACTCCTGGTTTACTGGAATGGGGTTCAATTCCCTACTGTGTCCTTGTTATTTTGTACCAACTACATAGAATGTAATAGTTTAATTACATTTAAACTAACTACACATTATATATACAAGTGTTCCCACAAATAAAGTATAAATCATGTAAATTACTACATGTAATATATGGTATTCTGAACTCATTATGATTTGACCTTTGACATCATCTGACATGAAATTAATTTAAATGTAATTGATCTCATAGATGTGGTCCTATATGTGATCCTATGACATTACAATTCATCTATATTTAAATTACATCATGGGTGTGGCTTATGGTCATAATTGCACCAGCTGCTGCAGTAAATGTGGCATATTCGAGTGATTTTTAAAATATTCTCCTGTTTAAATGCATATTGCCTGCCATGCACAGTTAAGCTGATGCCACCGGCGTGGCGGTGCCACCGGCTTGAGCCCGTCATCGCTGCTCGCAGCTTTAATTAGGGCCCAAGCCCAAAGGGCGCAGAGCCCTATTGTTCCCCTAAGGATTATTCTTTGTTTTTTTTTTTATTTATTTTTTCGACTTCTCGGGTACTTTTGGGGCACTTAACATGCTCGAAAACTCTTGAAACTTTGCACACACGTCGGAATCCGCGGCCATCAGAGCCGGGCTGAAGCTGGTACCCGGGCGTGGCAGGGGGGCTCGACAGCGCCACCTAAAGTGGGGTCTGAAAACTTGGTCTATATATCAAACACACTTGCACGTACATGTATGAAACTCGGTACACATATAGACCTCATCGGGCCGAACAACTTTCGTGCTCATAGTTATGTGTCAGCCCAACAGGAAGTGAGCTATTATGGGTTGTTCGGAAAACGCATGCTCTGGAATTTAATATACTCCTCCGAGGCCATTGTTTCGATCATTGCCAAACTCGGTCAGCATGAAGTCAAGACACAGAGGATGCTAAATTGCGAACGGATTTTTGATATCTTAAACGGTTTGGCCGTGGCGAAGCAACGAATTTATGGCGAGAAAAGGTAAACAGGAAGTGTGTAATAACTTGTGCAAACATTGACTGATTTGGATGAAACTTCAGCTGTGTGTTCGTTGTAAGAGGCCGATCACATGGATATGACTTTTGTGAGTCAAAGTTATAGCGCCACCAACTGGCAGCAGGAAGTGTGTCACTTTCAAAAATGCTTTGAATCACCATCTTATTTTCACACGATTGACTTCAAACTTCATCAGTATAATGTGAAAACATGACAGATAGAGACATATGAATGAATTCCTGATATTTCAAATAATGCTGCCATGGCAACATGTCAAAGTTTAATAATGTTTTTGGCTGTTTGTGTGCCCTCCCCTCTATCACCAAAAGGGGGCAGTGTTGTATTATTTTTGAAACTCCCTTTCTCTCTCTCTCTCTCTCTCTCTCTCTGTGCTTGCTTATGTGATTTATGAGGACACAAATGTGTATGATGACATGGGTATTGGTATTACAACGTAGTGGTTAATGTGGACATGAACTATGACACTATATCACTACAGGACTCATTTTCTAAATGACATTTGAGTTACAATTCTTATCACCTGACAGCCGTGATTTCATGTACTCATTCAGACAGAACTCTTTTTTTAAAACAGAGGAGTGTGAGTGTGTTTTCTATACATGTGCTTTACAGAAGGTCATGTGCTGTGTTTGCAAAGATCACTTTTGACACATTTGTCTTTAAATTCATTATTTACTGACATAGTTCAAATTTATTTTAAAAAAAAATTCACATTATTTTCTACAAGTGTCTGTTTATAAGTGTCTTTTTTTCACAGAAAGTTTTTGTTTGAACGTGAATATTTGTATAATTCAGGGTCTGAGTTTTTACGTTCTCCTCGTAGGTGATTTTATTCAATCTCCACCAAACTCGGTCAACGTGAAACGGAAGCTTAACGCATTAAAAATATTTAACGCAAATAACACAGCGTCCGTTTTTATATCCATTTTTGCTTAGCGTTACATGATCACGCTCCTATTCATGTACATGCTTCCAAGCGCGACAAGACACAAGAGAGCGCGCTGTATGCCAGTGTCCTGTCTGTGTGTGTGTTAGTGTCCTGTCTGTGTGTGTGTGTGTGTGTGTGTGTGTGTGTGTGTGTGTGTGTGTGTGTGTGTGTGTGTGTGTGTGTCCTGTCTGTGTGTGTGTGTATGTGTATGTGTGTGTGTCAGTGTCCTGTCTGTGTGGATGCGTCTCATGTCAGCTATTCAAGGGACACTGACACACACACACACACACACACACACACACACACACACACACACACACACACACACACACACACACACACACACACACACACACACACACACACACACACACACACTCGATGCATAGATAGACTCGCGTCAGTTTCCTGCTCACATCGAGTTCTCTTTTGCCTAGGGTTGCCAACTCTCACGCATTTGGCGTGACACTCACGCTTTCAGGCTCTGTCTCACGCTCTCACGCTGCCCAACTTAATCTCACGCCAAATTGCCAAACCTGCTTTTGATATTAAACAATGTCTAAGCTTTTACATTTTTTAAAGTTTTAATGCGAAATTCAAACAATAAATAGCGTTTTGGCGCTAATATGGCATTACAGTTAAAGCCAGAGTGTTGAAAAACCATACGGAGTTGCGACATGCTCTATCATCTCCCGGCGGCGCGCGCAGTCGTGCTTCACAGAAATCTCAATACTTCTAGCGCTGTGTCAATACATTTGAATGGCTTGATACACAACAGCTCCACTTTACAGGGGTTTGCAGCAAGTTTTGGTAAACAGTACAGCATAGTGTGCATTGATTATTACATCAACCATACAGGATCGTTTTATAATGGAGAGTAATGCAACAATGTTAACATTAATGTTAATGTTTTTTATTGTACTTAGCCTTCAGGTATTCCATACTAATTGGTCATACTCATACTAATTGATGGTCAAATGTGACCATACACCTTAACTATTTTTCAATTAAATAAATGTTCTATATTTTAGTTCAATAATATTTATTGAATATTTTGAGGAGATCTTTTGGTACTAAATACTAGTTGTGCAATATTTATTGTCAATAATGACCACTTAAAATATTTTTCTTCTAATATTTGTATTATTTATATTACAATTAGTATAGTAATAAGGTTAAATTAGAGAATTATTTTTCAAAGAGGCAAATTAGAGTCATTTTGTGGAGTCAGCCTGTCATTAATGTTCATCAAAGAACAACGGGAACAGAGAAAATTGTAGCTTTAATGATGATTCATCTATATTTCATTTATTATTTATACAGTTAAGGAAGGTTTGATAACTATTACATTTCTGTATAACAGGGAAGGCCATGGGTAAATATAACATTTATTATTTTCATTTATTATTTATTTATTCCATTTATTATCATTTATTATTACTATACTCTCCTTGAAGTTTACTTCCCGCTACTTTTTCCCTCTTCCTCCCAACCGCGGCTGCAACTGTCTTCTTCTTCTTCGATAGTAGCCTAAGCCAGTGTTTCCCAACCTTTTTTCAGTCATTTTATCATACGTTACGCTAGGGGTGTAACGGTACAGATTGCTCACGGTTCGGTTTGTATCACGGTTTAAGGTTCCCCGTTTCGGTACGGTTCAGTATTTGCTATGTTCAGGGAAAAAAGGACTACTGTCAAATAAAACAAAAGAAAATAATAAGAACAAATCATTTAAATACAAGCAGCAGCACAAATAAATACTATTGAGCAAAGATACTAATAAAATAAACTATGCTTTTCAGGTTTTTCAGGTACGTCTAACATTAGTTTTCAGGTACAGAAATTGATCAAATGTAAAATAACATTGCATATATGACTGTATAAATTAAAGATTAATCCTATTAAACTTACAAAAGTTATTCAATCAAGAGCAGTGAGTGATGCCCTTGTCTTTTGTTTGACATTAAACAGACAGCAGTAAAGGCTACTGCCCCTTTAAGACCTCGGATATGCGTCGTCTTTTCTGGACTGTATAAAGCTTACTTAAGCCATATACAGACTATGTCTGCTAGAATACTCATCAATATGTTGACATACTTTTTGCGTGAGTTTGTCCATTCAAGAGCAAGACTTGAAAGAGAACTCAATATTTGCGCGCTGAGAGACGTGTGCGCGCTCTCGGATGAGTGCACGGAAAATTTTCTCACAGTGCGCGCGACTTCTCATTCGCGTCTTCTGGCACTAAACCAGATAGTTGCGTGTTCTGAGTTAACACAATCAGAACGTAAAAATACGGGATATTTTACGGGAAAATACTAAAACGGGAAGACAGCGGGAAAAGAGCTAAAATACGTGAGAAACCCGGAAAAAACGGGAGGGTTGACAGCTATGGTGTGTGTGTGTGTGTGTGCGATATGTAGGCTTAGGGGTAGTGTAGGGGGATAGAATGTACAGTTTGTACAGTATACAAACCATTAAGTCTATGGAATGCCATCTGCCTGTCTTTCCCCTTCCCCCTCTCTATCTGTGTGTGTGTGTGTGTGTGGGGGGGGGGGGGGGGTCTCTCTCACCCTGTGAGTTTGTGTGTGTGCCTTTCTCTCAGTCCTTCCCCTCCCCCTCACTCTCACTCTATCATTGTGTGTGTGTGTGTGTGTGTGTGTGTGTGTGTGACTTTCTCTCTTGATCATAATTTAACCCTTTCATATAGGCTATCACAAATAACTATCACTTGAAATAAAAACGTCATGTGATGTGTTTGCCAAGATCACGTATGATGCACATGTCTTTAAATTAATTATTTACTGATATAATATAAATGTATTAAAACATAAATTTCACATGATTTTATAAAAGTGGCTATTTATAATAAACTTCCATAAAATGTAGACACGCATCTTACTCTTACCTGACACTGATATTAAAATCATCTTTGCAGTTTCTGTGATTTGGCTCCATTTATACATTTTTTATTAAAAAAAATTTATTGGACCACCCATATTGAAATGAAAGCATGTTTTATGGTGCATAAGATTGGTGCACAAACGGTAGCTAAGGTAGCTCAAAAACACATGAAGAGAAGTGTTAGAATAAAACAACATCAGCATTCGAATGGTATTCTGAACTCATTCCAATTTGACCTTTGACATAATCTGACATGAAATTCATATAAATTTAATTGATCTCATAGATGTGGCTGTTGTGGTTTGTGGTCATAGCAGCACCAACTGCTGCAGTTAATGTGGTGAATTCAGATGACTTTGACATAGTCCTTTTATGTTTTCCCATTTTAAATGCCTATTGCCTGCCGTGCACAGTTAAACTGATGCCACCGGGGTGGCGGTGCCACCGGCTTGGGCCCGTCATCGCTGCTCGCAGCTTTAATTATTATTATTATTATTATTATTATTTTATCTACTTCTCGGGCACTTTTGGGGCCCTTACCATGCTCAAAAACTCTTGAAACTTTGCACACACATCGGAATGCGCGGCCATCAGAGCCGGGCTGAAGCTGGTACCCGGGCGTGGCAGGGGGGCTCGACAGCGCCCCCTAAAGTGGGGTCTGAAAACTTGGTCTATATATCAAACACACTTGCACGTACATGTATGAAACTCGGTACACATATAGACCTCATCGGGCCAAACAACTTTCGTGCTCTAAGTTACGTGTCAGCCCAACAGGAAGTGAGCTAATATGGGTTGTTCTGAAAACACATGCTCTGGAATTTAATATACTCCTCCGAGGCCATTGTTTCAATCAGTGCCAAACTCGGTCAGCATGAAGTCAAGACACAGAGGATGCTAAATTGCGAACAGATTTTTGATATCTTAAACGGTTTGGCCGTGGCGAAGCAACGAATTTATGGCGAGAAAAGGTAAACAGGAAGTGTGTAATAACTTGTGCAAACATTGACTGATTTGGATGAAACTTCAGCTGTGTGTTCGTTGTAAGAGGCCGATCACATGGATATGACTTTTGTGAGTCAAAGTTATAGCGCCACCAACTGGCAGCAGGAAGTGTGTCACTTTCAAAAATGCTTTGAATCACCATCTTATTTTCACACGATTGACTTCAAACTTCATCAGTATAATGTGAAAACATGACAGATAGAGACATATGAATGAATTCCTGATATTTCAAATAATGCTGCCATGGCAACATGTCAAAGTTTAATAATGTTTTTGACTGTTTGTGTGCCCTCCCCTCTATCACCAAAAGGGGGCAGTGTTGTATTATTTTTGAAACTCCCTTTCTCTCTCTCTCTCTCTCTGTGCTTGCTTATGTGATTTATGAGGACACAAATGTGTATGATGACATGGCTATTGGTATTACAACGTAGTGGTTAATGTGGACATGAACTATGACACTATATCACTACAGAACTCATTTTCTAAATCACATTTGAGTTACAATTCTTATCATCTGACAGCCGTGATTTCATGTACTCATTCAGACAGAACTCTTTTTTTAAAACAGAGGAGTGTGAGTGTGTTTTCTATACATGTGCTTTACAGAAGGTCATGTGCTGTGTTTGCAAAGATCACTTTTGACACATTTGTCTTTAAATTCATTATTTACTGACATAGTTCAAATTTATTTTTAAAAAAAATTCACATTATTTTCTACAAGTGTCTGTTTATAAGTGTCTTTTTTTCACAGAAAGTTTTTGTTTGAACGTGAATATTTGTATAATTCAGGGTCTGAGTTTTTACGTTCTCCTCGTAGGTGATTTATTCAATCTCCACCAAACTCGGTCAACGTGAAACGGAAGCTTAACGCATTAAAAATATTTAACGCAAATAACACAGCGTCCGTTTTTATATCCATTTTTGCTTAGCGTTACATGATCACGCTCCTATTCATGTACATGCTTCCAAGCGCGACAAGACACAAGAGAGCGCGCTGTATGCCAGTGTCCTGTCTGTGTGTGTGTTAGTGTCCTGTCTGTGTGTGTGTGTGTGTGTGTGTGTGTGTGTCCTGTCTGTGTGTGTGTGTATGTGTATGTGTATGTGTGTGTGTCAGTGTCCTATCTGTGTGGATGCGTCTCATGTCAGCTATTCAAGGGACACTGACACACACACACACACACACACACACACACACACACACACTCGATGCATAGATAGACTCGCGTCAGTTTCCTGCTCACATCGAGTTCTCTTTTGCCTAGGGTTGCCAACTCTCACGCATTTGGCGTGACACTCACGCTTTCAGGCTCTGTCTCACGCTCTCACGCTGCCCAACTTAATCTCACGCCAAATTGCCAAACCTGCTTTTGATATTAAACAATGTCTAAGCTTTTACATTTTTTAAAGTTTTAATGCGAAATTCAAACAATAAATAGCGTTTTGGCGCTAATATGGCATAACAGTTAAAGCCAGAGTGTTGAAAAACCATTCGGAGTTGCGACATGCTCTATCATCTCCCGGCGGCGCGTGCAGTCGTGCTTCACAGAAATCTCAATACTTCTAGCGCTGTGTCAATACATTTGAATGGCTTGATACACAACAGCTCCACTTTACAGGGGTTTGCAGCAAGTTTTGGTAAACAGTACAGCATAGTGTGCATTGATTATTACATCAACCATACAGGATCGTTTTATAATGGAGAGTAATGCAACAATGTTAACATTAATGTTAATGTTTTTTATTGTACTTAGCCTTCAGGTATTCCATACTAATTGGTCATACTCATACTAATTGATGGTCAAATGTGACCATACACCTTAACTATTTTTCAATTAAATAAATGTTCTATATTTTAGTTCAATAATATTTATTGAATATTTTGAGGAGATCTTTTGGTACTAAATACTAGTTGTGCAATATTTATTGTCAATAATGACCACTTAAAATATTTTTCTTCTAATATTTGTATTATTTATATTACAATTAGTATAGTAATAAGGTTAAATTAGAGAATTATTTTTCAAAGAGGCAAATTAGAGTCATTTTGTGGAGTCAGCCTGTCATTAATGTTCATCAAAGAACAACGGGAACAGAGAAAATTGTAGCTTTAATGATGATTCATCTATATTTCATTTATTATTTATACAGTTAAGGAAGGTTTGATAACTATTACATTTCTGTATAACAGGGAAGGCCATGGGTAAATATAACATTTATTATTTTCATTTATTATTTATTTATTCCATTTATTATCATTTATTATTACTATACTCTCCTTGAAGTTTACTTCCCGCTACTTTTTCCCTCTTCCTCCCAACCGCGCGGCTGCAACTGTCTTCTTCTTCTTCGATAGTAGCCTAAGCCAGTGTTTCCCAACCTTTTTTCAGTCATTTTATCATACGTTACGCTAGGGGTGTAACGGTACAGATTGCTCACGGTTCGGTTTGTATCACGGTTTAAGGTTCACCGTTTCGGTACGGTTCAGTATTTGCTATGTTCAGGGAAAAAAGGACTACTGTCAAATAAAACAAAAGAAAATAATAAGAACAAATCATTTAAATACAAGCAGCAGCACAAATAAATACTATTGAGCAAAGATACTAATAAAATAAACTATGCTTTTCAGGTTTTTCAGGTACGTCTAACATTAGTTTTCAGGTAGGCCTACAGAAATTGATCAAATGTAAAATAACATTGCATATATGACTGTATAAATTAAAGATTAATCCTATTAAACTTACAAAAGTTATTCAATCAAGAGCAGTGAGTGATGCCCTTGTCTTTTGTTTGACATTAAACAGACAGCAGTAAAGGCTACTGCCCCTTTAAGACCTCGGATATGCGTTGTCTTTTCTGGACTGTATAAAGCTTACTTAAGCCATATACAGACTATGTCTGCTAGAATACTCATCAATATGTTGACATACTTTTTGCGTGAGTTTGTCCATTCAAGAGCAAGACTTGAAAGAGAACTCAATATTTGCGCGCTGAGAGACGTGTGCGCGCTCTCGGATGAGTGCACGGAAAATTTTCTCACAGTGCGCGCGACTTCTCATTCGCGTCTTCTGGCACTAAACCAGATAGTTGCGTGTTCTGAGTTAACACAATCAGAACGTAAAAATACGGGATATTTTACGGGAAAATACTAAAACGGGAAGACAGCGGGAAAAGAGCTAAAATACGTGAGAAACCCGGAAAAAACGGGAGGGTTGACAGCTATGGTGTGTGTGTGTGTGTGTGTGCGATATGTAGGCTTAGGGGTAGTGTAGGGGGATAGAATGTACAGTTTGTACAGTATACAAACCATTAAGTCTATGGAATGCCATCTGCCTGTCTTTCCCCTTCCCCCTCTCTATCTGTGTGTGTGTGTGGGGAGGGGGGGGGTCTCTCTCTCTCACCCTGTGAGTTTGTGTGTGTGCCTTTCTCTCAGTCCTTCCCCTCCCCCTCACTCTCACTCTATCATTGTGTGTGTGTGTGTGTGTGTGTGTGTGTGTGTGTGTGTGTGTGTGTGTGACTTTCTCTCTTGATCATAATTTAACCCTTTCATATAGGCTATCACAAATAACTATCACTTGAAATAAAAACGTCATGTGATGTGTTTGCCAAGATCACGTATGATGCACATGTCTTTAAATTAATTATTTACTGATATAATATAAATGTATTAAAACATAAATTTCACATGATTTTATAAAAGTGGCTATTTATAATAAACTTCCATAAAATGTAGACACGCATCTTACTCTTACCTGACACTGATATTAAAATCATCTTTGCAGTTTCTGTGATTTGGCTCCATTTACACATTTTTTATTAAAAAAATTTTATTGGACCACCCATATTGAAATTAAAGCATGTTTTATGGTGCATAAGATTGGTGCACAAATGGTAGCTAAGGTAGCTCAAAAACACATGAAGAGAAGTGTTAGAATAAAACAACATCAGCATTCGAATGGTATTCTGAACTCATTCCAATTTGACCTTTGACATAATCTGACATGAAATTCTTATAAATTTAATTGATCTCATAGATGTGGCTGTTGTGGTTTGTGGTCATAGCAGCACCAACTGCTGCAGTTAATGTGGTGAATTCAGATGACTTTGACATAGTCCTTTTATGTTTTCCCATTTTAAATGCCTATTGCCTGCCGTGCACAGTTAAACTGATGCCACCGGGGTGGCGGTGCCACCGGCTTGGGCCCGTCATCGCTGCTCGCAGCTTTAATTCTTTTTTTTTTTTTTTTTTTTTTTCGACTTCTCGGGTACTTTTGGGGCACTTAACATGCTCGAAAACTCTTGAAACTTCGCACAGGCGTCGGAATGCGCGGCCATCAGAGCCGGGCTGAAGCTGGTACCCGGGCGTGGCAGGGGGGCTCGACAGCGCCCCCTAAAGTGGGGTCTGAAAACTTGGTCCATATATCAAACACACTTGCACGTACATGTTTGAAACTTGGTACACATATAGACCTCATCGGGCCAAACAACTTTCGTGCTCTAAGTTATGCGTCAGCCCTACAGGAAGTGAGCTATTATGGGTTGTTCGGAAAACGCATGCTCTGGAATTTAATATACTCCTCCGAGGCCATTGTTTCGATCATTGCCAAACTCGGTCAGCATTAAGTGAACATATCCAGGATGCTAAATTGCGAGCGGATTTTTGATATCTCGAAAAGTCTGGCCGTGGCGATGCAACGAATTTATGGCGAGAAAAGGGAAACAGGAAGTGTGTTTTAACTTGTGCAAACATTGACTGGTTTGGATGAAACTTCAGCTGTGTGTTCGTTGTAAGAGGCCGATCACATGGATATGACTTTTGTGAGTCAAAGTTATAGCGCCACCAACTGGCAGCAGGAAGTGTGTCACTTTCAAAAATGCTTTGAATCACCATCTTATTTTCCCCAGATTTATTTCAAACTTCATCAGTATAATGTGAAAACATGACAGATAGAGACGTATGAAATGGATTCCTGAAATTTCAAATACTGTTGCCATGGCAACGTGTCAAAGTTTAATAATCTTTTGGCTGTTCTGAGGCTCTTAGCATGCTTGAAATTGCTTGAAACTGCTTGAAACTCAACACACACATCAGAGATGTTAGTCAGTACACATGGGCAAAGCCTCAGAAACGGGCGGGGATGAGGGGCTCTCTAGCGCCACCTTTTGACAAAAGTGAAGGGCTTCGTTTCATCTACAATCACCAAACTCAGTATATATATTGACCTCATCGAGCCGGACAACTTTCTAATTTACAGTCATTAGCTCTGACCAACAGGAAGTCAGATATTTTGGTTTGAAGGTGAACTTTTGGTTAAATCGGGGTCTGAGTTTTTACGTTCTCCTCGTAGGCGATTTATTCAATCTCCACCAAACTCGGTCAACATGAAACAAAGATACTGAAGATGCTAAAATGTGAACGGATATTGGATATCTCAAACGGTGTTTCCATGGCAAGGAATTAAATAAGGACAAAAAAGGGGAACAGAAATTCTCTGTGTCTGCTGCTCTCCCCTCAATGAACACAAGATGGCAGCATTGTATTAGTTTTGAAGCAGGATAAAAAAAAACTTGTTTCTCTCTCTCTCTCTCTCTCTCTCTCTCTCTCTCTCTCTCTTGTTTGTGATTTATGAGGAAACAAATTTGTATAATGACATGGGTATTACACTGGTATTACAACGTGTATGTGTGTGTGTTTAAAAACATACTAAAACAATGTTTTATTAAAATGTAACCAAATAGCTTTAAAATAATCATACTATTTTTCAGATCAATATATTTATTTTATTTAATATATTTCTTCTGAATATTTATTCTCTGTCTGCCCTCCCCTCACTAAAAGGTAGCAGTGTTGTTCTGAGGCTCTTAGCATGCTTGAAATTGCTTGAAACTGCTTGAAACTCAACACACACATCAGAGATGTCAGTCAGTACACATGGACAAAGCCTCAGAAACGGGTGGGGATGAGGGGCTCTATAGCGCCACCTTTTGACAAAAGTGAAGGGCTTCGTTTCATCTACAATCACCAAACTCAGTATATATATTGACCTCATCGAGCCGGACAACTTTCTAATTTACAGTCATTAGCTCCGACCAACAGGAAGTCAGATATTTTGGTTTGAACGTGAATATTGGTATAATTCAGGCTCTGAGTTTTTACGTTCTCCTCGTAGGCGATTTATTCAATCTCCACCAAACTCGGTCAACATGAAACAAAGATACGGAAGATGCTAAAATGCGAACGGATTTTGGATATCTCAAACGGTGTTGCCATGCCGAGGGATTAAATAAGGACAAAAAAGGGGAATGTGTGCTGCCCTTCCCTCAATGAACACACGATGGCAGCAGTGTCTTAGTTTTGAAGCAGGATAAAAAAAAAACTTGTTTCTCTCTCTCTCTCTCTCTCTCTCTCTCTCTCTCTCTCTCTCTCTCTCTCTCTCTCTCTCTGTGTGTGTGTGTGTGTGTGTGTGTGTGTGTGTGTTCTTGTACTTACGACATTGTGAGGACCAGTGTGAGTTTTTAACCAACAGAGTGAGGACATTTTTGGGAAGTGAGGACATTTTGGCCGGTCCTCACTTTGTCCCCTGTTAGATCACCTCTAAATGCCTTCTAAAAGGTATTCAAAGAAAGTCCTCAGTTTGGGTCAATGTTGAGAATTTAACTCGGACTTTCACACACTTTTGCACTCTTCCTCCACCTATGGCCCAACATCGGTACTGCACCCTTGCACTCTTCCTCCACCTATGGCCCAACATCGGTACTGCACCCAAGTTATCTACAATCTTTTGGATTTATATGCCTAACCTTGTGGTATTTTTAAGGATTAAACCATTTTAAATGATTTCTGAGAACCTAACAGATTTCTGGGTTCAATATTTACATTTACATTTAGTCATTTAGCAGACGCTTTTATCCAAAGCAACTTGCAAATGAGAGCAATAGAAACTAAAACAGGCAAAGGCTACAGTATGCAAGAGCTGTAACAAGTCTCAGTTAATCTAACACAGAACACACAGGACAGAACACTTTTTTTTTTTTTTTTAAATAAATAGACAAACAGAAAATGAACAAACATATGTACATGAAATATCTCACTTAGCTTACCACTTGGAAATTCATATTTTATCAAGATCATAATCTTTTCAACTTTAAAGTAACCAATAACAATATATTTTCTGTATAATTTCTATATTAATAATTTTTAATTATATATAAAATAATTTCTCTATATTTCAATATAAATCTATTTTTCAATATATTTTCTGAAATGTAAACATGAAGTAATTACAACCTATGGAAGAAAGCAAGGTCATATATACAGAAATGTCAAATGTTATTATGCACGATGACCTGTTGCATGCCAAGGCTAATAATGTAAAGTAAATATAATCTGGAATGGTGAGATCATGCATTTCATATGGTATGGTAAAGTTGAGTGGCACAAATGCATGGTCATAGCTAGGTTATAAATCATAGTACTGTTGCCAGATGCCATTTTAAACATAACATCTGTATGTATATTACATATAATTTTTATTAATGCTTTTTATACATTTTTCCTGCCTTCCATGGTTATATAAAAGCCTTGCAGTGTTACTGGTTACTTTAAAGTTAAAAAGATTATGATTAAAATATGAATTTCCATGTGGTAAGCTAAGTGAGATATATGTTTACGGAGTTTCTTTAAACAGAGTTAGCTTCGCAGTTTAACAGCACAAACAGCCATTGCTATTGAGGTTTTTTTTCTTCTTCTGAAGACCAAAAGTGGACAGTCATGAGTAAAAATGCATTGTAACCCCTGACTCACGTTAAGTAGGTACCGATAATTCAAAAGTATAGACTTTATAAAGTATAAAGTTGCTAGGTTGGATAGGATTACAATAGGAACTCCGGCACTATCTGACAGAGAAGGTGCCTATTTGACAAGCAGAGGTTTTTATTCATTTGAATAAGACTCAACGAGCGGTGGTAATTGACGGACTGAGATGTTAATGCAGTTGAATGGAACTTGCAGGAACTACAATAATTAATGGCACAGACAAATTGTAAGTAAGTAGTAAAGAAGCATAAACTATTAAAGCAACAGACTCTCTGGAAGCACGATTTATCAGTCAAGCATTACCAATCAACACAACCTTATGCACACACGCCCATTAGCGCAAAACCACAGTATTTTTCTTGCTATGAATATTAGAACCATATTGCTGTTCAAAGAGAGCTAAAACAAGTAGGTCTGGCCAATGGGTAACTTCACAGGCCACACAGGATCATTACAATGAATGGGGCTGAATCTCTGATCTCTATTACTGTATTCAGATCTATGGTCTGAGCCGTGACTATTGGCAACAGACAAACCAGGCCAAGGGGTGACCCATGTGCCCTGGAACACCACCAGGACAAAATGCTCCACACCAAGCAGCACCAAAATGAGGGGAGAGCTTGCGTCAATTGCCCTGACAAACATTGCACATCTCTCATACAGTGGTGTAGCCAGAAATTAAACCAATATATGTATATAGTAATATAACTAATAAAATATATATAGTAATAAAACTAATATAATAGTCAGAGGGACTGACAATGCATCTGAAAAGGCAGAAAACTGATGCTACTGATAAAAATGATGTGATAAATGTGCCAACTGAACATTAAAATAAGCCTTAATTATGGAAACCACAGATACTCTGACTCACAGGAGATTCCAGTTGTTTGGATGTGCTTTAGAGGTAACTGGCTGATTCCCTCTCAGGCCTCGTTTGGGTCCACTTCTCATCTCATGGCAAACTAAGGAAACTCCATTCAAACAAGCCCAAATTCTCTGTTTGTGATCACTTTTCTTTTTTTACAGATATCCAGCCATAGCAAAAATTGCAAAAAAAAAAAAAAAAAGCAACTTTGTAAGAGGCTCCCCAGAGCTCTTCTCCCACTTCACACTGGGTGTGATTTGCAATTGCAGGATGATCCTCCTCCTTTCCCACTAGACTTTTAAATTAGGGCTGGACTGCCTCAAAGTCAGGACTCTTTTGAGATCCTCTAGGCAAATATGCACACACCTGCAATATCTCCAGACCAAGACACTATGGGCCCGATCTTGTGTTTCAAAACGCAGACTATAGCGTAACATTTTGCACTTATTGGAGCGCACTTCATCTTGTCACTCCAGACTTAGCGCATTTAAGTGGGAAGTGCGTGGGGTGGAGAAACACTCATGGCCAATGGCGGTGTATGTACAAGAGCTTATTTCCTCCAACCAGACGCCGCAGCCGGGACAGGTCGAGGGAGAGGGGTTGTGGAGGAGTGGGGGGTGAACATGTGCGTTTGTTTTGTTCGCATTTACAACCAAGCGAGTACCGATCCACGCCACAGCGGACAGCTGTAGCTCTTTCTCTCTCGAGACATGAACATTGTTTAGCTCACGATGGGGATAATAACGTTTTTTGTTTGATCCCTCCCCCTTGTTATCTGATTAGTGTTTGATTTCTCCCACCTGTTCCCTCCTGACTTCTTCCACTTTAAATAGTTCCCGTGTTCACAGTCCTTGTCGGTACGTTGTCTATGTCACGTCGTCTGTTTCCTGTTCCTGACTTCTGGTTCATGTTCCTGGGTTGTTTTTGTATGACATTTGACTCTCCCCCTCGTGGGTTTTGTGTTTCTGTTTTTGTTTATAAATAAACATCATTCACTGCATTTGAGTCCTTGCACCTTTTCATTGTAACCGGCCATGACAGCGTGATGTAAACGGGGAGATTAACGTCAGCGGTGCTCCCATCAGAGCAGTCACCTCCTCTTGCGACGCCCTCTCGCAATAGCTCCGCCACTCTGAAAATCTCAGTTCGCTAGAAGCCAAGACACAAGATCGGGCCCTATGTGTCTGTCATCAGGGAACTCACTGAGGGTTTTGATGAGAACATTTTCGACATGGCCACAGAGTGTTCCTCCTTCTATCTCAATCATCCCTAAAACTGGGGACTTCCCAGAAGAATGCAACACATAACAGAAAGCCACGTGAAAAACCCTATTGGTCAAAATTACAAATGAGAAAGTTTCAAAGGATAAAAGTTATTTTGAATTGTCTTACATTTTATACTTTTTGAAATACAGATATATCAATATAAACAAAAACATTTCATTACAATTTTTATTTTGTGAATTTAACTGAATAACATTAGTTAAAAAAACAATAATTGACTGAATAGTTCAAATCAAATTTGGGAGCTGAAGTGCTCCAGAGGTAGGAAAGGGTTGAACTCTGGCAATGGTGGAGGAGGGGTGGCTGAGGCCTGTGTGGGGGAGGGGCAGATTCTCACACTTCAATATCAGCTTTTTCATACCAAATTAGGGGACAGACATAAAATATCAATAATGTGTTTCATATATATGATTTGAACAAGCATGTTTAAGAAAAAATAAATATATTTTCAAAAAGATACTTAATAATTTTTTTTTCCTGTGAAGTCCTAGAAGTAATAGTCATAGTATTAGTAGTAACAGTAGTAGTAATAGTAGTAGTGGTATCAAATCAAAATGTTTAAAAAAAAAAATCTGAATCTGAATTGTTTAATTAGGTGTTTGTATACCTCTGTGAAAATCTGATGCTGTTTTAGGTTAAATAATAAAAAAAAAACAGGACCATGAACAGGTTATACTTCGATGACACTTGTGCTTTAAATATGTGATTTAGGTGTAGTCAACACAAATTCATCTCCAGTATAAGACCTGGCAGCTGTATGTTTCTACTCTGAACATAGTGTGATATTACGGAAACTCTGAGCTGCCAGTGTGACTCAAACATTTTTGACTGCACTTTCTCGTTCGAACATAATAACAACTCGTTTTAACGTGTTGCCAATGTCATTTTTACATCTTGCAAAGTTGTTTTAACGATTTCTTAGACTGTAGGCTAAATGCTAAAAACATTACCTATTCCCCCTATAATGCCACAGGTTATGGGCATGCGCAATTGTGCCCAACAATACATGTTGCGTATGACAACATGCTAGGAAAAGGCTCACCCACATGAAAGTAAAGCAAGTAAAACGTATTTTTTAATTGATATTGTTGTTAGTTATTTATTTTTGAACATTTCTCATCATTCATTCCAATGACTTTGGCAACACGTGAAAACGACTTTGGCAACACATCAGAACGAGTTGTCATCTTCGTTAGAACGAGTAGGCAATATGTTGTCACGAGTTGGTATAACGTTGGAACGAGAGCGCAGTCAGAAGTGTTTCAGTCACACCGGCAGCAGTGAGATATGATATGAGCTGCTGAGAGAATGTGTAAACTCAGGCCTGAGTGTGGGGGAGGGCCAGCTTTCTTCAATATCAGTTCTTCTGACCAGATTAGGGGACATAAAATATCAATAATACACTATCAATATTTCATAAATACGATTTTTAAAAAAAGCATGTTTAAGAAAACATTTTTTAGTTAATTTAAGTTAATTTTCTGGTTCATCATATATATATATATATATATATATATATATATATATATATATATATATATATATATATATATATATATATATATATATATATATATATATATATATATATATATATATATATATATATGTGTGTGTGTTAAAATAAATCAGAAAGTTAAATGTGTAATTCTGAAGCTGTATTAGGTGAAATGTAAAAAGACATGCGGTTTTAGTTTGAACTCTCAGAGCCAGATCTGCTCCTGTGCCTATCTCCCCCTCCCCCTCCCCCTTCTCCCTCTCCCTCCCCTTCCCCCTCCCGGCTTGTTATCCAATTATCCAATCAGAGTCCGAGAAGCCAGGTGAACAGAAAACACCAGATGAGTTATTTTGAATTGTCTGCCTGGACAAACTCTCCAGTGGAGGGGTAGATTCTCAAACTTTCTCTAATATCATCTTTCATGACCAGATTAGGGGACAGACATAACATTTCAACAATACATAACCAATATTTCATAAATAAGATCTAAAAAAGCATGTTTAAGAAAAAAATGTTTTAGTTATTTTCTAGTTTCTATATGTTTAGTTATTTTCTAGTAATATCTTTTGATTTGTGTTTAAACTTCCTCAATAAATAAATGAGAGTTAGATGTTGAATTCTGATGCTGTAAGACATGATGAGCTGCTCCTGTGCGCGCTCTCCCCCTCCCCCCTGTGCGCGCTCTCGCTCTCGCTCGCTCCCTCATGGCTTGTTAACCAATTCAGGATTCACCTGCATCGCCTGCGCCTCCTGCGACATCCACAATTTAACATGGACAGATTAAAAAAAAGGCTTGCAACTTTAAGGAATCACCACCGAAAGTGTGAAGAGGAGTTTGAAAATGCTCGGGTGAGTGTTTTTTTTCTTCTTCTTTGCGCATAATATGATTTTAAGGTTGCTTTGTACAGTTTAATTAAACAGTGAGTGGGCCCTGTTTAGTACAGGTTTAGTCCTGGTTTAGACCTAGTTTAGTCTAGGTTTAGTGCTGTTTTGTGATGTAAAGATTTCCATTTGTGCTGGTTCGGCTTTTAAAAGATGATAAACTGTAGAGCCTGGAGCGTGCGTGCTTTTCCTCCTCTGAGGCCTGCACGTGTCTGTGGCGCACGCAACACGCACTGCATGCAAAAATCATCAATATCTCAAAAAAGAAAACAGAACAAGCGTAGCACAAATTACATATTTTTGACACATTACTTTTTTTAAATATAAATTTTCGTTTAAAGAGGGGCCAGCTTCACTCAGCTGCTCGCTGCCATAGTGACTTCTGGGCTGTATGTATTTTGATATTTAGGAGCCAAAACATATTTAGAGTAAAGAACTATATTAACAGGATTCAATTAATTGCATTATTTTCAAATCACCATATAACTGAATTAACCTGTATGTTCTGGACCTTTGATTTGATTGAGATACATATACATACATATACACACACACACACATATACATATATACATATACACACACACATGCATACATACACACACATATATATATATATATTTTTTTTTTTAGGGGTGTAATGGTACACTAAACTGACGGTTCCTCGGTTCTGAAGTCCCGGTTCGGTATGGATTCGGTACAGCAGTTTTACAAAATTGCTTTTTATTCATTTTTATTCAACAGTGGTTTAATGAAGAAAAATTGTGTCTGTCCTTAAATGAATTAAATTATAACTAAAAGTTTCTTAAAGATAATGCTGTACACTATATAGCCCTTCCTTACATATAGCTATTAAAGATTAACAGCAGAGCCCAAACTATTAGCCTAAATTCAGTTGCTATTTATTTTTAGATATAATAATCAACACTCATAAGCTTCACATAAGGCAGTTTTTGCATTAACTGCTAAATCTAATTATTTTTATTCGTTGTTGAAATATAATCATTTAGTGGCTGTAATTTTCATGACAGGTTTATTTAAACATACATTAAATAAACAAGACATAACTAACAGGCCAAGTAGTATATAATGAATATATAACGGCTAATATAATGAATATATAACGGCTAATATAATGAATATATAACGGCTAATATAATGAATATATAACGGCTAATATAATGAATATAACGGCTAATATAATGAGAATATAACGGCTAATATAATGAGAATATAACGGCTAATATAATGAGTATATAACGGCTACTAATATAATGAGTATATAACGGCTACTAATATAATGAGTATATAACGGCTACTAATATAATGAGTATATAACGGCTACTAATATAATGAGTATATAACGGCTAATATAATGAGTATATAACGGCTACTAATATAATGAGTATATAACGGCTACTAATATAATGAGTATATAACGGCTAATATAATGAGTATATAACGGCTAATATAATGAGTATATAACGGCTACTAATATAATGAGTATATAACGGCTAATATAATGAGTATATAACGGCTAATATAATGAGAATATAACGGCTAATATAATGAGAATATAACGGCTAATATAATGAGTATATAACGGCTAATATAATGAGTATATAACGGCTAATATAATGAGTATATAACGGCTACTAATATAATGAGTATATAACGGCTAATATAATGAGTATATAACGGCTACTAATATAATGAGTATATAACGGCTACTAATATAATGAGTATATAACGGCTAATATAATGAGAATATAACGGCTAATATAATGAGTATATAACGGCTAATATAATGAGAATATAACGGCTAATATAATGAGTATATAACGGCTAATATAATGAGTATATAACGGCTAATATAATGAGTATATAACGGCTAATATAATGAGTATATAACGGCTAATATAATGAGAATATAACGGCTAATATAATGAGTATATAACGGCTAATATAATGAGTATATAACGGCTAATATAATGAGTATATAACGGCTAATATAATGAGTATATAACGGCTAATATAATGAGAATATAACGGCTAATATAATGAGTATATAACGGCTACTAATATAATGAGAATATAACGGCTAATATAATGAGAATATAACGGCTAATATAATGAGTATATAACGGCTAATATAATGAGTATATAACGGCTAATATAATGAGAATATAACGGCTAATATAATGAGTATATAACGGCTACTAATATAATGAGAATATAACGGCTAATATAATGAGTATATAACGGCTAATATAATGAGTATATAACGGCTAATATAATGAGAATATAACGGCTAATATAATGAGTATATAACGGCTAATATAATGAGAATATAACGGCTAATATAATGAGAATATAACGGCTACTAATATAATGAGTATATAACGGCTAATATAATGAGTATATAACGGCTAATATAATGAATATAACGGCTAATATAATGAGTATATAACGGCTAATATAATGAATATAACGGCTAATATAATGAGTATATAACGGCTAATATAATGAGAATATAACGGCTAATATAATGAGTATATAACGGCTACTAATATAATGAGTATATAACGGCTAATATAATGAGTATATAACGGCTAATATAATGGCTAATATAATGAGTATATAACGGCTAATATAATGGCTAATATAATGAGTATATAACGGCTAATATAATGGCTAATATAATGAGTATATAACGGCTAATATAATGGCTAATATAATGAGTATATAACGGCTAATATAATGGCTAATATAATGAGTATATAACGGCTAATATAATGAATATATAACGGCTATAACGGCTAATATAATTAATATAACGGCTAATAAAGTGCATGTATTCAGTGAAAGAGTTGATTTCTCTAGTGAGCTACAGCTGTGGACACTGAATGGCTTCTGAGTAAACGTGATTCTGCATGACATTGTTTACAAGCCGTTTTATTGTCTTTCCGCGGTTGAAACACAGATGGAGTGATTACACGACATATGATACATTTCAGTAAGTGTTAATGTATCCTCAACATACCTTAAGATGTATTAATTTATGTTTATTCTTTAGGAAGAGATGATCGCATTGACTCGCGCCGCCGCTTTAAGTTGAACTGATACGCGTCTATCAGTCACGTCACATTAAAGAGCGTTAAAACGGCATTTATTGTTTGAATTCCGTGATAAAATGAACTGAATACTTAATATGTTCGTGTGGGAACTCGGATTGAAGTGTGTTCCGCGCTTACAACAAGCCGACTGTAAACTGTTAAAGATTACATTCATAACCGTTCGGTACACGCGTGCACCGACCCGAAAGCCCTGGACCGAAACGGTTCAATACGAATACGTGTACCGTTACACCCCTATTAAATATATATACAGGGAGTGCAGAATTATTAGGCACGTTGATTTTCTGATCATATTTTTTTTTCAGGCACATTTGACCAATTCCAAACCAAAGTAATCCTAATAACTACTATTAATTTAATATTTAATAATGTATAAGTGATATATAATTGTTCATGAAGGCTGGAAATGAAAATCACCTTATATTCAGGTGTGCAGAATTATTAGGCATGTTTTCTTTTACAGATAAATCCAGCCAAAAAAGAGATTTAACTCAGACTGAAAAGTCAAAAAGTATTAAATGCCCATGAGAAGGATGCAATACTAATGCAATACTAGACATTGCAGTTAAGGCATGACCATTGGACAGTGAAATGCTCGTTGGGTCAGCAGGATCAGACAAAAACATGTGGTGAAGAAAAGACACCTGTTAACTGCAAAAGAATGAAGAATTAAGGTGAAGAATTAAGGGTGAAACCATCAGGAACCCTTTAGTCTCCAGCGCCACCATTTTCCAGAGCTGAACCTACCTGGAGTCTCCAGAAGTGAAGGTGTCAGGATCTCAGAGACTTCAGTTAGGGAAAGAATCCTAAAAAATGACCCCCACTAGATAAGAATCACAAGCTGAAGTGTTGTAAAATACATGAAGAAGGTTTTTTTATAGGCTTTATGGACAGATAGGTTGAGAGTGACTCTTGAAGGACCAGCACCACATCCTCTAGTACAACTGTTTGAAGAATTCATCTTCCAGAATCTGGCAGTACGTTTTGGGAGTTCATTTTTAGTCCATCTCTGCAAAACGGACTTCAGGATGGACTAAAATGAACTGCCAAAACGTCCTTTTTTGGCTCAATTTATCTGTAAAAGAAAACATGCCTAATAATTCTGCACACCTGAATATAAGGTGTTTTTAATTTCCAGCCTTCATGAACAATTATATATCACTTATACATTATTAAATACTAAATCAATTGTAGTTATTAGGATTACTGTGGTTTGGAATTGGTCAAATGTGCCTGGAAAAAAAATATGATCAGAAAATCAACGTGCCTAATAATTCTGCACTCCCTATATATATATATATATATATATATATATATATATATATATATATATATATATATATATATATATATATATATATATATATATATATATATATATATATATATATATATATATATATATATATATATATATATATATATATATATATATATATATATATATAAATGTGTGTGTATATATATGTGTGTATATGCATGTTTTTTTTTTAATTAAAAAAAATAAATAAAATTATTTGGTCTTTGGTGAAATTTAATTCAGGACCCCTGCTCTAATGTATCTATCTAATTGATCATTTTCCTTGTTTTCCCACTTCCCTGCTGTGAAGGCCAAAAAGGACCACTGCAAACAAAGTCGTGGTGAGGAACCTGGGAGCCCCCTGTCAACACCATCACCATCAATGTCCAAAGAAAACGAGGTGCTCCGAGAGGAGCTTCTATCATCCAGTGGGTCTGATGCCGATCCACTGGATGAGGAATACAAACCGTCTCCATCGCCATCATCCAGTGAAGATGAGTCTCTTGCACTAGAGTCCCAGTCATCCTGCCACACTACTCCAGAGAAGCACCACAGTCATGCATCATCCAGTGAAACAGACACCAGAGAAGCTGAGAACCAGAAGGCCAAAGGTAAAGCAGTTCAAAAAGGTACAACGTCAAAAGGAAAAGGTGACAAAAAGATAACCGTTAAAAGAAGCATAAAAAAGGATGGTGCCAGAGTCTGGGACAAAGTCCATTACTGTGTATTCTGTGAAAAGGCTCAATTGAAGATAGCTAGACATCTAGAAAGAAAACATAGTATGGAACGTGATGTCGCCTATGCTTTTAGTTTCCCAGTTGGCTCAAAACAAAGGAAGATTCTGATAGAAGGCCTTCGTAATAAGGGTGACTGGCAACACAATCACAAGGTCTTCGAGGAAGGAAATGGTGAGATTGTAGTATGGAAACGGCCCTCTGTGAAGGCAGACGTAGAGAGCTACCTACCATGTCAACACTGTTATGCAATGTTCAAGAGGACTGAACTCTGGAGACATGAGAAGTCATGTAGAGAACGGAAAGAGGAAAGACAGAAAGGCAAAAGAGTACAAAAATCTTCCTCGCATCTACTTCCACTCAAATCAGGCCAAGGAGTGCAAAAGATCATCCACTCTATGCAACAAGATCATGTAACCTCTCACATCAGAAGTGATGAGATGATTTGTGCGTATGGAGATGCATTATTTGCAAAAAAGGGCCGTGAAGAATCCCAGCACAGGTACATTGCACAAAAGCTGAGAGAACTAGGACGGTTTATGTTAGCTGCCAAGGAGATTGATAAGCGCGCCAAAACTCTTAAAGACATTTGTGATCCAGCCAATTTTAAACTGGCAATTGAAGCAGCCAGACACGTGTCAAACTATGATGTAAACAAGAACGAATATGGAAAGCCATCTACAGCTGTTAAAATTGGGTTTTCACTCAAAGGGGCCACTGAAGCCTGGATAGGCCAATGCTTGATGAACTCTGATGTCAAAACTGAGAAGAAGGCAAAAAAGTTCAAGGAGTTGCTGGAGAACTCATGGTCCATTCATGTGTCGGCTAATGCTCATAGCTCATTGGAGCAACGGCGGTGGGGCAAAGAAGACACTGTACCTCTGACAGAGGATGTTATCACTCTCCAGAACTACCTGAGGAAAGTTGAGGATGAGGCAAAGGCAGAGTTAACAGAGCGTGTGAGTACTACAGCATACAGGAAGTTAAGTGAGAGCCTTCTTGCACAAATAATTGTGTTCAATAAGAAGCGTGAAGGAGAAGCATCGCGTTTAACCCTTGAGACATATCTTAAAGCAGACACCGGTCCTGTTAATAAGGACATTTATGAGACTCTATCACCTGTGGAAAAACAAATGAGCCACAGGCTGACACGTTTGGTGACACGCGGAAAGAGAGGCAGAAAGGTGCCCATCCTTCTTCTTGAGCGCACAAAATCTTCGCTTGACTTCCTGATTGAAAAACGGAGGGAAGTTGGCATACTTGAGGAGAACCCCTTTCTGTTTGCCAGGCTTAGCTCAACAACCAATCTCCGTGGGTGTGACTGCCTCAGAAGATATGCAGAAGAGAGCAAGGCCAAAAACCCAGAACTGCTGCGATCAACAAGGTTAAGGAAACACGTTGCTACCTTATGTCAGCTTCTCGATCTCAGCAATCAGGAACTTGAGCAAGTTGCTCGTTTTATGGGACATGATATCCGAGTCCACTGCGAGTATTATCGACAGACAGATAAAACATTCCAAGTGGCCAAGATTGGCAAACTTCTGTTTGCGATGGAGCATGGAGCAGAGTCACTGAAAGGGAAGAGTCTGCAAACACTAGACTCCGTTGTCAGTGGTAATTAAATGATTATTATACAATTAATTTTAAAGTTCTCCCTCTTCCAATTACACTGTCTTCTGTCTGTCTTCATCTCTCCTTCTGACTTACTTTGTGTGCATCTTTATTTATCTGCATATTTTTGACTTTCTAATATCACTGTAAAAGTAATTTGAGCAATTTCCTACTGTGAATATTTTCATAGGCAAAAGACCCGCAGCCACCCCAACTAAAGATCTGAAAGGTGTCAAAAAGAGAAGGACGCCAGATGCAGGCATTCAACAGGAAGCTCCTGAAGGTATGTTCTAAAAATCACACGAGTAGTCATATTAGGAGCGCTATGCTCTTGTATTTAAATTAGGCTTGCTACGATAGTCGGTGTTGCCGGTGTTACCGGTGTCCAGACTCAACACCGGTTACATCACTTGCCCACCGTGGCACCGCCCACCGTCTTTTTGATTTTTTTATAGTAATAAAATAATTTAGTTCAGTTAGAGAACAGACAATACAAATAAAAACTGAACGATCTGCTTAATAAAGCAGGATCCGACCGTGAGTCTCGGCAGCGGCAGGAGTCATTCATCAGATTTAAGAGTGAGGAGCTGACGGAGATGATCGCGGAAGATTTGGTTTCAAAGCGAAACGTAAAAGCGCCTATTTAAGGGAGTTTGTCATTTGTTTTGTTGTTGTGTTTTTCATTAAAAATAATAGACTAATGAACCCATAATTCAAGCAACCCGCAGCCGAATTGGCGCTAATTCAAAACCGAAAGTTAAATGTGCACGGCCGCACAGAGAGCGCATTGTTTACTTTCGCCTGGCTCCACAGTGCGAGCCTCCGCGCTACGCTGACTGCGCGCATTTCTTTTTGCCGCGCGCACCCTCGCGCTCGTGCGGGCGCGTCGAGTATAAACGAGGCTTTACGGACGAACTGTTATTCATTCATGGCGTGCATCTCAATCATAGACTGATCAATGCTTGATCAGTGCCCTGACTACTGAACTAGGGAACTGATTGAGACGCACCCATGGCCTCACAGAGCGCGCATTTACAGACGAGCGGTCATTCACGGTGTGTGCGCACTGTTCAGTTTCAGTTCAGAGCGGTCGTGTGCATGTTACTTTCGGTTAGATAGAATTAGTGATTTAAATGCCTCCGCCGGTGATACCGGTATTACCGGTGTTGTCACACATCAATTAACCGGTGGGAAAATTTCCTCACCGTCACATCCCTAATTTAAATGGAAACTTTGAATCTTGTGGAAAAAAATAAGCGTGATGTTTACATTGTATTACGATTTGTTGATTTTGTGTATGGTCAACCTAAATGTGACAAAAAGGGTTTAACCTTTTTGGCCTTTTTTGAGAGAAAATTAAATTGAAAATTTAAATTCATAATGTTTCAAATAAATATATAGATGCTAACCGACCAAAGAAGCTTTTCTATACATGTATTTGCATTGCTCCCGCAGGAGCTCAGTTTCTCTGGCTACTGTTCTCCACTGTCACCGCTACTGTTCTCCACTGTCACAGCTACTGTTCTCCACTGTCACCGCTACTGTTCTCCACTGTCACAGCTACTGTTCTCCACTGTCACCGCTACTGTTCTCCACTGTCACAGCTACTGTTCTCCACTGTCACCGCTACTGTTCTCCACTGTCACCGCTACTGTTCTCCACTGTCACCGCTACTGTTCTCCACTGTCACAGCTACTGTTCTCCACTGTCACCGCTACTGTTCTCCACTGTCACCGCTACTGTTCTCCACTGTCACCGCTACTGTTCTCCACTGTCACAGCTACTGTTCTCCACTGTCACCGCTACTGTTCTCCACTGTCACCGCTACTGTTCTCCACTGTCACCGCTACTGTTCTCCACTGTCACCGCTACTGTTCTCCACTGTCACAGCTACTGTTCTCCACTGTCACCGCTACTGTTCTCCACTGTCACAGCTACTGTTCTCCACTGTCACAGCTACTGTTCTCCACTGTCACCGCTACTGTTCTCCACTGTCACAGCTACTGTTCTCCACTGTCACCGCTACTGTTCTCCACTGTCACCGCTACTGTTCTCCACTGTCACAGCTACTGTTCTCCACTGTCACAGCTACTGTTCTCCACTGTCACAGCTACTGTTCTCCACTGTCACAGCTACTGTTCTCCACTGTCACCGCTACTGTTCTCCACTGTCACAGCTACTGTTCTCCACTGTCACCGCTACTGTTCTCCACTGTCACCGCTACTGTTCTCCACTGTCACAGCTACTGTTCTCCACTGTCACAGCTACTGTTCTCCACTGTCACCGCTACTGTTCTCCACTGTCACAGCTACTGTTCTCCACTGTCACAGCTACTGTTCTCCACTGTCACAGCTACTGTTCTCCACTGTCACCGCTACTGTTCTCCACTGTCACCGCTACTGTTCTCCACTGTCACCGCTACTGTTCTCCACTGTCACCGCTACTGTTCTCCACTGTCACCGCTACTGTTCTCCACTGTCACCGCTACTGTTCTCCACTGTCACCGCTACTGTTCTCCACTGTCACAGCTACTGTTCTCCACTGTCACAGCTACTGTTCTCCACTGTCACCGCTACTGTTCTCCACTGTCACCGCTACTGTTCTCCACTGTCACAGCTACTGTTCTCCACTGTCACCGCTACTGTTCTCCACTGTCACCGCTACTGTTCTCCACTGTCACAGCTACTGTTCTCCACTGTCACAGCTACTGTTCTCCACTGTCACCGCTACTGTTCTCCACTGTCACAGCTACTGTTCTCCACTGTCACCGCTACTGTTCTCCACTGTCACAGCTACTGTTCTCCACTGTCACCGCTACTGTTCTCCACTGTCACCGCTACTGTTCTCCACTGTCACAGCTACTGTTCTCCACTGTCACAGCTACTGTTCTCCACTGTCACAGCTACTGTTCTCCACTGTCACCGCTACGGTTCTCCACTGTCACAGCTACGGTTCTCCACTGTCACAGCTACTGTTCTCCACTGTCACAGCTACTGTTCTCCACTGTCACCGCTACTGTTCTCCACTGTCACCGCTACTGTTCTCCACTGTCACCGCTACTGTTCTCCACTGTCACCGCTACTGTTCTCCACTGTCACCGCTACTGTTCTCCACTGTCACAGCTACTGTTCTCCACTGTCACCGCTACTGTTCTCCACTGTCACCGCTACTGTTCTCCACTGTCACAGCTACTGTTCTCCACTGTCACCGCTACTGTCACCGCTACTGTTCTCCACTGTCACCGCTACTGTTCTCCACTGTCACCGCTACTGTTCTCCACTGTCACCGCTACTGTTCTCCACTGTCACCGCTACTGTTCTCCACTGTCACCGCTACTGTTCTCCACTGTCACAGCTACTGTTCTCCACTGTCACCGCTACTGTTCTCCACTGTCACCGCTACTGTTCTCCACTGTCACAGCTACTGTTCTCCACTGTCACCGCTACTGTTCTCCACTGTCACAGCTACTGTTCTCCACTGTCACCGCTACTGTTCTCCACTGTCACAGCTACTGTTCTCCACTGTCACAGCTACTGCTACTGTTCTCCACTGTCACAGCTACTGTTCTCCACTGTCACCGCTACTGTTCTCCACTGTCACCGCTACTGTTCTCCACTGTCACCGCTACTGTTCTCCACTGTCACCGCTACTGTTCTCCACTGTCACCGCTACTGTTCTCCACTGTCACCGCTACTGTTCTCCACTGTCACCGCTACTGTCACCGCTACTGTTCTCCACTGTCACCGCTACTGTTCTCCACTGTCACCGCTACTGTTCTCCACTGTCACCGCTACTGTCACCGCTACTGTTCTCCACTGTCACCGCTACTGTTCTCCACTGTCACCGCTACTGTCACCGCTACTGTTCTCCACTGTCACCGCTACTGTTCTCCACTGTCACCGCTACTGTTCTCCACTGTCACCGCTACTGTTCTCCACTGTCACCGCTACTGTCACCGCTACTGTTCTCCACTGTCACCGCTACTGTTCTCCACTGTCACCGCTACTGTTCTCCACTGTCACCGCTACTGTTCTCCACTGTCACAGCTACTGTTCTCCACTGTCACCGCTACTGTTCTCCACTGTCACCGCTACTGTCACCGCTACTGTTCTCCACTGTCACCGCTACTGTTCTCCACTGTCACCGCTACTGTTCTCCACTGTCACAGCTACTGTTCTCCACTGTCACCGCTACTGTTCTCCACTGTCACAGCTACTGTTCTCCACTGTCACAGCTACTGTTCTCCACTGTCACAGCTACTGTTCTCCACTGTCACCGCTACTGTTCTCCACTGTCACCGCTACTGTTCTCCACTGTCACCGCTACTGTTCTCCACTGTCACCGCTACTGTTCTCCACTGTCACCGCTACTGTTCTCCACTGTCACCGCTACTGCTACTGTTCTCCACTGTCACAGCTACTGTTCTCCACTGTCACCGCTACTGTTCTCCACTGTCACAGCTACTGTTCTCCACTGTCACCGCTACTGTTCTCCACTGTCACCGCTACTGTTCTCCACTGTCACCGCTACTGTCACCGCTACTGTTCTCCACTGTCACAGCTACTGTTCTCCACTGTCACCGCTACTGTTCTCCACTGTCACCGCTACTGTCACCGCTACTGTTCTCCACTGTCACCGCTACTGTTCTCCACTGTCACCGCTACTGTTCTCCACTGTCACCGCTACTGTTCTCCACTGTCACCGCTACTGTTCTCCACTGTCACCGCTACTGTTCTCCACTGTCACAGCTACTGTTCTCCACTGTCACAGCTACTGTTCTCCACTGTCACCGCTACTGCTACTGTTCTCCACTGTCACAGCTACTGTTCTCCACTGTCACCGCTACTGCTACTGTTCTCCACTGTCACAGCTACTGTTCTCCACTGTCACCGCTACTGCTACTGTTCTCCACTGTCACAGCTACTGTTCTCCACTGTCACCGCTACTGCTACTGTTCTCCACTGTCACCGCTACTGTTCTCCACTGTCACCGCTACTGCTACTGTTCTCCACTGTCACAGCTACTGTTCTCCACTGTCACCGCTACTGTTCTCCACTGTCACAGCTACTGTTCTCCACTGTCACCGCTACTGTTCTCCACTGTCACCGCTACTGCTACTGTTCTCCACTGTCACAGCTACTGTTCTCCACTGTCACCGCTACTGTTCTCCACTGTCACAGCTACTGTTCTCCACTGTCACCGCTACTGTTCTCCACTGTCACCGCTACTGTTCTCCACTGTCACCGCTACTGTTCTCCACTGTCACAGCTACTGTTCTCCACTGTCACCGCTACTGTTCTCCACTGTCACCGCTACTGTTCTCCACTGTCACAGCTACTGTTCTCCACTGTCACCGCTACTGTTCTCCACTGTCACCGCTACTGCTACTGTTCTCCACTGTCACAGCTACTGTTCTCCACTGTCACAGCTACTGTTCTCCACTGTCACAGCTACTGCTACTGTTCTCCACTGTCACAGCTACTGTTCTCCACTGTCACAGCTACTGTTCTCCACTGTCACCGCTACTGCTACTGTTCTCCACTGTCACAGCTACTGTTCTCCACTGTCACAGCTACTGTTCTCCACTGTCACCGCTACTGTTCTCCACTGTCACCGCTACTGCTACTGTTCTCCACTGTCACAGCTACTGTTCTCCACTGTCACAGCTACTGTTCTCCACTGTCACAGCTACTGCTACTGTTCTCCACTGTCACAGCTACTGTTCTCCACTGTCACAGCTACTGTTCTCCACTGTCACCGCTACTGCTACTGTTCTCCACTGTCACAGCTACTGTTCTCCACTGTCACAGCTACTGTTCTCCACTGTCACCGCTACTGTTCTCCACTGTCACCGCTACTGTTCTCCACTGTCACAGCTACTGTTCTCCACTGTCACAGCTACTGTTCTCCACTGTCACCGCTACTGTTCTCCACTGTCACCGCTACTGCTACTGTTCTCCACTGTCACAGCTACTGTTCTCCACTGTCACCGCTACTGTTCTCCACTGTCACAGCTACTGTTCTCCACTGTCACCGCTACTGTTCTCCACTGTCACCGCTACTGTTCTCCACTGTCACCGCTACTGTTCTCCACTGTCACAGCTACTGTTCTCCACTGTCACCGCTACTGTTCTCCACTGTCACCGCTACTGTTCTCCACTGTCACAGCTACTGTTCTCCACTGTCACCGCTACTGTTCTCCACTGTCACCGCTACTGTTCTCCACTGTCACCGCTACTGTTCTCCACTGTCACCGCTACTGTTCTCCACTGTCACAGCTACTGTTCTCCACTGTCACCGCTACTGTTCTCCACTGTCACCGCTACTGTTCTCCACTGTCACAGCTACTGTTCTCCACTGTCACCGCTACTGTTCTCCACTGTCACCGCTACTGTTCTCCACTGTCACCGCTACTGTTCTCCACTGTCACAGCTACTGTTCTCCACTGTCACCGCTACTGTTCTCCACTGTCACCGCTACTGTTCTCCACTGTCACAGCTACTGTTCTCCACTGTCACCGCTACTGTTCTCCACTGTCACCGCTACTGTTCTCCACTGTCACCGCTACTGTTCTCCACTGTCACAGCTACTGTTCTCCACTGTCACCGCTACTGTTCTCCACTGTCACCGCTACTGTTCTCCACTGTCACCGCTACTGTTCTCCACTGTCACCGCTACTGTTCTCCACTGTCACCGCTACTGCTACTGTTCTCCACTGTCACAGCTACTGTTCTCCACTGTCACCGCTACTGTTCTCCACTGTCACAGCTACTGTTCTCCACTGTCACAGCTACTGTTCTCCACTGTCACCGCTACTGCTACTGTTCTCCACTGTCACAGCTACTGTTCTCCACTGTCACCGCTACTGCTACTGTTCTCCACTGTCACAGCTACTGTTCTCCACTGTCACAGCTACTGTTCTCCACTGTCACCGCTACTGCTACTGTTCTCCACTGTCACCGCTACTGTTCTCCACTGTCACCGCTACTGCTACTGTTCTCCACTGTCACAGCTACTGTTCTCCACTGTCACAGCTACTGTTCTCCACTGTCACCGCTACTGTTCTCCACTGTCACCGCTACTGTTCTCCACTGTCACCGCTACTGTTCTCCACTGTCACAGCTACTGTTCTCCACTGTCACAGCTACTGTTCTCCACTGTCACCGCTACTGTTCTCCACTGTCACCGCTACTGCTACTGTTCTCCACTGTCACAGCTACTGTTCTCCACTGTCACCGCTACTGTTCTCCACTGTCACAGCTACTGTTCTCCACTGTCACCGCTACTGTTCTCCACTGTCACCGCTACTGTTCTCCACTGTCACCGCTACTGTTCTCCACTGTCACAGCTACTGTTCTCCACTGTCACCGCTACTGTTCTCCACTGTCACCGCTACTGTTCTCCACTGTCACAGCTACTGTTCTCCACTGTCACCGCTACTGTTCTCCACTGTCACCGCTACTGCTACTGTTCTCCACTGTCACAGCTACTGTTCTCCACTGTCACAGCTACTGTTCTCCACTGTCACAGCTACTGTTCTCCACTGTCACCGCTACTGTTCTCCACTGTCACCGCTACTGCTACTGTTCTCCACTGTCACAGCTACTGTTCTCCACTGTCACCGCTACTGTTCTCCACTGTCACAGCTACTGCTACTGTTCTCCACTGTCACAGCTACTGTTCTCCACTGTCACCGCTACTGTTCTCCACTGTCACCGCTACTGTTCTCCACTGTCACCGCTACTGTTCTCCACTGTCACAGCTACTGTTCTCCACTGTCACAGCTACTGCTACTGTTCTCCACTGTCACAGCTACTGTTCTCCACTGTCACCGCTACTGTTCTCCACTGTCACAGCTACTGTTCTCCACTGTCACCGCTACTGTTCTCCACTGTCACCGCTACTGCTACTGTTCTCCACTGTCACAGCTACTGTTCTCCACTGTCACAGCTACTGTTCTCCACTGTCACCGCTACTGTTCTCCACTGTCACCGCTACTGTTCTCCACTGTCACAGCTACTGTTCTCCACTGTCACCGCTACTGCTACTGTTCTCCACTGTCACAGCTACTGTTCTCCACTGTCACCGCTACTGTTCTCCACTGTCACCGCTACTGTTCTCCACTGTCACAGCTACTGTTCTCCACTGTCACCGCTACTGTTCTCCACTGTCACAGCTACTGTTCTCCACTGTCACAGCTACTGTTCTCCACTGTCACCGCTACTGTTCTCCACTGTCACAGCTACTGTTCTCCACTGTCACAGCTACTGTTCTCCACTGTCACAGCTACTGTTCTCCACTGTCACAGCTACTGTTCTCCACTGTCACAGCTACTGTTCTCCACTGTCACAGCTACTGTTCTCCACTGTCACCGCTACTGTTCTCCACTGTCACAGCTACTGTTCTCCACTGTCACCGCTACTGTTCTCCACTGTCACCGCTACTGTTCTCCACTGTCACCGCTACTGTTCTCCACTGTCACCGCTACTGTTCTCCACTGTCACAGCTACTGTTCTCCACTGTCACCGCTACTGTTCTCCACTGTCACCGCTACTGTTCTCCACTGTCACCGCTACTGTTCTCCACTGTCACCGCTACTGTTCTCCACTGTCACAGCTGCTGTTCTCCACTGTCACCGCTACTGCTACTGTTCTCCACTGTCACCGCTACTGTTCTCCACTGTCACAGCTACTGTTCTCCACTGTCACCGCTACTGTTCTCCACTGTCACAGCTACTGTTCTCCACTGTCACCGCTACTGCTACTGTTCTCCACTGTCACCGCTACTGTTCTCCACTGTCACCGCTACTGCTACTGTTCTCCACTGTCACCGCTACTGTTCTCCACTGTCACAGCTACTGTTCTCCACTGTCACCGCTACTGCTACTGTTCTCCACTGTCACAGCTACTGTTCTCCACTGTCACAGCTACTGTTCTCCACTGTCACAGCTACTGTTCTCCACTGTCACGGCAGTGCTGTTCCTTTTTCTCCCGCAGGAGCTCTGCTATTCCATCCAAACTCGCTTCACTGCCACAGCAGTGTCAACTTTTCCGCTCCCGCAGGAGCCCAATTTCCCGTACAACTGGCTCATTGAATAGTTGGAAAGCAAGTGGAAAATGGCTCGTGTCCACTGCCGCGGCAGTGTTGTCAACCAGTGTTAATTTTGACAGCAAATTTTGATTTAGTTTTAGTCATAGTCTTTTGACTAAAATGCCATTTAGTTTGTCATATTTTAGTCACCTGAATTGTTTTTAGTTTTAGTCGACTAAAATCTAATGAGTTTAGTTAAATTGTAATACATTAAGCATCACATAACCGACTGTCACTTGAACTGATATTTTTGACATCATTTTGTTTTTGACATTAAAAATACACGAAAGAGCTCAATTCACTTTATTGTTTTTTTTTTTTTTTAAAAATATATCGTTTTTATAACTTTGTATTTCTGTTTTAGTTAGTAGGCCATATCAGGTTAAGCTAAAGCTTCAAATAAGTTTTTTTTTTTTTTTTTTTTTTTCAGTTAGCATTTATTTAATTTCAAGTAATGAAGATTTTTTTAATGGTTTTAGTTAACTATTATAACCCTGATACTTTATTGAATATGTGTCAAATACTTGTCTTTCCTCCTGAATATGAATTAAATGGGAATGAAATTAAATACAGTTTATTGTGTAACCAAAAACGAATATATAATGCGTGACTTTTAATGATAAACAAGCTCGAAATACACTGGGACTCTTATTTTGAAATGTCTACGCCTCTGTTGCAGTGGCAGCTGCTAATTCAAGTTCAGATGAGGAGATAAATATGGGTTCCGTGTTCTCCAGCGGTTAGATCAGCACGTTCAAATCAAATGTGAGCATCTGTTACACAGGACATCAGTTCTGACTGGATCTCTTCCCTAATCGTCCCTCCCTAACATTTTCGTCTCGTTTTTATTTGTTGACGAAAATGACAGTTGATTTTCCTCATAGTTTTTGTCATCCAACACTAGTTTTTATTTAATTATCGTCTCGTTTTCGTCAGTGAAAAAAGGTCGTTGACGAAAATTATTCGTCAACGAAATTAACACTGTTGTCAACTCCGCTCCCGCAGGAGCTCGGTTACTCCAATCAAACTCGCTCCAATGCCACAGAAGTGTCATCTCTTCCTCAGGAGCTCAATTCTTTGTACAACTGGCTAATTAGACAGTTTGACAACAAGTTGGAAAAGGAAGGAAGTTTGTTGCCACTGCTGCAGCAGTGCTATCTCCTCTCGCCCACGTGCAACCATCCCCAGCTGACTACCAACAAGGTTCACCTTTCTGATACCACAACCATCAAAACCTCAGACGATGACAAACAAGACCTCCCGATCCAATGTCTAACCCTCTCCCTTCGATTGGCACAGCATCAGCTTTGTGCTCTGCAACTTTACGGGGGCATCAACATCACTTACCAGCTGCTGTCCCATGTTAGTTTGTAATTTTTGGGGGAGTACTCTGGGTTCAGGTCAAATACTGAGCTCGGAGCCCTCTTCTCGGACAGCACATAAATGCGCATACCATTTATTCTATCTGACTTATTTGTAAGTGTGAAATTGTTTAATTAACAAAGTTCTGGAGGAACATGTTCAAATGATCTGTCCAATCATTGTCATTCCAACCAGCTGTGAGTAATCCCTAATCAACATGTCTACCCAATCAGCACAAGTGGAGGATTATATAAATACCCAGTCAACTAAACAATGTTCCTTGACAGGTTTTGGCTGTCGCTTCCAGTTTAGGATTCTAAAATATGTATCCAGGACGCCACTGTCCATATAACGTTATGGTGATTCACCACACAAACGTCCATAGCAGATGGACTCCATTTCTGTGTCGCACAGGCCACCAGTCCGGCCTCCTCACCGGGCTTCTCGCCGCAGCCATCTCCTGTATCTTCGCTGTATTGTGGCTCATAAAGGTAGCCACGAACATCGGATTCGAGCATCACACTTTCGAAGATTGATTACCTTCTGCTATTGTTGTAACATGAAGCCGGCCTTGCTCCACAGTGTTTGTTAGCTTTGCTTCCAAAAAGATAGCGGCTGTATCGTTTCTTTTTGTGTATTTTCGTGTCTGCCATTGAAGTCCCTCCCACTGACCTGTAATAGGTCTGTAGTGTGAGTGGGTCCCACCCATAGCTCACCCCCCCCCCCCCCCCCCCCCCCCCCCCCCTCCGGAAAATGAGGAATGAGTATATGAAGTCTTACACCTTCGACAAAGATATAGCACTTCCTCCTTTCAGTGACATTTATTATTGTCAATGGAAATGGAGAATGTAACCTGTCACCGCTTTTGACTGCATAATTTAAGATGCACCTTTAAGGCTCTACTGTCACTGTTTGTAATATGTAGGTGTCAACATTTTGGTTGAGTTTACGGTTTTCATGCTGCACAGATGCACAGGAGCCACACTCGACTTCAGGAAGCTCATATGCTGAAAAACCAAAGAGGATTACAACATCTAGACTGGATGATGATGATGATGAAGATAGCGGTGACTCTGAGCATGGTAAGCACAAGTACACCTCATTCTGTGACCTTTCAGTGCTTTTGTATTATTATTATCCTCTTAAACATGCAGAGAGGCTACACTACACTAAATGGTGTAGTTTTGTCTTCACCTCATTACTGCTAATGTTGTTGTTTTTTTTAAAACAAGGTTTACTGATCTTGGCCTAGTGAGCAGGGCATGAATTTAATTTTAATACTTTGTAGAACAGTAATCTATTACCATGTTAAAGGATTAGTTCACTTTTAAATAAACTTTTGCTGATAGTTTCCTCACCCCATGCCATCCCAGATGTCCATGTTTTTCTTTCTTCAGTCAAAAAGAAATGAAGGTTTTTGATGGAAACATTCCAGGATGTTTCTCCATATAATGGACTTCAATGGGCTCCAAATGGTTCAGTTTCAGTGCAGCTTCAAAGAGCTTTAAACGACACCAGATGATGAATAAGGGTCTTATCTAGCCAAACCATCAGTCACTTAAAAAATAAATAATAAAGTTTAAGTTCCGCACAAATGTGCAGAAGGAGGACCATATACACATATTCAAATGTCTTTGTGTCAGTTTATCGTTTAAAATATTTAAAATCCTCCTTCCGCACATTTGTAAACACTGACTCGGTACTTCCGCCTACGTCAAGCGTGACCTTTTCAACGTAATTGTGTATTACGTCACAGAACAGAGCAAGGCGAGCATTTGTGCTTATAAAACTTAAACTTTATTATTTATTTTTTAAGTGACTGATGGTTGGGCTAGATAAGACCCTTATTAATCATCTGGTGTCGTTTAAAGCTGCACTGAAACTGTCATTTGGACCTTGAACCGTTTGGAGCCCATTGAAGTCCATTATATGGAGAAAAACCCTGGACTGTTTTCATCCAAAACCTTCATTTCTTTTCAACTGATGAAAGAAAGACATGGACATCTTGGATGACATGGGGGTGAGGAAACTATCAGCTAAAGTTTATTTAAAAGTGAACTAATCCTTTAACAGAAATACAAGGTCATCTTTCAAACTTGCATTTCTAATGGGAGATTTGATTTGTTTTCACTTCGTTTCAACATAAATGACAATATATCTGCTGCAATTTCCAGACTATAGAGCACACCTGAATAAAAAAAAAACTCCAACTACATTTAAAAATTGTACATGTATAGGCCCGCAGTTGTCTATAAGCCACACACAGTCACAGTTAAACCTTTTAGAGCTCCCCAAAGAGCTACAGATAGTGCAGCAGATTAATAAATTTTTTCACTAAAATACTTCAGTTGGTGAGAAAAAGCATGAAATTTGGCATAAATCGTCTCCATAAGCCAACTTTTGAAAATGACTGGGTGTCCACTCAAAATGTAAAGTTTTTTTCTCTCTTCTCAGTTTTTATCATTGGTTTATGCATTTGCTTTGGCTTTACAGACTTAAGGTAGGGTCAACAAGCAAAGGTGAAAGGATTAGAGTGTAATATTTTATAGAGCAGACTATAAACAAAGATTGAGTCCAATATGGCCCCCACAAACCTTGAAAATGTGTTTCAGGATTCTGTAGGCACAGAAAAACGACTGTCTGAATCTATCAGGCTACACCTGTCTATGCACAATTCAGGTGGGGGTTTATTACATGTATAATTATATGTATAAAGAGTGAATGTTACTGCACAACAGGGTACTCTTTGAAACCCAGGCCAAGTTACAGCAGTGAAGTCAGTGTCAGCTGATCTTTACTAATGCTGTACAGAGCTTTACTTTCTGTACAATAATAGACTAGTTGTAGGTTTAGTTTAGTGTGCCAAATGCTGTCTATTAGCCCCATATCAGTTAGTTGGTAGAAAATCGTTCTAAGATCTAGTTAGACTGAGTTGTGGTTGTGAAAGCTAAAGCAGAACCGAGGGCAGGGGCTCATGCACAGATCACACGGGACTTCAATGGCACTGGATGAATGATCGGGGAGGTGGAGGATAACCAAACCTAGCTGTATCCCATACATCAATCAATTTTTTTAATCTAGGAATTTTTTGTGGACACCCAGATTTTTTGATAGAGAGGGTTTTAGTGAACACTTGGACCAAATGTCATGATTGTTTCACAAATTGAAGTATTTTTCTACTTATCTATTGCACTAAGAGGGAGAACCTGTGCTAAATCTGCCCACACCGCGCCCATGGAGCTGCAGCCTGTCCACCCGTAGGTACCAGGGAGGAGATAGCCATGTCAACACTCACTGCAAGCGGAATAAAACCATTGAAATGCAGAAAATTTACGGCTAATGGCAAATAGTCAAAATTCTGCATGTAAAATTGTCAAAACAATGTGAAGTTTAAAAATGAATACATGCCCAAAACATAAAGTTTGTTACACCCATAAAAAACCTGGCTTGTCTTGTCCTGGCTCATTATGCTCTTACGTATTATTGGCCTTGTTAAATTGCATCTACATTATCACTGTTTTAACATATTACTGGGTATGTTAAGAGGCTAAAGAAATCTGCAGATAAACAAAAACGTGACTTCATGCAATAAAGAGAAGGACTAAATGCAAAGTGTTATGTATTTTCAGTATACTAATAAGCCATCTCTCTCAGATGGAGAGGACACACTGACTGCTTGCACCAGTTCGCCTAAGAAGAGCCAGAAGACTGCAATTAGAAGACAATGCAGTGATGTTGGTAAGATGTATTGCATGAATTTCTGTTAAATATTTTTCCTGTGAACAATGTTAGTGGGACTTGGCTGCATGATGGCTGAGTGGTTAGGCCTTCTGGCAATGGCACGTATTGATGAGCCATCCTGGAGGAGCTGGACTGCCTGCGCAACCTCTGTAGGGTCCAGGTATCGCCTCATGCTACCAGTAGTGACACTGACCCTAGCCAAATGCAAAACTGGTGAAAAACAGTCCGAATAGATAAGTAGGGAACAAAAAAATGTCAGTGGCCTCCACCTGTAAAACCATTCCTGTTTTGGGGGTTGTCTCACTGTTGCCCATCTAGTACACCTGCTGTTAATTTCATTAACACTAAAGCAGCTGAAACTGATTACCAACCCCCTCTGTTACTTAACTGACCAGATCAATATCCCAGGAGTTTAACTGACTTGATGCTATTCTCTGATTAAAAAGGGTTCCTTTCATTTTTGAGCAGTTTATATCAGGTGTAGGGCCTTCAAGCAGAAAAGGACTTTGATAAAGTAAACAAAATGTTTTAATTGACATTATTCTCTTACTGGCCAATGGCCGGTCGTCCTTCTTGTCCCCAAGAAAAAAATTCCAGCACGTGACCACGTGTACTGGATGTTTCCTATGTCTTGATGTTTTTATGCATGTGCTTTGCCTTAACCTGATTGTAATTTTGCATATCTTCTTTTAATAATAATAATAATACATTTTATTTGTACTGCACTTTAAATTTGGAACAAATCTCAAAGTGCTACAGTTAAGATCATTTAAGAAGGATAAAATACTAATAGATTGAATGGTTAAAAGTCATAAGTTCTCCTAAAAAGAAATGTTTTTAGTCCTTTTTTAAAAGTCTCAGTAGTTTGAGGTGCCCTCAGATGGTCGGGGAGGGCATTCCAAATCCGAGGAGCGGCAGAACAGAAAGCCCGATCACCCGCTGAGCAGTGCTGAGCTTTGTCTTGGGGAGAAGGAGGCGGTTTGAGTTTGTTGATCGAGTTGTAGTTGAAGGTGTGAGTAGTTCTTTCAGATAGGGGGGGGCATTTCCATAGATGCACTGGTGGGTTAGAAGGGAGACCTTATAGTCAATCCTGGCGGTAACAGGAAGCCAGTGAAGTGAATGGAGAATGGGTGTGATGTGATCGTATTTTCGAACTCTCATCAGGATCCTAGCAGCACTATTCTGAACGTACTGCAGTCTCTGCAAGCTTTTGTTAGGGATCCCGGTGAGAAGTGCGTTACAGTAATCCAGTCTGGAGGAGACAAAGGCGTGGACCAGTTTTTCAGCATCTGCTAAGGATAGCGTTGGACGGAGTTTTGCAATGTTTCTGAGATGGTAAAAAGATGTTTTGCAGAAGTTTTTGATATGGGCTTCAAAGCTGAGTTGTGGATCAAATCTTACACCAAGATTGGTGACAGTTGTGGAGAGGGGAATGTCATGACCAGAGAGTGTTATACCAGTTATGGAGGAAGACTGGGTTTGATGTGGAGTGCCAACAAGAATTGCCTCAGTTTTAGAGCTGTTTAACTGGAGGAAGTTGTGCTTCATCCACATCCTTATCTCCTCCAGACAGGCGGTGAGTGTTGAAGACGGAGATGATGTTGTTGAAATGGAGTTGTGTTTCTGATTTCATGTACAGTTGTGTGTCATCAGCATAGCAGTGAAATGTAATTTTGCATATCTTCTTTTGTAAGGCGCATTAAGTTGCCTTGTGTACGAAATGCGCTGTATAAATAAACATGCCTTGCTTTGCCTTGCCTACTAGTATTAGTTAATCAAGGCAGGATTCAGAAGGTTATAAAACTTCAATAAGGTCTCAATTTATTACCAACTCAACTTCTAATAAACACCTTTTGGTTTTTGTTTCATAGATGCTCCAGAAAGGGTAGTCAAGACTCAAAGTAAGAGACCCTGGAATGACCAGGAGAAGACGGCAGTCAAACGACGCCTTGCCAAGTTAATCGCCCTTAAAACGGTTCCAGGAAAGCAGGACTGCCTGATGTGCATTGCCAAAGAGTCTCCAGTTCTAAGTGCACGGACGTGGAAAGACGTGAAGTATTTTGTATACAATGAAATAGTTAAAGTTAAAAGAAAGCTTGCATTATGATTTAATTGACTCATCTTATTTCCCTCCCTCTGTTCTGAGTAAGCGGTTGATTATTCCCATGTTTTAAAGGGTGAATGTATTGTTCTTATAAACTGTTGCATTTTCAATAAGTTCAATATGTACATTTCAAATGTTACTGGAGCATTTTAGCGAGCGTGAGGGCGAGGTGATAAGTAATTTTATAATAAGTGCAATATGTAAATGTAAATGCACAAATGTTACTGGAGCATTTTATTTCAAGACTGGGTACTAAATAAATGCTGGTTTATTATTGTTCATGTCTGTCATGTTTGTGTTTAATACAAATATTAAAATGTATAATATAATAAATGCATAATTAATTAAATATTCTGTAATGGAAACAGCATCTTAGTTTACCTATTAATCATTAAAAACCCAAGTGCCTGCCGGTCCTCAGTCCGATGGTGAAAAACTTTTATGTAAATCTTCGTGTTTTCCGTAATCCAAAGGAGTGTATTGGATGAGGGCACCGTCTTGTGGCCAGAAATAGTTTTTATACGTTTCTATGTTAATCAGAACTGGTGGTCCTCACTTGGTAGGCATACTCACGCGGTCCTCACTTAGTAGCAATTACAAGAATGTGTGTGTGTGTGTGTGTGTGTGTGTGTGTGTGTGTGTGTGTGTGTGTGTGCTTCTGTGATTTCTGAGGACATACATTTGTAGACATTTCATGTGTCCCCGTACATATATTGTTCTCTTCGAGCCGGACAACTTTCTAATTTAACTAATCTAATTTAACTAATTTAAAACTTTCTAATTTTAAATAAAAACGTCATGTGCTGTGTTTGCCAATATCACGTATGATGCATATGCAGGGTATATGCAGGAATCCTGAAGTAAATTTTAATACCTTTTTAAGACTTTTTTAAGACCTTCTCAAAATATTTAAAGACCTCATCGGCGATGAGAACTACTGTTGAGCAATAAAATAAAAATATATAATCATAAGCTATAACAAAAATATATATTAAATTAGGTGAGTGGATAGTTAAAAAAATTTGCAATTACAAAAAGTAATTCTTGAAAAAACATCTCTGGACTAATTTTATAAAATCTAAAAATGTTAATGAAAAGGTACAAATTACTTTGTGTTCTTATTAAATACATTTATAAAAAAAACAATTTATATTTAATTTATATATGAATGTAAATAATTATATGGGCCTACACAAATAATATAACATTTCAAGATTTATAGTTTATTGTACACGTAATGTGCAGCTCTGTAAAGGGGCAACAAATATATGATAGATACGTGAGAACAAGATTTTTTTTAATCATCTTTAAGTGCACAAAACTATGAAAATATATGAAAGCGCGGCACAATGTGCTTATGCGCATCCCGGGTGCAGAATGATGCGCTTAAAGCAACATGGAGTCTGAGGGCGCAGTGCACCGCGAGTGCACATTAAAAAGTTCACGGCATAAAGAGACGATGAGCGTTGAGCGCACAAATCCTAGTCTACTATGTATATCGGTCGGTTTCTTCACAGTTTTAAATTCCGGTTATTGTGCGTGTGATGCCTTGTGTTGTCACCCGGGTAGGGAGCACAACATCGTTCAGAAACCGCTAGATAAACTCCAGGAAGATAAATTATTTTATCTACATATCAAGTATTATAACGGGAATATATCATCTTGGAGTGAGCTTTACCGAGCAGCTGACTGACTGTAACCAAACACGACGCGCAGTTTGAATGCTGAACGGAGAATGATGGACAGCTACAGCGGAGGAAAGACATTCAGCTATGGAATGGCTTTAGATGACTTTGTACTAGCAAATCATAAAATACTAATAATGATTGCTGAAAGATCATGTGACAATATATATTTCTGATGATTATTTAATTACCACGACATGCCTAATCTGAGCAAGTGACTGCCTGTCTTGAGTTTTGTCGACAGACGGAGGTGGCACGAAATGTGACGGAGGCGGCTGCTATGCAGGAAAAACCATAGAAAAACCCTGCGGTCATTGTTTAAACTCATCCTACTCCAACCAGGAGTCCGCAAATTTACATTTCCCCATTTCGGAGTCTGTTTCGCAACGTGTGGAGGGCGACACATCACCTAACTGCGCATTTCGCAAAATACGTGACATCACCCATAGACGGTGTGCGCGCCCGAGCTGATCTCACTGACATATCACTATTCAGACAGGACTAGTTTTTGTAAATTATATTTGAGTTACAATTCTCATCACCCAACATCTGTGATTTCAAATATATTCAAAATAATGTTTTCGGAGAGTGAAGTAAAAAAAACTTTCTCCCACCATTTAGATTTTATTTATTTTTGTTGTTAAAATCTTGTGAATCTTGTTCAATGTGCAGATTGCCTCTCTCTCAGTCCTTCCCCTCCCCCCTCACTCTCAGGCTCACCCTGGGTGTGTGTGTGTGTGTGTGGGGTCTCTCTCTCTCACCCTGTGAGTTTGTGTGTGTGCCTTTCTCTCTTGATGATGATAATTTACCCCTTTCATATCATAGACTATCACAAATAACTATCACTTGTGAATAAGTAAAAAAAGAACTATACAAATACCTTGAATTAAATACTGGCCTTCTGGACTTATAACATTTTGAGCAGGAAAAGATAACTTTTCACATATTTGAAAGAGATCTATTTCATCCCATGACATTAAAAATCATCTACATTTAAATGACATCATGGGTGTGGCTTGTGGTGATAGTGGCACCAGCTGCTGCGGTAAATGTGACATATTCGAGCGATTTAAAAAAATTATCCTGTTTAAATGCATATTGCCTGCCGTGCACAGTTATGCTGATGCCACCGGCGTGGCGGTGCCACCGGCTTGGGCCCGTCATCGCTGCAGCTTTAATTCTTTGTTTTTTGTTTTGTTTTTTTTTGTTTTTTTTTGACTTCTCGGGTACTTTTGGGGCACTTAACATGCTCGAAAACTCTTGAAACTTCGCACGGGCGTCGGAATGCGCGGCCATCAGGGCCGGGCTGAAGCTGGTACCCGGGCGTGGCAGGGGGGCTCGACAGCGCCCCCTAAAGTGGGGTCTGAAAACTTGGTCCATAAATCAAACACACTTGCACGTACATGTATGAAACTCGGTAAACATATAGATCTCATCGGGCCGAACAACTTTCGTGCTCTAAGTTATGCGTCAGCCCTACAGGAAGTGAGCTATTATGGGTTGTTCGGAAAACGCATGCTCTGGAATTTAATATACTCCTCCGAGGCCATTGTTTCGATCATTGCCAAACTCGGTCAGCATTAAGTGAACATATCCAGGATGCTAAATTGCTAGCAGATTTTTGATATCTCAAATGGTTTGGCCGTGGCGAAGCAACGAATTTATGGCGAGAAAAGGGAAACAGGAAGTGTGTTATAACTTGTGCAAACATTGACTGGTTTGGATGAAACTTCAGCTGTGTGTTTGTTGTAAGAAGCCGATCACATGGATATGACTTTTGTGAGTCAAAGTTATAGCGCCACCAACTGGCAGCAGGAAGTGTGTCACTTTCAAAAATGCTTTGAATCACCATCTTATTTTGACCCGATTTATTTCAAACTTCATCAGTATAATGTGAAAACATGACAGATAGAGACGTATGAAATGTATTCCTGAAATTTCAAATACTGTTGCCATGGCAACGTGTCAATGTTTGATAATCTTTTGGCTGTTCTGAGGCTCTTAGCATGCTTGAAATTGCTTGAAACTGCTTGAAACTCAACACACACATCAGAGATGTCAGTCAGTACACATGGACAAAGCCTCAGAAACGGGCGGGGATGAGGGGCTCTCTAGCGCCACCTTTTGACAAAAGTGGGGGGGTTAGTTTTATCTTCAGTCACCAAACTCGGTACATATATTGTTCTCTTCGAGCCGGACAACTTTCTAATTTACAGTCATTAGCTCCGACCAACAGGAAGTCAGATATTTTGGTTTGAAGGTGAATATTTATGTAATTCAGGGTCTGAGTTTTTACGTTCTCCTCGTAGGCGATTTATTCAATCTCCACCAAACTCGGTCAACATGAAACAAAGATACGGAAGATGCTAAAATGCGAACGAATATTGGATATCTCAAACGGTGTTGCCATGGCGAGGGATTAAATAAGGACAAAAAAAGGGGAACAGAAATTGTCTCATATCTTGTAAAATAATATTTTGATTTAAATTAAATTAAGATTGTATGTTTGGTAATTGAACTTAGATTAATTTAAAATGACTGTACTATTTTTCAGATGAATATATATATATTTTATAAATATTTATTTGTATAATGTATTGTGCCCGTGTGTGCTGCCCTTCCCTCAATGAACACAAGATGGCAGCATTGTGTTAGTTTTGAAGCAGGATAAAAAAAAAAACTTGTTTCTCTCTCTCTCTGTGTGTGTGTGTGTGTGTGTGTACTTGTCTACCTATCTAACAGGGGACCTTGGTGTCGTAACACACTCACTAACAGGGGACCTCTGAGCCAAGAGGGGACATTTTTCAGGTCCCCTGTTGGTCATGCTTTAAATCATGTTAAAATCAAGTAAAAACACTAAAAAAACGCTCTGGTGATTTTTTTTACTTTTGACCAAGTGGGGACCTACAAGTGTGTGTGTTTAAATCATGTGAAAATTAAGTAAAAACACTCTGGTAATTTTTTAAAACTTATGACCAAGTGGGGACCTAAGTGTGTGTGTGTGTTTAAAGGGTTAGTTCACCCAAAAATGAAAATTCTGTCATTAATTACTCACCCTTATGTCGTTCGAGACCCGTAAGACCTCCGTTCATATTCGGAACACAAATGAAGATATTTTTGTTGAAAGCTGATGGCTGAGAAAGGCTTCAGTTAGGCCTCCATTGGCATTCAGTACACTTACACTCCCAAGACCGATAAAAGGCACTTAAAATGTCATTACAAAGTCCATCTCACCACAGTGACTCTACAATAATCTTACGATGCAACGACAATAGTTTTTGTGCGCAAAAAAAAATCAAAATAACACCTTTATCCAGCTTGTTATTGCCTTCCGCGTGTGTCTCCACGACGCATGCGCGAGAATATGACGTAGCGCCGGGGCTCGGGATTCCATGAAATACACACTTTAACCCCATTTTGAGCACTACGCCGAGACCTAAAGCACGATCGATGTAGAATCCAACAGCTGAGATACGCGCGTCTTCCTCTGCTCGTAAACAAATCGCTTCTGGGCATCTGTCCGAACGCCGGATCTGCGTCATATTCTCGCGCATGCGTCGTGGAGACACACACGGAAGGCAGTAACAAGTTGGAAAAAGGTGTTATTTTGATTTTTTTTGCGCACAAAAACTATTGTCGTCGCATCGAAAGATTATTGTAGAGTCACTGTGGTGAGATGGACTTTGTAACGATGTTTTGAGTGCCTTTTATCCGTCTTGGGAGTATAAGTGTACTGAATGCCAATGGAGGCCTTTCTCAGCCATCAGCTTTCAACAAAAATATCTTCATTTGTGTTCCGAATATGAACGGAGGTCTTACGGGTCTCGAACGACGTGAGGGTGAGTAATTAATGACAGAATTTTCATTTTTGGGTGAACTAACCCTTTAAGGTCATACTCAGCAGCTCCCCTGTAGGCTGGAGCAGGAACTGTAAGGGCTCTTAAACACACGTCGTTCACACACACTCCTCTATTGTTTGAATGGCCTGCTGTCCCAGAGAGACTCTGCTGTTTAACAGGCTGCTTACTAAAGGAACAAGCATTACATCGCTTTACTAGATACCCTGACTAGTTTCAAACTTTGCATTACATTACAATTAAATTCTACACAGAATCCAAGAAAAAAGGATTTAAAAATCTAAACAACCAGAATGTAATTAGAAGTTTTGTTTTTGTATTTTTTATTTTAACATATTTTAATGACAGTAGCCTATATTCATTGAATATTATTGTATTTATCAAAATAAACAGAAAATAGTACAAACTTTACTATTCTTTTAAACAAGTGTTAAGACATTATTAAAAAAAAAAACATTTTAGCTCAAGTATTTGTATAAATAATGTGTGACTTTTGCCCCATGTAAAATGGGGTGTAAAAGGCCCACCTTACCACCTTATACATTTATGAGTTTTTTTAAACAAACCACTTTTGATTTATTTATGATTTACACAATGACTCGGTCCCCTGTTAGATAGTAAATCACGACACCAGTGTGTTTAATTTGTAATTTCTTCATCTCAAACACACTGTAGATATTCACTGTATATATTGAGATAACTCAATTTTATGGTGACTTGCATTAAAATGTTTATCCGTCTCAATTAAATTATGTGAACTGAATGACTTTTAACATTGACACTTTAGTTATTTAACCAAATGATGATTTTCAACTCAGCAATCAACACACAACTGAGTTTTGACCTCCAAAATCTTATTATAGTGTATTTTTATGGTAAGTATTGGTGTTTTATGTTTTAAATCAAGCAGAAATCACTCTTTAAGGAAACAATTGCAGGTCACACTTTATACAGTGAACATGATTTCCTTAAATTGACTTAAGTCCCCTGTTGGATGGTAAAACACGACGCCTGTTTGATTGCTTTGCCATTTCTTGCCATCACAAACACACTGTAGAGATTTTGAAGGTCAGAACTAAATTTTTTGGTGACTTGCATGAAAATCTTCATCCGTCTCAATTAAATTATGTGAACTGAATGTCTTTTAACATTGACACTTTAGTCGAAGATTTTCAACTCAACAATCAACACACAACTGAGTTTTCACCTCCAAAATCATTATACAGTGTATATTAAATTTAAATAAAAAATATAAAATTTATTTACAAAACAGTTTGACTCAAGTTTGACTCTCTACTGCTTATTCATTATTGTTTATGTTACATGGTCCATGTTTACATTACAGTATAAAATTGTTCCTAAGTTTTCCCCTTTTATATATATGGTAATGACTAAATATCCTCGCACACCGAAATTTTCACACGTTAAAAAAAAGATCAAGCATGTTTACACACAGCCTCTGAAACTTTCCTTCCTTCGTCATAAAAAAAAATCTGATCAGGTTCAGTTTTCTGCATTTTTCGCATCCATAGCAAGCATTTAAAGAGGGGTTTCAAATTTCTGTTATTCATTTTTGTGTTAAAATTTTGAACATAAGTTGAACAGTTTAAAAAAGAAAGTGTGAACCTTCAAATTAGCCATTATAGTTCATAAAGTTTTGCTGGCATTTGTATCTAATTGAGAAAAGAATGAATGTAAATTGAAAGATGTTGTCATTGAACGCATTTTGTGCCAAAGCAAATAAATGATCCACAGTTTAGCCACATAGGCTGATGTGATCCCTGAGTGAAGAGTTTTGAAAAAGTGATGAGTATTCAGAAATGTGTCCTAGCAGATGTTTAAAAAACCCTGTAATATCACTATTAGTAAGGGATCACTGTATAATATCAGTCTTTAGATCTATTGTTTTACAAAAATAATCTATTGTTTACAAAAGGAGAAAACGTGTGTACTTTAATGTAAACTTGGACCATGTGACATAAACTGAAGTTAACAGCAAAAAAAATACTATAATGCTGACTGTTGTTAGTGTTTTTTGTTGTATGAGTTAAAAGTGTATATGTTGGGTGAATCCTCATTGTGTTCTGGAAGAATGAGTTGATTTAAGACATCAATGAAGTGTTGTGGTAGTTTCAGCACATTTTGAACGTGAAATTAACTGCTTTGCTTTGAAAGGTGTCCTAGCGATTGTAGCTGAGAGATAGACGTCAAACAGACTCAAACAAAGACCCAGAATTCTGTGGTGTTACAGCACTGTGGCTGCTGTAAATGGCTGCTGTAAGGTTTCTTTATGAAATAACAGGCACAATGGCAAAGATATTTCTGCAAAAACTCCAAAGTAATGTTCGGTTGCAGTGAGAAAGTCACAAGAGACAACTAAAAAAACTAATGCGTGTATTTAGCCTAGTGTAGATCTGTTTGCTTACACATCCCCCAAACTCCATTTACATATGAATACAGGAAAGGCCAAAGCCATTGTCTCACAGGTGAGGAAGAGGCCTTACAGAGCTGTTAGACCCATGTCACAGACACAAACTTCTCATCCAAACTAGAGAAAACGCTGGGATTTACCTGGGAAAATTAAATCAATGTACACTTTTTCCAATCCCTACGACACATTTTTCAATACTTGGGTCACTTTTTTAAAACTCTTCACACACTTTTTCACACAAATTCACACAACTGAATTTCAGCTTGGCACAGCAGTTATTTTAGTGTTCAAAATGCACTAAAACTACCAAAAAGGACCCAACAAACACACTTTTTCAATCATAAAACACAGACCTAAAACACATGATCATTACACAATGTTTTCTTTTGTAAAATTTTCTTTTCAAAAAAAGACTTACACTATAATTCACTGCAGTTTATGTTACATGGTCCTTGGTCCAGTATAGTATAACATTATTCCTAAATTTTTCCCTTTTGAATGGATGGCAATGCAATTTAAAAACTAACACCAGCTAAATCTATTTGTTTTGATAGTATTTTAGATTCAAAATATATGTCAATATGGTATTACTGTCGAAATGTAGCAAATTTCTATTTTTTTTTAACATAAGTTTAACAGTTTTGAAAAGAGAATGTAAAAATGTTCAAATTGGCCTGTATAGTACATAATGTTTTGGTGGTGTTTGTGTCAAAGTCAGAAAAGAATGAATGTAAATTGAAAGATGTCGTCATTGAACACATTTTGTGCCCAAAGCAATGATAAATGGTCCAGAGTTTAGCCACATAGACTGATGTGATCACTGAGTGAAGACAAAAAGTGAACAGTGAAAAAGTGATGAGGATTGAGAAATGTGTCCCAGCAAATGTAAAAAAATAAATAAAAATAAAACTGTTGACATGTTTTAAATTGTTTTAAAAATTAAATTAAATATATTTTCATCTTATTAGAAGTGATATTTTCTTGGTGTTTAGCCCCACAGCTTTCTGCATATCGCTTTACGTTTTTTTTTTATTGCATTGGCCAATACTAAATTGATATGTTAAAAACTGTGAATCATTTTTCATTGCTTTCACACAAAATGCATTCAATGACCACATTTTCCAAAATCCACGAACACTTTTGTTATTCGTACCTAACTATCTGCAAAACTATATATTTTTTAGCACATTCTTTGAATGCTAACACACTGCTTTCAGAACTGATCAAACACATTCAAGTCAGAACGATGATCAACTCATTTCTGCAGGAATTATACTGAAATATAAAATCTTAAAATCCAAAGGGACCCACTTTATATTAGGTGGCCTTAACTACTATGTACTAACATTTTAATTATCCATTTGATACAATGCACTTATTGTGTACATACATGTCTTTACATTGTACTTACATTTTTAAATATACCTGCATGTAATTACATCTGTAATTAATTTCTGTAGTTACATTTGTAATTACACTGTTGACACTTCCCTTACATCTAACCCTACCTTTAAACTTACCAATACAAGCACACCTGACCCTACCCGTATCCCACCTCAATATCAGCAAAAGTGTTTTGCAATACAATATGAACACAATAAGTACATTGTACCTATTTAAGTACATAGTAGTTAAGGCCCCCTAATATAAAGTGGGGCCATCTAAAGTCATAATTTATCATTGATTTGGCATGAAATACATTCAATGGCGACATCTTTTGATTTATAAGAATTATTTTCTCACTTCAACACAAACACCACCAAAACGTTATGAACTGTATAGGCCAATTTGAAAAAGTTTTGATTCTCTTTTCAAAACTCCCTAACTTATGTTCAAAACTTAACTAAAATTAATTAAAAAAAAAAAAAACAATTTGCTACATTTCGGCAGTATTACCATATTGAAATATTGGGTGATTCTTTTGAATCCTCAGAATCCTTTTTGGTAGTTTTAGTGCATTTTGAACACTAAAATAACTGCTGTGCCAAGCTGAAATTCAGTTGTGTGAATTTGTGTGAAAAAGTGTGTGAAGAGTTTTAAAAAAGTGACCCAAGTATTGAAAAATGTGTCGTAGGGATTGGAAAAAGTGTACATTGATTTAATTTTCCCAGGTAAATCCCAGCTTTTTCTCTAGTTTGGATGAGAAGTTTGTGTCTGTGACATGGGTCTAACAGCTCTGTAAGGCCTCTTCCTCACCTGTGAGACAATGGCTTTGGCCTTTCCTGTATTCATATGTAAATGGAGTTTGGGGGATGTGTAAGCAAACAGATCTACACTAGGCTAAATACACGCATGAGTTTTTTTAGTTGTCTCTTGTGACTTTCTCACTGCAACCGAACATTACTTTGGAGTTTTTGCAGAAATATCTTTGCCATTGTGCCTGTTATTTCATAAAGAAACCTTACAGCAGCCATTTACAGCAGCCACAGTGCTGTAACACCACAGAATTCTGGGTCTTTGTTTGAGTCTGTTTGACGTCTATCTCTCAGCTACAATCGCTAGGACACCTTTCAAAGCAAAGCAGTTAATTTCACGTTCAAAATGTGCTAAAACTACCAAAACACTTCATTGATGTCTTAAATCAACTCATTCTTCCAGAACACAATGAGGATTCACCCAACATATACACTTTTAACTCATACAACAAAAAACACTAACAACAGTCAGTATTATAGTATATTTTTTTGCTGTTAACTTCAGTTTATGTCACTTGGTCCAAGTTCACATTAAAGTACACACGTTTTCTCCTTTTGTAAACAATAGATTATTTTTGTAAAACAATAGATCTAAAGACTGATATTATACAGTGATCCCTTACTAATAGTGATATTACAGGGTTTTTTAAACATCTGCTAGGACACATTTCTGAATACTCATCACTTTTTCAAAACTCTTCACTCAGGGATCACATCAGCCTATGTGGCTAAACTGTGGATCATTTATTTGCTTTGGCACAAAATGCGTTCAATGACGACATCTTTCAATTTACATTCATTCTTTTCTCAATTAGATACAAACGCCAGCAAAACTTTATGAACTATAATGGCTAATTTGAAGGTTCACACTTTCTTTTTTAAACTGTTCAACTTATGTTCAAAATTTTAACACAAAAATGAATAACACAGAAATTTGAAACCCCTCTTTAAATGCTTGCTATGGATGCGAAAAATGCAGAAAACTGAACCTGATCAGATTTTTTTTTATGATGAAGGAAGGAAAGTTTCAGAGGCTGTGTGTAAACGTGCTTGATCTTTTTTTTAACGTGTGAAAATTTCGGTGTGCGAGGATATTTAGTCATTACCATCTATATAAAAGGGGAAAACTTAGGAACAATTTTATACTGTAATGTAAAACATGGACCATGTAACATAAACAATAATGAATAAGCAGTAGAGAGTCAAACTTGAGTCAAACTGTTTTGTAAATAAATTTTATATTTTTTATTTAAATTTAATATACACTGTATAATGATTTTGGAGGTCAAAACTCAGTTGTGTGTTGATTGTTGAGTTGAAAATCTTCGACTAAAGTGTCAATGTTAAAAGACATTCAGTTCACATAATTTAATTGAGACGGATGAAGATTTTCATGCAAGTCACCAAAAAATTTAGTTCTGACCTTCAAAATCTCTACAGTGTGTTTGTGATGGAGAGAAATGGCAAAGCAATCAAACAGGCGTCGTGTTTTACCATCCAACAGGGGACTTAAGTCAATTTAAGGAAATCATGTTCACTGTATAAAGTGTGACCTGCAATTGTTTCCTTAAGGCGAGACACTACAGGTGAATAGGGATTTTTTTTTAATTACAAGATATCACTGTGAAACTTCTCCAGTTTATTACTGGCATAAACATAAGAAAAAAATGTATTACAAGTTTTGTGTAAATTAATGTTTTAATATGCAAATGAGGCCTTATATACTTAAATATACGCTCATTTGCATACTTTTCCAAAAACAAAATCTGGAAATTGGAAAGGACCATGTTTAAAATTCTTGGTTCTATTTGTTGACATGTTAGATGAGAGGGCTTTTACAGAGGGGATTCTGGATATCTTATTTTGTGCTTTAGTAAATTAGAGAATACTGACAATAGCCTTAAAAAATCAATTTTCGCCATGTTTTTTGGAGTTAAAGGACCTATAACTCAGGATAGGAATGATATATCAACAAATCCCTCTGTAAAAGCCTTCAGAATATAGTTCAGCATAAGACTGCTAAAGTTGGTGCTTGTAGGTGCTCTTGAAGTGGATATATCTGACTCTGAGTGTGAGAAAAAACTAATTCTGAGAAAACGGCCTTTAAAGTTTTATACTGTATAACTGCATACATTTCTATAAAACCCCCAACCTACAAACAAAATATATATTCAGTTAATTAATATCAGTAGTGTATAATATTTAAAACACGTGGAAATTGATAAATGAATAAATTATTAATAGCAATAGCTATTAGAGAACTACCTTAAGAGAACTACCTTAACAAACACCAGTCACAAAAACTGCAGACGAACTGTCCCTGTTTGTTGCATATGTCCATCTATAACTATTTGAATCTAATTGTGACGGGGTTTCGTCGTCTAATCTGTTGTTGTTTACTTTCTTTTTACTTGCTCTTGCTACTTGGTCTTTTCTGTGAGCGTTTATGAGCCGATTTCAGTGTTGTCTGCACTTTCTCTCAAGCAGAGAATACACAAGCAAGCGGCAGCGCGTGAGAAATTCACATCGACCAATCAGATGTGGTGTTCGGCTGCAAACTTTCGCGGTTGGTTAGTTCTACAAAGGAAATATCCATATTTGGATTAGACAGTGCTGTGTGTGAGACTGCGAGCTAATGAGACCAAGCATGACATGTTTCTGTGAATGGAGACGGCACGAGAGATCGCGCTAGAATAACTTTTGATGATTTCGGGTAGAAATCTAAAGGCGCACGGTGACAAAATATAATGAAATAACCAACTTAATGTGTAATGTTGACATTTTTTTTATTTTGACATGAAAGCTTACATGTTAAGGGAGCAAACTGGCCCAAAATCTCAAAATTGACCACTGCATGAAAAAACGATGTTTTCACCTGCCGTGTCTCGCCTTAAAGAGTGATTTCTGCTTGATTTAAAACATAAAACACCAATACTTACCATAAAAATACACTATAATAAGATTTTGGAGGTCAAAATTCAGTTGTGTGTTGATTGCTGACTTGAAAATCATCAGTTGGTTAAACAACTAAAGTGTCAATGTTAAAAGTCATTCAGTTCACATAATTTAATTGAGACGGATAAACATTTTAATGCAAGTCACCATAAAATTGAGTTATCTCGATATATACAGTGAATATCTACAGTGTGTTTATGATGGCAAGAAATGACAAATTAAACACACTGGTGTCGTGATTTACTATCTAACAGGGGACAGAGTCATTGTGTTTAACATAATCATTATTCAAAGAGGATCTGCAATTAATACATTAGAGAAATATTTTTGCTTGATTTAACTCTTAAAACTCAGTTATTGCTATAAAAACTCTAAATCTCTACAGTGTGTTTGAGATGGCAAGAAATGACAAATTAAACACACTTGTGTCGTGATTTACTATCTAACAGGGGACCGAGTCATTGTGTTTAACATAATCATTATTCAAAGATGATCTGCATTTAATACATTAGAGAACTATTTCTGCTTGATTTAACTCTTAAAACTCAGTTATTGCTATAAAAACTCTAAATCTCTACAGTGTGTTTATGATGGCAAGAAATGACAACGCAAACACACTTGTGTCGTGATTTACTATCTAACAGGGGACCGAGTCATTGTGTTTAACATAATCATTATTCAAAGATGATCTGCAATTAATACATTAGAGAAATATTTCTGCTTGATTTAACTCTTAAAACTCAGTTATTGCTATAAAAACTCTAAATCTCTACAGTGTGTTTGAGATGGCAAGAAATGACAAATTAAACACACTGGTGTCGTGATTTACTATCTAACAGGGGACCGAGTCATTGTGTTTAACATAATCATTATTCAAAGATGATCTGCATTTAATACATTAGAGAACTATTTCTGCTTGATTTAACTCTTAAAACTCAGTTATTGCTATAAAAACTCTAAATCTCTACAGTGTGTTTATGATGGCAAGAAATGACAAATTAAACACACTGGTGTCATGATTTACTATCTAACAGGGGACCGAGTCATTGTGTTTAACATAATCATTATTCAAAGAGGATCTGCAATTAATACATTAGAGAACTATTTCTGCTTGATTTAACTCTTAAAACTCAGTTATTGCTATAAAAACTCTAAATCTCTACAGTGTGTTTATGATGGCAAGAAATGACAATGCAAACACACTTGTGTCGTGATTTACTATCTAACAGGGGACAGAGTCATTGTGTTTAACATAATCATTATTCAAAGATGATCTGCAATTAATACATTAGAGAACTATTTCTGCTTGATTTAACTCTTAAAACTCAGTTATTGCTATAAAAACTCTAAATCTCTACAGTGTGTTTGAGATGGCAAGAAATGACAAATTAAACACACTGGTGTCGTGATTTACTATCTAACAGGGGACAGAGTCATTGTGTTTAACATAATCATTATTTACTATATAAAGTGATGACCTGTGATTATTACCTTAAAGAACAATTTCTGCTTGTCCAGTCCTATATATATATATATATTTTTTATTGGTGCAAGAAATCAAATCTCACTCTAAAAATCTCAAAAACAAAGGACATTATTTGGGATTTTAGAGAGCAGAAACTATGTTTTATTCAAAAATAAGTCACACATTGAAATACCTTTACTGTAAAAAAAATTTGGTTCTCCAATTGAAAATTTTCTGTAAATTGATGCACTTTAAGTCAATTAAAATTCAAGAAATTCAATTTGGCCAACTAAAAAATTTAGATGTGATCGGTCACTAGAAAATTTTCAATTGGAGACCTGATTTTTTTTTACAGTGTTGGTGTTCTTGAAAATAAGCTTAAATGAGAGATGTGGACGGATCATATACTGTAAGTATGAAGACACAACAGAGAATGAATTTCTTAAAGATAACTCTTAATTTTAAGAATTTTTTTATTTCTTAAATTCTTTTCTGTAATGTCCACAACATGGCTTTTTCTCCGTTGTGTGCTCATTGTGTTCCCTGATGCCTGTGTGAACATTATATAATTATATATATATATTAAATAATGAAGACAGACTTGACTGCCAGCTCTCTTCCCTTTCACACACACAGCTCCATTGCAGGCTAAGAAGGTCCCCTGTTGGATAGGTAGACATCGGTCAGGTCCCCTCTTGGCATGTTTAAAAAATAAAAAATAAATGCTTATTTGAAGTTATATTATGAAAAAAGACCTTAAAACAAAATTTTGTATCTAAGTTTTGTTTCTTCAAAATGACTAGAAACACAGGTCCCCTCTTGGTCAGTGTGGAGTGATGGTCCCCTGTTGGTAATATAGACGTGTATGTGTGTGTGTGTGTGTGTGTGTGTGTGTGTGTGTGTGTGTGTGTGTGTGTGTGTGTGTGTGTGTGTGTGTGTGTGTGTGTGTGATTTCTGAGGACATACATTTGTAGACATTTCATGTGTCCCCGTACATATATTGTTCTCTTCGAGCCGGACAACTTTCTAATTTAACTAATCTAATTTAACTAATTTAAAACTTTCTAATTTTAAATAAAAACGTCATGTGCTGTGTTTGCCAAGATCACGTATGATGCATATGCAGGGTATATGCAGGAATCCTGAAGTAAATTTTAATACCTTTTTTAAGACCTTCTCAAAATATTTAAAGACCTCATCGGCGATGAGAACTACTGTTGAGCAATAAAATAAAAATATATAAAAATCATAAGCTATAACAAAAATATATATTAAATTAGGTGAGTGGATAGTTAAAAAAAATTGCAATTACAAAAAGTAATTCTTGAAAAAACATCTCTGGACTAATTATCTTATCACCTGACAGCCGTGATTCCATGTACTCATTCAGACAGAACTCTTTTTTAAAACAGAGTGTGAGTGTGTTTTCTATACATGTGCTTTAAGGTCGTGTGCTGTGTTTGCAAAGATCACTTTTGACACATTTGTCTTTAAATTCATTATTTACTGACATAGTTCAAATTTATAAAAAAAAAAAAAATTCACATTATTTTCTATAAGTGTCTGTTTATAACCCACTGAGCAATGGGACGTCCAAAAGACGTCATTTCGACGTCTTTGTCGGACGTTGTAAAGACGTCCCTAGAGGAGCCAGAATGAAAGTTTTTATGACGTCTTTTTATGACGTCGTTTGGACGTCTTTTTTCGACGTCGATTGGACGTCATTGTCGCACGTTGAACAGACGTCCCTTGAGGAGCCAGAATGAAAGTTTTTATGACGTCTTTTTATGACGTCTTTTGGACATCCAATATCGACGTCCATAGGATTACTCTAGAAGTTTACATTTTAGTTAAAATATGGTCATTGTGGATGTATTTTCAACGTCTTAAAATGTCAACTGCAGACTTTTAGACATCAGTTATACTGTTTCTGGACCAAATAAACAGTCACACATTGCATTATAACTAATTTATTTCAATGTAAAGTCCATTTATGATTGTAAATAATGAAAAAAAAATATCTTTAAAACATCTTACATAACATACAAATAACAACAATCCATAACATCCTTTTTTTATATTTATTGTGTGGGTCCTCCTCCTCCCTTCCTTGTTGGTGCGTGCTTGAGGTGCTCCGAAACATTTTTTTTAATTATCTCCTCAGTTGCATCCTTGCTCCATTTCATTATTGCAGCTGTAAGAGTGAAAAGACAAAAAATGATAAATATGCAAAAGCAGCCTCTTATCATACACCAAGTACGCGCTGTCTGTGAATGTCCTGACAACGCACAGAAAGATGCGCGCCAGAATTGGGTTTTCTCTGTTACCTTTGTTCTTTGATTAACATTAAGTTAAAATTGACTAAAGAACTTTTGTAGCTTTAATAATGATTTAGCTATATTTCATTTATAACTTACGCAGTGCAGACTGTTTGATAACTTTATTTAGAATTATGTATATTTCCTACCAAGAAGGGTAAATATGGCATTTATGTTGGGTTTATGTGAAGGTTGTTTTAAGTTCACTTAAATTAAAAGTTGCTATATTTTTTGGAGTTTAATTACACTGTAATGTTTAATGGCTATAATTAATGTTTGAAATTGTTTAACATTATAGTTTCATGCTTGCATCCATAATATATTGTAAGTCTCAAGAGTATTTATATTAGTCAATACTTGGATTAGTCATCTGACCTTTTACACATTTTGTCACAGCCTGTTTTTACCTTGAATTGCTCTGTAAATGCATGTGGTCTCCAGAGCCATCTTGTCTTTTTTCCCTTTTCCCTTCATGTTGAACTGGGCCATGAGAAAATTACTGAAGAGCCTGAAGAAATTTAAATTACAATCTTAAGTCAAGCTTTGAATTGATCACTGACCATGGGCCTATAGGATAGTTCACCCAAAAATAAAAATGATATCATTATTTTCCTCACCATCAAGTCATCCTAGGTGTATATGACTTTCTTCTTTCAGAAGAATACAATCAGAGCTATATTAAATAACATCCTGGCTCTTCCTTTTATGTTTGTTAGACCCAAAAATGTATGCGTGTGTCACAATGATTGATTCTGATGATGAATACACTGCAATAAATGTTCTTCTTACTCAGAAAAGCAAATTATGGGTGGAGGGGGTGAAATTGGACATACTATCTTATGTCATTTACTTGTCTAGTACATGCATCTTGATTTGGACTGGAAACAAAAATAAAAAATAAGAAAAACATTTTTTGCAGCGATCTCTCACTGGTCTTGATACATTTATTAGCTTTATTTATTTATCAGGTCCACAACCCTGATTTTCAGTAACCTATGTGTTGTGTTCCATGAACCACTTACACTAGAACATTGAGTGTTTGAAAATAAAGTTACAAGCCCAGGAAAAGCCGTTTAAAATTTAAATAAAGTTGGAATACAGCAAATTGTTATATGGCTTTCTTCTGTGGAACTCAAAGATCATTACTCATACGACCCAAAGAGATGGAGTTTTTTTTTTTTATTAAACTGTGTTCCACAAAAGAAAGGAATATACATGATGGAAAACAAATGATGAGAGAATTTACATTTTTGGGTGGAGTATCCCTTTCAACATTTAAAATTCTGGCAAAGAAGAAGCTAAATGACAAGTGCAAAAAGGGGGGTTCTATGACCTTTTAAAAATAAGTATCAGTGATCATATCAGCCTCAGATTTCCTGATCAGCTACTAATATTTTGAAACATACCGGTCAAGGACTTTGTGGACACAGTCCTTTACATCCTTTCCTCCAATTCGAGCAAGTTGCAGCACCTGTTGAAAGTCCATACAAAGTCCACAAAAAACACAATTTTTCACTGAAATATACCCTAGGAAAAGCAAATAGTGTACTTTATTGCTATACTATTAATAACAGTATATACAGGTGCTGGTCTTATAATTAGAGAATGACTGAATTTGGGATTTTCCTTAGTTGTCAGTTATAATCATCAAAATTAAACGAAATAAACATTTGAAATATATCAGTCTGTGTGTAATGAATGAATATAATATACAAGTTTCACTTTTTGAATGGAATTGGTGAAATAAATAAACTTTTTGATGATATTCTAATTATATTACCAGCACCTGTATATTCATTATGCCTGAGCATGGTGAAGCAAATTGAGTGCATTTAACAAATTATAATCCACAGCAACTTTTCGCAACAATATAATTTTATATACATTCATTGGTGAAAGAGCCCCGACACATATGTTTCTCAGAGGAGTATGGGGAGAAAATCATGGGGAACAAGTGCACTGTATACTTTGTAATACCAATCATTACTTTCAGACTCTCTCTTGTAAATCCTACCAGGTTATCAAAAGCTTTTCTGTCATTGAGGAGTAGCTCCTCTCTCTGGAAATCCTCCATGGACTTCAACCTCTTAATATGAGTGGGTGAAAAGGCAGGCTCACTTCTGCCAAGGCGTCTGACCTCCATGTGAATTTCAATTAATTTACTCAAGACTTTTTTCTGAAATTCTGAAATAAAAAAGAAACACATTTATTAGGGCTGTATGGTTTGGGGGGTGGGGGGGAAGAACCTCACTTCCCTGAGATGATGATCTCGACACAGACACAAAATATCAGTTCTAGCATTGCTAACTGGACATCACAGACTGTTCATTATAAAAATAAAATATAGTCAACCAGACATATTGTCAGCGAACATAGACTGGAGAGACTGGTAAGTTCCTAAGCTTTTATTTACAAAAAGGATAATGGAATCAACGTAGCAATATAGCAAAACAGATGAGTTGAATGGAGACGGTCAATTATCACTGAAATAATTTAAGAATAACTTTCTTTTCTTTGAGGGACGAACACTTGGAGACTTACGAGGAGGTAAGTATCCATCAGGTAAGGGATAATCCACAAATATACAGTCTAAGTATATGATGAGACTAGACAAGTGTGTGTGTGTGTGTGTGTGGCAGGTCCTTTTAACTGGTGTTTATTGTGACTGAGTGATTGCTGACAGTGAGCAGGAGAGCAGAAGGAAAGATGTGAAATGTAGTGCAGATGCAGTGACTGAACTCGTGACCATGACACACATAAATAACTATAGCATACTGCTTAATTTAAATTAGTATAAAGTCTGTATAGCCTACAATCTGTGCCATTAAAGGGTTAGTTCACCCAAAAATGAAAATTCTGTCATTAATTATTTTCAGAGCCATCAGATTTACACTAAAATATCTTAATTTCTGTTCCTAAGATGAACGGAGGTCTGACGGGTGTCCAACGACATGAGGGTAAGTAATTAATGACAGAATTTTCATTTTTGGGTGAACTAACCCTTTAAGTGCAACTGCCACACCATGATGTAATGCCAAAAACACATTTTTGCGCATATAAAGGATGATGTTTTATGTGGATAATGAAATGCGAGTGAAGCACAAAGCCAATAATTTATTAAAATAAATAATAATGAATTAATAATTTATTAATCATTTATTTATTTAAATAAATAATAATTTAGCATCTAAATATACTGTAAATATGGAAACATTATGCCAAAGGTATTATATGAGCCCATCCCAGTTTCTGTTTCAGTTAGCCTTAATTTAGCATTAAATTACTTAGTTTTGGCTTGACGTTTATTGCTACTTTTATTTTCATTCTTGTTCTGTTCCGAATACCGTTAAATTTAAAAGATTTACTGTGGAGTGAGGGGAACCTACTTACAGTATATAGTATTTATAGTACTGTAAACATATATTTATTTACCTGTAGTATACATTAATTGTTTTCAGGAAGAAAGATAAATGTTATTCTACATTATCATAATGATACAAAACAGCACCATATTCCACAATTGTAAGTCTTGATTAATAAGAACATCTCCTAGTTTGCATGCACAATGTGTCTTATTTAGTTCAGTTTGGGTACAGTTTGACATTGCTTGAAAAACTTTAACACTTACTTGCTGTTGGCATTGGGAATATATCAGTTGACTGCTGACACCCTGCATCTCCAGTACCTGTATTAGAAAACAAGTCTTTTCAGGAAAGCTTTAACAGATCTAGGCTCATAGATCTAGATCATAATTGTACTTGATAAAAAAATCTGGAATTATTATTATTATTATTATTTGTGTGTGTAAAATTAGTGGTGCACTGATGCAACTTGCAAAGCATTTTGTTGATATTTGTGGCCTCATGCTCACCATGCCTCGTACTGATGCTGTGCCTGGAACTGATGCAGTGCCTGGAACTGATGCAGTCATCCCTGGACCTGACACTATCGTCCCTGGACCTGATGCTGTCGTTCCTGTATCCAGTGCTGTGTCTGGACCTGACACTATCGTTCCCGGACCTGATGCTGTCATTCCTGGATCCAGTGCTGTGTCTGGACCTGACACTATCGTTCCCGGACCTGATGCTGTCATTCCTGGATCCAGTGCTGTGTCTGGACCTGACACTATCGTTCCTGGACCTGACACCTGACACTGACCTTATGCTGTCGTTCCTGGATCCAGTGCTGTGCCTGTACCTGACACTGTAGTCCTTGGAGCCATCATTGGACCTGTTATTTTATTTATATTCATTTTTGTCACTTAAACATGTTTGTTTATTTATCTCATCTTATCATATAACACTGTGACTGGATCTGACCGGTTGCTGTGCCCTGATGTGATGCTGTGCCTTGAACTGTCGCTGTGCCCTGGTGTGACACTGAGCCTGGAGCCAGCATTGGACTTAGGACTTCCAGCTTTCTTTTGTTTTGCATGTTGAGAGTCTGAAAAACACACAAAGAACTAATTTAGCATGATTGTTTCTTAAATAAAACAGTGGCTGATTTAATATGATGAATAAATACTCACTGGATGTGGACATTCCGCCCCCAGACCCACCAGCAAACTCAATTGGACTGGGCAAGGCTGGAATTTCAGTGTCTGAAACATGAAAAAATAAACGTGTAATGGCTTTTATTTTATGTATAATAAATAATTTTTGTATTTGTCAAATTATGTCATCAATACTCACAAGTTGAATTTTCCGCTACTGGCTTTAACTTTCTTGGTGCAATGGGAAAGGGGGGCAGCTTGTTTCCTACAAAGATGCAATTTAAGTCAAAAGTAAGAAATATCCATCTCCAACTTAATGTATAATGAATATAATGCCATTGTATGAAATAGTTACCCATCATGCTCTCCTCCTCCAACTCATCAGAATCTGTTCAAATCAACATTTGTTTTAAAGCATAAATGTTTAAAAATGGTGTTCAAGTAATAGATTTCAATGTTTGAGATTTGTTTATTCAGTGAGAAACATACCAACAACATAGTCATCAAAAGGTCTTTTTGCTCTTTTCCTCTTGCCCCCAAACACTACCTCTTCCTCCTCCTCCTCAGCTTGGCTGGTCAGGTTATAGCTTTCACAATCACGAATATTACCTAGAAGTCACATGCAATTGTGTAATAAACATTGTAACAACTGTATTAAACATACTAATAATGGAATTAACACTATTTCAAACCATTCTTTAATCTAAACTTACCTGAAGTAATTTTTATCTTAATTAGTTGGAACATCAGCCAGTCGTCCTGGGGGTCCTTTTTCATTTTGTATGATTCTTTTACTTTAGTGTTTGGCCATCTAACTGTTTTCTTATTTATGTCTATCCAATTATTAGGAACTGTACCCTCCGTCTCCCTTCCATTCTCCACCCACACAGCCCTGGCATACATGACCTGAAAAAGACAGTAAATGCATGTTGCTTTAAAATGCATGTTACTTTTTATTTAGCATAAGTCCATGTCCATATCAACTTGTAGAATAGGAGAAAGTATAGATTTTTATCAGAATGTGGCCCAATGATCCTTAATTTCCCCACCTGGGGTCTTTCCTTCTGAGCCATAACCAGAATCTCTCTTTCTCTGCCTCCTCAGCCAGTTCCCTGAGTGCCGCTTTTTGATTCGATCCAGTAATTCCAAACATGATCTCTTTCAATGATACTGTGGGCTCTGCCATGATTACTCTTGATTACATACTCTTATACAGTCAATTAAAATATTGATTAGACTAAATTCAACCTTTATGATCTGTGCTCCATGGCATGGCGTAGGGGTATGAGGACATAACCTCCAGATTCTCGTGGAAGGCAGGCCACCTTACGGAGAAGATCTTTTTGAAGAAGGAGTCTTCTTTTCATCCTGCCCCGCCCATTTTCTGTGCACACTATATTCAGAAGACGTGAACTGCATGGTTGATGAAACAGTGTTGACGTGTGGCGCTGGTTCAGAATTTCACAATCTAAAGTTCCGTCTGCATTTTTTTCTCGAATGAAAGCAAAGCTTTCATCTCTCAAGAGAAAACAACAGTCTTTGTCTTTCACTGAGGCAAACACAGGCTGTATGTCAGGTTGTGTTTTGCTCTTGTTCACTTTTGCATGTTCAATTTCTGACATACGCCTGGTGACTTGTTCAACAGGACTTCTTCCATTCCTCACCCATTTTTTTATTTGTTGCAGGAAATTCTCAAAAGGAAAACAGCTAATCTCATTTAGTGAGCAGTTAAAGTGTGTGACATCTTCATGAAGATGGATCAGTCCATGTACATTGTACACAGGGAAACAGTTTCCATACAGGTCAGCACTGGACATGATGAAGTGCTTCATCATTTCTTGAGCGAACTGGAGGTAAGCATTCCTTGTCCTGTCATCTTGCTCCAGCATTATTGACATGGCTACTGTCAATGACAAGAAATGCTGGTACTTCTCAGGAGACAACACATTTTTCAGCACCACAGGTCCTGTGTACAACAAAAACTGACGTAGTTCTGTGGCCTTCCATCTGTCCAGTTCGTGCAAACCCCGGGGTTGCCGTGCAAATTCGCTTGGCATCTTTCCTCTCAGCGCACTTAATTTTTGGCTTATCTCTTCCTTTTGCCTTGCAGATAGACGACAGAGTTTTGGGCCACGAGTCAAGAATGTCAAGAGGCGCTTGACTACTCCCAAGATGACCAAATGCATGTAATCTAGTACAAAGGCACTTACACAAGGTATTCCTGCAGCAATTAAGGGACTGACACTTGTTTGATGGTTGCTGTACTCTGCTCTACTGAACGCTTCATCTGATCGAGAGGGGCATTCCTTTTTATTGAACACAATTCTTCCCTCAACATAATCGCCTCTGATTACACATCTTTCACAGCTCTCGTAAGAATTGTGATTCTTGATACATTTCAGGTATGCTCTTGCTGGCGCATCACAGATCAGAGCTTTAATTTTGACAGTGTAAGTCTGGTCTTGATAACTAAGTCCATTGTCCTTCAGATGCTTGTACTCATTCAAGAAGTCAGATAGGAACTCGTCAAGGGGACTTGGCTTCTTTTGTCCGCAAAATATAGCAACGATAAATGGGTCAAAATTACCAAATTTTGCCAGTATTGGCCAGAATTGGATGCCGGTACTTTTGAAAAGAGGGATGCCATCAATGTTAACACTGAGGTGTACCTCATTACTCTCTGTCTGGCTTAAAAATGGGCAGATCCCCTTTTCTAAGCCAAAGTACTTGTACTGCCCGCCGCATTTAGCCACTGATGTTTTGTCTTGTGGTGTAGCAAGAAGTGTTCTGGCATCCATAGGCAACGGGTGCCCTTGCTTTCGTAATATTGACAGTAACTGATTCACAGATCTGTGAGTCTCTCTGTTTGTCGTGGCCCACTCTCTCAAGTCATCTTCTAAATTTACATGCACTTGTTCATCATTTGGTTCTTTTTCTGACTCTGTAGACCCATGGTTGTCATCATTGTTGCATTCAAAACTGTCTGAACTATTTGAAGTCTCTGGCTCATTGTCACTGTCAGAAACATTTGGCATGCCCAGTGGAAAGTCATCACTATCTGAATCTTGCAGAAATTCATCCAGTTCTCTTTTTCTTTCTCGCCATGTTTTCAAGTAAGCCATCTGTAAAACATGTAATTCTACATAATATTATACTGCAAAAATATTATTTTGTTCACTCAACTCAACTTTTTGAATGATATTTTGTTTTACATTGTTGTTAATACGTTGTTAATATATTGTTAATACGTTGTTAAATGTTGTTACGTTGCATGTGCTTAGAACATTAAGTATGATAAATTCAGCTTGGTAAATTTAGTTATTTAGTTATTTAGTTGGAATAACTTTATAAAAGTAAGATTAACTTTTTATTTTAATTCATGTTTTATTCATGTTTCGTTTGCAACTTTTTGCGTTCCCACTTAAAATAATTTCTACTGCAAATAATCAGGGTTCCTATATTCCTATATCCAGTATTCTTTTTAGATTTTTCTGGCCATATTTAAAGGGGCTATATGCAACTTTTTCCCCAAAATAAACGTAACAATAGCCTTTTTATTTTACCATTTATGACTCAAACATCTCCTGATGAGCATCCTGACACCATGTCCGCTCACAGTGGGTGCACCTATAAGCCTGTATCCTATTTTTCCTATTTTCTGGCGGGTCGTTTTTTCCCGCGCTGTCTGCGGATGTGACGTCACCACCGCTGCGAGAGCGAGCAGAAAATAAGAGCAGTTCTGTTTTTTGGCCACAGGTGTCAGTCGCGAGTTTAAATTTCAGAAAAACGCATATAGCCCAAGCCTGTAGTGCTCCGGTCAAAAATTTAAGCTTCCGCGCCTCGATCGCCCCCCGGTGGCCGGTGGTCAGCGGAAGTCAATGAAGTCGCGTCGTCCATATTTTTTTACGGTCTATGATATAGCCCCTTTAATATCTGATATATGGGTTTATAATTCACCTCTGACGATCCTATTATTTGCTAAATTATTACTAATAAATAATTGACTGTCAATTACTTTTTAACTGTCAGGATTCAGAACGAGAGAGAGAGAGAGAGAGAGAGAGAGAGAGAGAGAGAGAGAGAGAGAGAGAAGAGAGAGAAGGTTTATTGATAAATTCAGGTAAGTAAATGAAAGTTACTTTCATAAAGATATTACAACTAAACATTATATCAGAATATTAAGACACTCTAGGACTGTTGCCAATCAAAATAAGCCACTTACACTAGAAAAAAATACAACTGCATTAAAAATAAAAAAAACACCATTAGGTGGCAGCAAGTGTCGGTCTTAATGAGTGAGTCATTGAGTCACTCGTTCAAAAGATTTGTTCAGAGGGCAATCAATTTTTTCAAAACGCAGAATCATTCAGTGATGAAAACACGGTTGACTGTTGCTATGAGATGCGTTAAGGTTCTCCAGTGATCTTTGGAGCTATTTTCACTGCTGAAGCAGAACAAAACTAGTTAATATTGCAACTAAAAGTGACTTAATTTTAACTACTTGTTTATTGAACTGTTGTGTGAAATCGGCGTCACGTTTTCATTCGTGATGGTATTCAAAATTGAACTCTTGGTATGTGTTTCAACCACAATGTAAATTCTAAAGAAGATGATCTCGGGAGCGTACAACTGGTCTATTGACTTCGTTACTTCACTGCGATAGGTGAGCATTTTCTATGTTTCTTATTATGTTCTAGAGTATTGAGAGTTCTTTGCTGTTAATAATGGTCTGTGATTATCTTGTACAATTGGATCCTGGAAGCCCTATATCTTTAGCCATGAGGATTATGCACTTAGAAAATTTAGTTTACACCCCTAATTACGACTGATATGCTATGATAACTAACTTTTAAGCTTAGCTTTGAGCCAATAATTTTTTTACTCTTAAGTGAATTCTTAGCCGTGTTCTGAGGCTTGATAAATACACTCCATTGTGGGGTCGGAGGGGACACTTAAAGCCATCAGAGGCAGAAAGTGTTGGGAAAACTCCTCCCTGTTGAAGGGTAGTAACTGAATTACCAATGTGAATGAAATGTGTCACATTAAGTATTCATCTCTCGTATTTTTGTCTTTCACAGAAGCAAACACAGGCTGTATGCCAGAGTTTCCCATTTCAGGGTAAGTCAACTCAGAGTTCATGTTTTTAACTTTGAACCTCCTTATTGAAACGGGCCCCGGGTCCAGATAGTTAACAAAAACACATGAAATGACCAAGATGAGTACATAAATAATAAAAATAAACACACAAACATTACTGAGACAGGGCTCAACATTCGCCTGTTCACACGCTTGTCCTTCGGACAAGTAAATCTGTCATTCAGTTGTCCGAGTAAAACACAAATCATTATTGCACTTTGGTGATTCCCTACTTATTTTTTGTTTTGACGTTTTAACCAGGATACTTGTCCGTCGGGCATTGTTTTTCACTTGCCCCTTCAAAAAATCCACTTGTCCCAGACAAGCGGACAAGCGTTAATGTCAAGCCCTGCGATTGTTCATCCAAAACTGAGATATTGTTGTTAATTGTCTCACCGTGAGTCCATCCAAGGTGATTTTTATTTAGGGATGCACCGATATGATTTTTTTGGGACCGATACCGATTTTAACAAACAATTACTGGCCGATTATTGATCGATATTTGTCACTTGCCCTCTTATTTGAAATTTTGTCATTAAAATAGAGTGTTTTGATCATGTTTTAAATCATTGAGAGAGAGCACGGTTTCTGATAAAAAATCTCCTTTGATATTCTGCTGAAGAAAAAGTAACCTACACCTTGGATGGCCTAGTAAATTAACAGGAAATTTCAATTTCTAGGTGAACTATCTCTGTAAGCAAAGAAAAATACATACCTTAAAAAAAAGATGGCAGAAAAAAACTACGATGTGGATAAGGCTGGATCGATGGAGAATGACGTGCAATCTAATAAAGAAAAAATAGAAATAGAAATGATATGTTACAATTGTTGAGAGTACAGTATAGACCTTACCAAATGAATTGTTTATCAAATTATGTTGATATAATTATCTAAGATAAATCTAACATAAAAAAAAATGTTTGGCCTAAAAAAACGTGTGACATCGCTTATAGCACCTTTAAAACAACCTTTAAAAGAACAATTATTATTTACAAACCAACATTATAAACCATTTACATTTTAAATTATGGTACAGGATCATAAATGTAGAGCCTTTATTATAAGACACTAATGACTCTGATTTGCTACATGAACGTAGCTTTACTTGATCTAAACCCCAATAAGTGTCTGACGATCAGTCAGAATACTTACAAAGCCAATGATTAGCTCCTTGTAATGAAAAGAGCCTTTGGGTGTATTTTAGCCGCTGTTGAGACACAAGCAGAAGGGAGAGAAAACATGACAATGTGAGGTATTCCAAAATGTCTGTACAAATGAAATGTATCCAGTTTTCATTTGATCATTATTGACTAATTTGAACATGGCAAATCAGTGATGCAGGATTGTAGAATTATCCCTTTAAAATATTTCTAAGACAATGATGACTCTGACTTGCTGTATCACAGGGGTCTCAAACACGTGGGATGATATTTTATGGCCTACTTGGAGGAAAGTTCAAATTCAGAGGAACAGTTTATGTTCAGAAGAAACATTCTGAACATGTTGAAGAACTGTTAATAATAAAGACTGAGAAGATTGGATCAGTTGTGTTCCTTTTTTTGAATATGTGAAACATATATTATTACTTTTTTTGTGGAATACTTGATGTGGCCCAACCTGACCCAGAGTCTACCCCCAGCAGCCCTCGGGTAAATTGAGTTTGAGACCCCTGCATAATCTAAAACCCAAAATACTGAGAATTTTCTGACAGGCAGTCAGAACATATACTTACAAAGCCAAAGATACACTTCTTGTAGTGGCTCTAAAAAGAGCCTTTGGGGTGGATTTAGCTGTTGAGACACAATCAGAAGAAGAAAAAATAATAATTAACATGACAGAATGTGAGTGAGGTATTGCAAATGTTTGTGCAAGTTAAAAATACTGATAGATTGATCACTTACAAAAATCAGACGACAATAGACACTGAAAAAAGAGAGAAGATAATTATTGTAATGGTATAAATTCTCAAAGTAAAAAAAAAGCTCTGATTAATGAGTAGGCTATGTGCAATAACATCTGAAATGCAAGAATCGCAGAAGAATGATAACCCCCAATAATAAACTTTAAGTCACAGTAAGATGCACTTTTATTATTGAAATGCATTAGTGTTGTTGTTGTTTTATATTATATATTATTTAATTATAAAATTACGCATGGCGAATATTTTGTCTATATGTCTAAGTGCACGCACCAGCAGGGGAGAGACGGGAGCCTGTGCGCTCACAGCCAAGAGCAAGCGTGTTCATTTCCAATGAAAAGCGCATCAATTTCCAGTGAAGTGAAGATTATTATTATTGATGCTAATTGTATAATTAATTTGTTTTAAAGCAGGGGTCTCAAACTCAATTTACCTGGGGGTGTTTCAAATAATAGACTAATTCAAAGCAAAGCCAAATCAAACAGAACAGTGAACGAAATTCTAGGTCTAATTCTCTATTTGCAAACAATATTTACACTAATTAGTGTCAAATATATTATTAGTATATCCGAGAAATATAGATGCAACATTCAAGTTCTCTTGTGGTCTAGTGGTAGAGTTTTTGTAAAATGTGCCAAAGGTTTCAGGTTCTAATCCGCTATAGTTTTTTTTTTCTTCATTAAAATCAAAGATGTTCATCAATGATGTATATTAAGAGCTTGGACACGTTTGTGTGCATTTTGGCTTGTGATTTCACCGGAAAATAGTCTTTCTCCGCAACGGCATTAAGCGATAGATTGACGCTCTCCTCTGTGTGAAGATTGTACGAGCCAAATGAGAACGTAAACCCCGCCTACTTTGATTTGATTGGACATCTCAATCCGCCTCACATTCTGTTCCTGTCAACCAGCCAAAGCACTCTCTCTCTCTCTCGCTCTCTCTCTCGCTCTCTCACACACACACACACACACACACACACACACACACAAAGGAGGCAGCAAGCGTGGCAATCGCGGCACACGCAACGACTCAGCAAAAAAAATAAACTTTGTCAAGTAGGGAGCCGCAAAATATCATAGGATTCCTAGTGCAAATGACGTCACACAGACATAACGGCATTAACGGTCACAACGTTACCGGCATTTAACAGTGCAGACGAGTGGTTGTAGCACACAGAAAAGATGGAAAACCAGTGTGAGAAGTAAATGTGGTACATTTAATGGAAATGACAATTTTATGACAGTTGAGTTTTATATAAGTTTTATATAACGGCCATTATTACCAGAAAACGAAGTTCCACTCAGACTGTCCTTATAATACTTTTTATTATTATCATGTCTACATATTGTGTATCATTTTGTTTAGTTGTGGGCATTTGTTTTGAATAAATTCATTTAAATAAAACGTTTAAGTAAAAAAAAAACATTACCTCAGACAAAAACTGGCGGCGCTGTAGTCCCCTCAGATGTGAGAATGGCTGTGCGCGCGATGGGCACGGACTCCAGTTTATATAGCCTATGCCCGCTGTCAGGTTTCGCGGGCTTGGCACGCGATGAAGAATTGGTGACAGAAGTATTAAAATGTATATATTTTATTTTATTAAAAAAAGAATGTACATTTATATAATGATACCTTGCCTTATATTACTAAATGACGACCAAAAAAAAAAAGAAATCTGCTATTGAGTACCCAATTTGAATCTGTGTTTCTTTAATATTATAACAGTCTCTCTCTCTCTCTCTCTCTCTCTCTCTCTCTCTCTCTCTCTCTCTCTCTCTCTCTCTCTCTCTCTCTCTCTCTCTCTCTCTCTCTCTCTCTCTCTCTCTCTCTCTCTCTCTCTCTCTCTCTCTCTAAAATGTAATTTTACTCAGTTTATTTACGTTTTTACTCCATATTTGATCAGCTTTTGGATTATTTTTATTTTTAACATTTATATAAATAAATTAAATATATATATTTTTAAGGTTTTTATACAAAAAACAGCTTTTATGTAAAATTCACTTTATAAAAGTCCCACACATTTCTAACTTTCATTCATGAGGATAACAAGTATAATTTGACATGGTTTTATGCAAGGTTTTTACACATCTTTTGGAAAATGCAGTTTTAAAAGTGAAAAATTGTCACTTTAACCAAGGCTGCAGAGCTCCACTATTACTTCTACACTGTTTACTTCACGACCGAATACTAAGAATTCGGACATACTACTCTGATCGCATACTGTTTTTTTGCGTAGGGGAGAGCGGGGTTGGTTGGCACATTTTTCACTCTCCGTCATATTTCTCAGTCATGCTATAAATGAAAATTAGGGTTAAGAGGGTTAGGAGAGTTAGGGTTAGGGTTAGGGTTAGGTTGGGTTAGGGTTAGGGTTAGGGTTAGGGTTAGGGTTATGGTCAGGGGTAGGGTTAGGGTTAGGGTTAGTGTTAGGATTAGGTTAGGGTGTTGGTTATGTGTGTGTGTGTGTGTGTGTGCGTGCAGGTTAGGGTTAGGTGTGTGCGTGCGTGTGTGTGTGTGTGTGTGTGTGTGTGTGTAGGTTAGGGTTAAGAGGGTTAGGAGAATTAGGGTTAGGGTTAGGGTTAGGGTTAGTGTTAGGGTTAGGGTGTTGGTTATGTGTGTGTGTTTGTGTGCGTGCAGGTTAGGGTTAGGTGTGTGCGTGCGTGTGTGTGTGTGTGTGTGTGTGTGTGTGTGTGTGTGTAGGTTAGGGTTAAGAGGGTTAGGAGAATTAGGGTTAGGTTAGGGTTAGGGTTAGGGTTAGGGTTAGGGTTAGGGTTATTGTTAGGATTAGGATTAGGATTAGGATAGGGTTAGGGTTAGGGTTAGGTTAGGGTTATGGTCAGGGTTAGGGTTAGTGTTAGGATTAGGTTAGGGTTAGGGTTAGGGTTAGTGTTAGGATAGGGTTAGGGTTAGGTTGGGTTAGGGTTAGGGTTAGGGTCAGGATTAGGTTAGGGTGTTGGTTATGTGTGTGTGTGTGTGTGGGTGCGTGCAGGTTAGGGTTAGGTGTGTGCGTGCGTGTGTGTGTGTGTGTGTGTGTGTGTGTGTGTGTGTAGGTTAGGGTTAAGAGGGTTAGGAGAATTAGGGTTAGGGTTAGGGTTAGTGTTAGGGTTAGGGTTAGGGTGTTGGTTATGTGTGTGTGTGTTTGTGTGCGTGCAGGTTAGGGTTAGGTGTGTGCGTGCGTGCGTGCGTGTGTGTGTGTGTGTGTGTGTGTGTGTAGGTTAGGGTTAAGAGGGTTAGGAGAATTAGGGTTAGGTTAGGGTTAGGGTTAGGGTTAGGGTTAGGGTTAGGGTTAGTGTTAGGATTAGGATTAGGATAGGGTTAGGGTTAGGGTTAGGTTAGGGTTATGGTCAGGGGTAGGGTCAGGGTTAGGGTTAGTGTTAGGATTAGGTTAGGGTGTTGGTTATGTGTGTGTGTGTGTGTGCGTGCAGGTTAGGGTTAGGTGTGTGCGTGCGTGCGCGTGTGTGTGTGTGTGTGTGTGTAGGTTAGGGTTAAGAGGGTTAGGAGAATTAGGGTCAGGTTAGGGTAGGGTTAGTGTTAGGGTTAGGTTAGGTTTTTTGAGAAAGCAACGGGTTAGGTTAGGGTTAGTGTTAGGATTAGGTTAGGGTTAGGGTAGGTTAGGGTTAGGGTGAGGGTTAGGGTGGGGTTAGGGTTAGGGTTAGTGTTAGGGTTAGTGTTAGGGCTAGGGTTAGTGTTAGGGTTAGGGTGTTGGTTATGTGTGTGTGTGTGTGTGTGTGTGTGTGTGTGTGTGTGTGCGTGCAGGTTAGGATTAGGTGTGTGCGTGCGTGCGTGTGTAGGTTAGGGTTAAGAGGGTTAGGAGAATTAGGGTTAGGTTAGGGTTAGGGTTGGGTAGGTTAGGTTAGGGTTAGGGTTAGGGTTAGGGTTAGGGTTAGGGTTAGGGTTAGTGTGTGCGTGCGTGCGTGCGTGCGTGCGTGCGTGCGTGCGTGTGTGTGTGTGTGTGTGCATGTAGGTTAGGGTTACAGTTTTTTACAATCGCTATGACAATTTTTTCAATACTTTTAACAAATTTCCTAAACTCTTAACGCAGTTAGCACAACATCTGTCTATGTAGGCTATACAATTAACACATTTATTGTTGCTTTTACACAAAATGCATACAGTTAACACAAATTTAAAATGCTTGAAGTTCTTATACACACAAGCTCAACCAAGACCAAAACAATGGATTTTTACTGCCAAATTTACCAATGCTTTAACACTGTATGTCAGAACAGATAACACTGTGTTCTAACCCCTAACTTTATAGGCTAAAGTAAAAGTGAACAGCTGTTTATATTGAGAATTGAAACACAAATATATCCCCTGTATTTTATTCCATAGTTACTGAGAAACAGCTGAGTGAAGTTATGCAAATATATAAATCCCAGCTGATTCCCATCTAGGAATTGTTCAGGTGTTGATGTTCTTTCACATGACCATATGGTTACAGTAAAAGAGGACATCTTTGGGCTGATCTTGTGTGGAAAAGGTTAGGGTTAGGGTTAGTGTTAGGGTGTTGGTTATGTGTGTGTGTGTGCGTGTAGGTTAGGGTTAGGGTTAGTGTTAGGGTGTTGGTTATGTGTGTGTGTGTGTGCGTGTAGGTTAGGGTTAGGTGTGTGCGTGCGTGTGTGTGTGTGTGTGCATGTAGGTTAGGGTTAAGAGGGTTAGGAGAGTTAGGGTTAGGGTTAGTGTTAGGGTGTTGGTTAGGTGTGTAGGTGTGTGTGCGTGCGCGTGTAGGTGTGTGCGTGCAGGTTAGGGTTAGGAGAGTTAGGGTTTAGGTGTTGGTTATGTGTGTGTGTGTGTGTGTGTGTGCGTTTAGGTGTGTGCGTGTAGGTTAGGGTTAGGAGAGTTAGGGTGTTGGATGTGTGTGTGTGTGTGTGTGTGTGTGTGTGTGTGTGTGCGTGTAGGTTAGGGTGTTGGTTATGTGTGTGTGTGTGTGTGTGTGTGTGTGTGTTTAGGTGTGTGCGTGTAGGTTAGGGTGTTGGTTATGTGTGTGTGTGTGTTTTGGGTGTGTGCGTGTAGGTTTGTGTTAGGGTTAGTGTTAGGGTGTTGGTTATGTGTGTGTGTGTGTGTGTGTGTGTGTGCATTTAGGTGTGTGTGTGTAGGTTAGGGTGTTGGTTATGTGTGTGTGTGTGTTTAGGTGTGTGCGTGTGTTTGTGTAGGTTAGTGTTAGGGTTAGTGTTAGGGTGTTGGTTATGTGTGTGTGTGTGTGTGTTGTGAATGTCTCATAAAATGTTCAAAAATGTAAATTGCACTTTATTCAGTGTCTCATTTCTTTCCCGTAGGCCAGCTGCCACACCCTTAACGGCAACAATATGCATCTTGACTATCAAGCAAGTCGGTCAGGACTCGCACAGGTGCGTCTCTGTACATATCGGAAGGTGGGTGCTTGGGAAGTTGATGGCTGGACCTCAGCTTTTTCATTCCAATCGGCTGTGTATTGATGATCTGCAAATGCCAGAAGTTTTGTTGTTGTGATGCACATTACTTAAAAATACAACTGCTTAAATAAAAAAAAATTTATTCATTAAAATTACCGTGTTGTATTTGTTCCACTCCACTCTCAGTCCTTTCTATAATGCCACTCAAGCTTGAATGTCCTATTACTGCTGCCATTCTTTCATCAAAGGCAGATAGATCAGGTGGCCTCTGCCCTCCATCCATGTCTTTTTTCCTTTGTTGAAGTGAAATTCTTCTTTTTGCATCAAACTTAATATCAAAACAAGTTTTTTTACTTATGCAACTGTCCAAATTTCTGGTGAAACCACATTAAAAGCCTGCATTATCGCATCCCTCAATAATAACAGATTGATAATATATATATATATTATTATATATATATATATAATATATATATATAATAAACCTTTGAACAAAAATAAATGGTAAATGTGTTCAACATTATGCAGCAGATGTTTTTTTTAAAGTGTATCCAATTATATTTCAAGTCATAATGTAAGCTGAATATTTTCAAAGCTATGTGTATATTAGTCTGCATCAGGTGAGCAAATAGTTGGTATGTCTGTTTTTCTGCAGGTATATGTGGAGTAGCATCAAAATAATATAGTTGTGTTAGATTTGTTTGTTTCAAGAATAGACATGACTTTTCCTCACACAAGTTCCTCCACAACTTGTAAACTTCAGAGGCTATAAATACAACATTAAGGGAATTTGATAGCATTCTATGCATTATAATCAACATTAAAGCACTGCCCTCAGGCTGAATAATGCAAGGACATCACACATCTTCCAAAAGTGTGCTTGCATTGTCAATAAGAATATAATACAAACCGTTTATCATAAATAGTGGTAAGACCCAGAATTTGCCCCACCAAAATTTAAGGTCTGGACCCGCTGGTCAGTGTTATTGGGTAAGATGACCCCAAATCTTTCTGTGTTTTAATTTTTTTGTGGACACAATTGTTTTTAGAATTGTGGAGTAAAAGTCATAGTTTTTGTTTTGAAGTTAAAAGATAAAATTAGACCCCAGAATTAACACAGAGGGAACCAAGTAGCATGATGTTATTGTTATTTTTAAAACCCCAGGTAGGGAGCACCTTACCCCTCTTTTATTATTTGACTTTTTGTGCTATAACAACTAAATTAGCAAACATTTCTATTTATTTCCAATAACACATTGGCTGATGCATCATCAAGAAAACCTATATCTACCCCATATCTACAATTTTATTTTAATAAATCTTTAAAACTTTTGTGTAATTGTAGTGTTTTATAGGCTTGCCCAACAATATGTATGTAATGGTAGCCTAAGCCATGAAAAAATATTTTATAATTTATATAATGTTTTACTTGACTACCTATCTTTTTTCACTTAAATATATTAATACTTGGGTGTGTCGCAACGTTCAGTTTTCTTTGCCAGTCTTGCACGTCCACGGACGTCCAAACAACCTCCAAGCTGCACGTAAATATTGAACTTCATATCTACGTCCGAGAGACGTTGCAGTTAGACGTCCGGATACCGTGCCGGATTTGCACGTCGTGTTGACGTGCAGATATAGTCCTGGACGGACCGACGCAATATAGACGTGATCAGCACGTCGTGCGGACGTCTCATGTTTGTTGGGAAGTGTCTTTTTTCACAGAAAGTTTGTTTGAACGTGAATATTTGTATAATTCAGGGTCTGAGTTTTTACGTTCTCCTCGTAGGCGATTTATTCAATCTCCACCAAACTCGGTCAACGTGAAACGGAAGCTTGACGCATTAAAAATATTTTAACGCAAATAACGCAGGGTCCGTTTTTATATCCATTTTTGCTTAGCGTTACATGATCACGCTCCTATTCATGTAAATGCTTCCAAGCGCGACAAGACACAAGATAACACGCTGTATGCCAGTGTCCTGTGTGTGTGTGTGTGTGTGTGTGTGTGTGTGTGTGTGTGTGTGTGTGCAGGCCCGTCGCGACAAGGCAGGCAAACCAAGCAATTGCTTGGGGCCTCGAGCTGGCCTGGGGCCCCAAGACAGCGACAGGTTAAGAATAAAATGAAACGACAAACTGTGTGAGCGCCCCATTGATAGTCAATGCAGTACAGTGCAATGACACTGTTATCGGGATCCCCCTTAAGGGGCCCCTCTCAGAAGTCGCTGACAGCAGCCAGCCAACCACGCGATCTCTGCTGTCGGCAAAATACAAAATCTTCGGATTTGAAGCGGAATTTTATGCTTCAGGAAGCCAGAAAAGAAAAAAGAGAAAGGAAGAGGAGGATAAGAAAAAACAAGATAGTGGTATGTGATAAATTACACTGGATAAAATAGCTCTACTTGTCTTGTACAAAAATGGTGTAAGTTTGCAGCAGGTAGGCTAGCAAAAATATGTTTATGTTAGCTATCGTTACCTGCCTGACGGCAAATGCTGCTTGTAACGAACAGTTAGTGCAACTTTTTTTTCGAACAGACGGAATGACATGAGATTGCTATAGCTTTGTAATAGGTTTTGATGAAAGTGGCATAGCATGCTATACTAACTATTATTTATGCTATGCATAAATAACCTGGAATAGTTAATATAGCATGCTATATTAACAATTATTATAAACATTATTTTACCAGAAAGAGGCAGAGGAACATGATTTTTTTCATAGCTTATCTTAATGTGCTAGTGTCGGGATATATACGGTAGTGACAGTTTATGCAAATATGACATTATTTTTATGAGTTACCAATAGATCTTGAACAATTACTTTATTCTGTGGCAATTTTTACACTATTACATTTTGAAGTACAGTATCAGGACAACCCACATGTTTGACTGGTACATGTTTTACTGGTACTGCCCACGTTTTACTGGTACTGTTTATTAAACTATTTAACAAGGTATTATAGTCATCGCTTGCAACTTTACAATAACCATCCAGATAATGTTTATAGACAGTTTACAAACCAACTAGTAACCCTTAAGTATTCCCAAAGTGTTAGGAATATCTGGTCCGTCTATCTATGTAAATGTAATGTTTATAGATGTTTAAAAAATGGTTACTTAAAGGTTTAAAAAAAAAATTTATGATACAGTGGTGTTTTTTGCTAATGTTTTCAAATTTTATGCACAGTATATGCAACAACAGTATTTGCACTGTAAACCTTTTTATTAATATAAAGTGTGGGTGAACCTAAACTGTATGGCTATGCTGCGGTATGCTGTGTGTGTGTGTGTGTGTGTGTGTGTGTGTGTGTGTGTTAGGGATGGGCAACAGTGGTCGAGTAATCGAGTACTCGAACGTGACAGCGATCATCGATCATGAGAACGATGATCGCCCTGAAAAAAAAATATTTGTCTCTTTTTTTATTGGTTACTGCGTCGTTTTGCGCGGTACCGGAGGTCTGATTGGTTAGCGTTTTACAGCCTCCAGACCGGCGAAATAAAGTGAAAATGAGGCGTGCACTGCAGTGATGTCTGGAATCACTGTGATCATTGAATGGTTAGTGCAAGATGTGCAGCGCCAATCTGTCATAGCCTACATAGCATTATAATGAGAACACGATGGAAATTAGAATGCTGTAAATGATCTGTGCTTATAGTCCCCGTGTATCAGCTGATCCACAGAGAAACTAGCGAGAAGCGCGTGAAGTTCATGTGCGCATTCGCGTCCTTTTCTGCAAAATGCATGTTGTAAGATTACTTTTATGTTGTCTATCTGGTTAATCTAATATAAGAAGCGTTTGGTTGAGCTTAACAAGCTAGCAAAGCGCTGCCGTTATACCGGCTGTTGTTCATTCTCTTCAGTTTCAGCTCAAACGCATATTTCATGCTCGACATGATGGTTTAGAGATAGTCAAATTCTTTTTAGATAGGCTATTTCTTTCCCAGAATCATTGATATTAGTAATGCAGCAGTGCTATAGGCCTACTGTTCTCGTATTTTTTAACAGTAGACCTAGTTTATTAGGGCCCAAGCCCTGAAAGGGCGCAGAGCCCTATTGTTCTTCCTCTGTTTCTTATTATTAGGGCCCAAGCCCTGAAAGGGCGCAGAGCCCTATTGTTCTTCCTCAGATTATTCTTTGTTTTTAGGGCTCAAGCCTGAAAGGGCGCAGAGCCCTATTGTTTTCCTTAGGATTATTATTAGGGCTCAAGCCTGAAAGGGCGCAGAGCCCTATTGTTTTCCTTAGGATTATTAGGGCCCAAGCCCTGAAAGGGCGCAGAGCCCTATTGTTCTTCCTCTGTTTCTTATTAGGGCCCAAGCCCTGAAAGGGCGCAGAGCCCTATTGTTCTTCCTCTGTTTCTTATTAGGGCCCAAGCCCTGAAAGGGCGCAGAGCCCTATTGTTCTTCCTCAGATTATTCTTTGTTTTTTTTATTTTTTTTTTCGACTTCTCGGGTACTTTTGGGGCACTTAACATGCTCGAAAACTCTTGAAACTTCGCACGGGCGTCGGAATGCGCGGCCATCAGAGCCGGGCTGAAGCTGGTACCCGGGCGTGGCAGGGGGGCTCGACAGCGCCCCCTAAAGTGGGGTCTGAAAACTTGGTCCATATATCAAACACACTTGCACGTACATGTATGAAACTCGGTACACATATAGATCTCATCAGGCCGAACAACTTTCGTGCTCTAAGTTATGCGTCAGCCCTACAGGAAGTGAGCTATTATGGGTTGTTCGGAAAACGCATGCTCTGGAATTTAATATACTCCTCCGAGGCCATTGTTTCGATCATTGCCAAACTCGGTCAGCATGAAGAGAACATATCCAGGATGCTAAATTGCGAGCGGATTTTTGATATCTCAAATGGTTTGGCCGTGGCGAAGCAACGAATTTATGGCGAGAAAAGGGAAACAGGAAGTGTGTTATAACTTGTGCAAACATTGACTGGTTTGGATGAAACTTCAGCTGTGTGTTTGTTGTAAGAAGCCGATCACATGGATATGACTTTTGTGAGTCAAAGTTATAGCGCCACCAACTGGCAGCAGGAAGTGTGTCACTTTCAAAAATGCTTTGAATCACCATCTTATTTTCACCAGATTTATTTCAAACTTCATCAGTATAATGTGAAAACATGACAGATAGAGACGTATGAAATGGATTCCTGAAATTTCAAATACTGTTGCCATGGCAACGTGTCAAAGTTTAATAATGTTTTTGGCTGTTTGTGTGCCCTCCCCTCTATAACCAAAAGGTGGCAGTGTTGTATTATTTTTGAAACTCCCTTTCTCTCTCTCTCTGTGCTTCTTTATGTGATTTATGAGGACACAAATGTGTATGATGACATACACTGGTATTACAACGTAGTGGTTAATGTGGACATGAACTATGACACTATATCACTACTAATACAGGACTAATTTTCTAAATGACATTTGAGTTATAATTCTTATCACCTGACAGCCGTGATTTCATGTACTCATTCAGACAGAACTCTTTTTTAAAACAGAGTGTGAGTGTGTTTTCTATACATGTGCTTTACAGAAGGTCATGTGCTGTGTTTGCAAAGATCACTTTTGACACATTTGTCTTTAAATTCATTATTTACTGACATAGTTCAAATTTATTTTAAAACAAAATTCACATTATTTTCTACAAGTGTCTGTTTATAAGTGTCTTTTTTTCACAGAAAGTTTTTGTTTGAACGTGAATATTTGTATAATTCAGGGTCTGAGTTTTTACGTTCTCCTCGTAGGCGATTTATTCAATCTCCACCAAACTCGGTCAACGTGAAACGGAAGCTTAACGCATTAAAAATATTTAATGCAAATAACACAGCGGGCCCTATCTTGCACCCAGCGCAATTGACTTTGTACACCGACGCATGTGTCATTCCTATTTTGCACCCGCGCAAAGCGCGCTTTTCCCTCCACAGAAGCACGTCGCTAAACTAGTGAATGCACTTGCGCTCCCTGGGCGGTTCAGCGCAAAAAAGGAGGCGTGTTCCGGCGCAAACAATCCCTGGTGCTATTTTGCTGTTCCATTAAACAATTGCGCCACTGACCAGAAAAAACCTAGTCTAAAGTCAGTGGCGCGTTGCGCGTTGTTCATTATGCTATTTTAAGGGCGCATGCTTGACCATAATGTATAGCGTGCACAACGCGCATACACTTTGCTCATGTAATCTACACAGATGCAACAGTTATTTTTGCAAATCATAAATTGTTACACTAAAAAAATATTAACACATGAGATGACGGAAATCATTGTGGTGTGCCACGAAGATGTGAAAAAATAGGCATAAATCTAGCTTACAAATGATTCAGGCTAATTGTAATAATTAAGGATAAGACCTGTTTGCCCAATAGTGGCAAGACATATGTATATAAGGACATCTGACAAATTGGTTTGTCCGTCAAGAACCAGGAAAAAAAATCGACTGAAAAACTGAAAAAACTGAAAGACTGAAAAAAAAAAAAAAGACTGTGAAATCACCTTTACCATAATGTACAACATTACAACTTCACTTCTCTGTCTTTCACTGCTCTTACTAGAACATCAGTCTCCTCGGCTGTGAACCGCTCCTGGCGTGCGCCTGGTAAATACGCCATAATAATAGCAATCCATTATGGAACTTGCGCACCTGCTTTTAAAGGGAATGTTGGATGACGCTCGGATTGGTTTATTCACGTTACGCCCAAACCACACCTATGAATAATGAAGCTACTTCAGACCAACCCATTTTAGATTTGCGCCGGGCGCAAGAGCCATTTATCCCGCCGGGAAAATAGCAACAGCGCCGAGACCCGCCCACAAAGTTACTTGCGCTTCGCGTTTTTACACTTGCGTTTCAGATCGTTAAAATAGGGCCCAGCGTCCGTTTTTATATCCATTTTTGCTTAGCGTTACATGATCACGCTCCTATTCATGTAAATGCTTCCAAGCGCGACAAGACACAAGAGAGCGCGCTGTATGCCAGTGTCCTGTCTGTGTGTGTGTGTGTGTGTGTGTGTGTCAGTGTCCTGTCTGTGTGTGTGTGTGTGTGTGTGTGTGTGTGTGTGTGTGTGTGTGTGTGTGTGTCAGTGTCCTGTCTGTGTGGATGCGTCTCATGTCAGCTAATCAAGGGACACTGACACACACACACACACACACACACACACTCGATGCATAGATAGACTCGCGTCAGTTTCCTGCTCACATCGAGTTCTCTTTTGCTCTTGAACAAACAATAACACAGAGGATTTTGAGTATTCTCATATTAGAGTCTTAAATTAGTTAAATAACGTCTTAAATGAACTTCAAAGAGTTGTGAGGAAATGAGATGTGCGGGACCGCGCGTGAGATACGCGGTTGTTCTTAAAGTGACAGGAGCACTGATGATGCCTGTCATTAATGTTCATCAAAGAACAACGGGAACAGAGAAAATTGTAGCTTTAATGATGATTCATCTATATTTCATTTATTATTTATGCAGTTAAGGAAGGTTTGATAACTATTACATTTCTGTATAACAGGGAAGGCCATGGGTAAATATAACATTTATTATTTTGGGTTTATGTAAAGATTTTTTTAAGTTCACTTAAATTAAAAGTTGTTTTTTAAAGCCTAATAAATGTTGAAATTGGGAGCTTTCAGTTATACTGTAATGTAACGTCATTAATGTTTCATAGAGAATTTAGTATCAGTGATACTGGCCTTCATTCATAAAAAATGACAATACAACACATATTTACAATATGCTGTCTTTAAATTGTTTCTAAATTAATTTGGAGAGTAACTGAAATTATTACAATATCAAAATATTACAAACTTAAAATATAATATATAATATAAAATATAATATATATAAAAATATATTAAAATATAATTAATATAAAATAAAAATGTAAAAATGCAGAATGTTTTCTGTGATGGTAGGTTTAGGGGTTGTGTGTGTGTGTGTGTGTGTGTGTGTGTGTGTGTGTGTCATAGCTGTCAACATTGAACATTGAAAATAAGGGAGATTTCCTGGAATCCATCCACAAAATAAGGGATTTTTTTACACGATTCTTACCTACAAACTTAAAAAAAAGAGTCTAAAGAGTTTATAACTACACAAAATATTTTGATTTTGGCCGTCAGCGTCCTGATCCATCATTGCACATCACACTCATCTACTATACTCTCCTTGAAGTTTACTTCCCGCTACTTTTTCCCTCTTCCTCCCAACCGCGGCTGCAACTGTCTTCTTCTTCTTCGATAGTAGCCTAAGCCAGTGTTTCCCAACCTTTTTTCAGTCATTTTATCATACGTTACGCTAGGGGTGTAACGGTACAGATTGCTCACGGTTCGGTTTGTATCACGGTTTAAGGTTCACCGTTTCGGTACGGTTCAGTATTTGCTATGTTCAGGGAAAAAAGGACTACTGTCAAATAAAAAAAAAGAAAATAATAAGAACAAATCATTTAAATACAAGCAGCAGCACAAATAAATACTATTGAGCAAAGATACTAATAAAATGAACTATGCTTTTCAGGTTTTTCAGGTACGTCTAACATTAGTTTTCAGGTACAGAAATTGATCAAATGTAAAATAACATTGCATATATGACTGTATAAATTAAAGATTAATCCTATTAAACTTACAAAAGTTATTCAATCAAGAGCAGTGAGTGATGCCCTTGTCTTTTGTTTGACATTAAACAGACAGCAGTAAAGGCTACTGCCCCTTTAAGACCTCGGATATGCGTCGTCTTTTCTGGACTGTATAAAGCTTACTTAAGCCATATACAGACTATGTCTGCTAGAATACTCATCAATATGTTGACATACTTTTTGCGTGAGTTTGTCCGTTCAAGAGCAAGACTTGAAAGAGAACTCAATATTTGCGCGCTGAGAGACGTGTGCGCGCTCTCGGATAAGTGCATGGAAAATTTTCTCACAGTGCGCGCGACTTCTCATTCGCGTCTTCTGGCACTAAACCAGATAGTTGCGTGTTCTGAGTTAACACAATCAGGACGTAAAAATACGGGATATTTTACGGGAAAATACTAAAACGGGAAGACAGCGGGAAAAGAGCTAAAATACATGAGAAACCCGGAAAAAACGGGAGGGTTGACAGCTATGGTGTGTGTGTGTGTGTGTGTGTGTGCGATATGTAGGCTTAGGGGTAGTGTAGGGGGATAGAATGTACAGTTTGTACAGTATACAAACCATTAAGTCTATGGAATGCCATCTGCCTGTCTTTCCCCTTCCCCCTCTCTATCTGTGTGTGTGTGGGGGGGGGGGGGATTTCTCTCTCACCCTGTGAGTTTGTGTGTGTGCCTTTCTCTCAGTCCTTCCCCTCCCCCTCACTCTCACTCTATCATTGTGTGTGTGTGTGTGTGTGTGTGTGTGTGTGTGTGTGTGTGTGTGTGTGTGTGTTTGTGTGTGTGTGTGTGTGTGTGTGTGTGTGTGTGACTTTCTCTCTTGATCATAATTTAACCCTTTCATATAGGCTATCACAAATAACTATCACTTGAAATAAAAACGTCATGTGATGTGTTTGCCAAGATCACGTATGATGCACATGTCTTTAAATTAATTATTTACTGATATAATATAAATGTATTAAAACATAAATTTCACATGATTTTATAAAAGTGGCTATTTATAATAAACTTCCATAAAATGTAGACACGCATCTTACTCTTACCTGACACTGATATTAAAATCATCTTTGCAGTTTCTGTGATTTGGCTATAAGGGAAAATAAGGGATTTTTTTACACGATTCTTACCTACAAACTTAAAAAAAAGAGTCTAAAGAGTTTATAACTACACAAAATATTTTGATTTTGGCCGTCAGCGTCCTGATCCATCATTGCACATCACACTCATCTACTATACTCTCCTTGAAGTTTACTTCCCGCTACTTTTTCCCTCTTCCTCCCAACCGCGGCTGCAACTGTCTTCTTCTTCTTCGATAGTAGCCTAAGCCAGTGTTTCCCAACCTTTTTTCAGTCATTTTATCATACGTTACGCTAGGGGTGTAACGGTACAGATTGCTCACGGTTCGGTTTGTATCACGGTTTAAGGTTCACCGTTTCGGTACGGTTCAGTATTTGCTATGTTCAGGGAAAAAAGGACTACTGTCAAATAAAAAAAAAGAAAATAATAAGAACAAATCATTTAAATACAAGCAGCAGCACAAATAAATACTATTGAGCAAAGATACTAATAAAATGAACTATGCTTTTCAGGTTTTTCAGGTACGTCTAACATTAGTTTTCAGGTACAGAAATTGATCAAATGTAAAATAACATTGCATATATGACTGTATAAATTAAAGATTAATCCTATTAAACTTACAAAAGTTATTCAATCAAGAGCAGTGAGTGATGCCCTTGTCTTTTGTTTGACATTAAACAGACAGCAGTAAAGGCTACTGCCCCTTTAAGACCTCGGATATGCGTCGTCTTTTCTGGACTGTATAAAGCTTACTTAAGCCATATACAGACTATGTCTGCTAGAATACTCATCAATATGTTGACATACTTTTTGCGTGAGTTTGTCCGTTCAAGAGCAAGACTTGAAAGAGAACTCAATATTTGCGCGCTGAGAGACGTGTGCGCGCTCTCGGATAAGTGCATGGAAAATTTTCTCACAGTGCGCGCGACTTCTCATTCGCGTCTTCTGGCACTAAACCAGATAGTTGCGTGTTCTGAGTTAACACAATCAGGACGTAAAAATACGGGATATTTTACGGGAAAATACTAAAACGGGAAGACAGCGGGAAAAGAGCTAAAATACATGAGAAACCCGGAAAAAACGGGAGGGTTGACAGCTATGGTGTGTGTGTGTGTGTGTGTGTGTGCGATATGTAGGCTTAGGGGTAGTGTAGGGGGATAGAATGTACAGTTTGTACAGTATACAAACCATTAAGTCTATGGAATGCCATCTGCCTGTCTTTCCCCTTCCCCCTCTCTATCTGTGTGTGTGTGGGGGGGGGGGGGATTTCTCTCTCACCCTGTGAGTTTGTGTGTGTGCCTTTCTCTCAGTCCTTCCCCTCCCCCTCACTCTCACTCTATCATTGTGTGTGTGTGTGTGTGTGTGTGTGTGTGTGTGTGTGTGTGTGTGTGTGTGTGTTTGTGTGTGTGTGTGTGTGTGTGTGTGTGTGTGTGACTTTCTCTCTTGATCATAATTTAACCCTTTCATATAGGCTATCACAAATAACTATCACTTGAAATAAAAACGTCATGTGATGTGTTTGCCAAGATCACGTATGATGCACATGTCTTTAAATTAATTATTTACTGATATAATATAAATGTATTAAAACATAAATTTCACATGATTTTATAAAAGTGGCTATTTATAATAAACTTCCATAAAATGTAGACACGCATCTTACTCTTACCTGACACTGATATTAAAATCATCTTTGCAGTTTCTGTGATTTGGCTCCATTTATACATTTTTTACAAAAAAAATTTTATTGGACCACCCATATTGAAATGAAAGCATGTTTTATGGTGCATAAGATTGGTGCACAAACGGTAGCTAAGGTAGCTCAAAAACACATGAAGAGAAGTTTTAGAATAAAACAACATCAGCATTCGAATGGAATTCTGAACTCATTCCAATTTGACCTTTGACATAATCTGACATGAAATTCATATAAATTTAATTGATCTCGTAGATGTGGCTGTTGTGGTTTGTGGTCATAGCAGCACCAACTGCTGCAGTTAATGTGGTGAATTCAGATGACTTTGACATAGTCCTTTTATGTTTTCCCATTTTAAATGCCTATTGCCTGCCATGCACAGTTAAACTGATGCCACCGGGGTGGCGGTGCCACCGGCTTGAGCCCGTCATCGCTGCTCGCAGCTTTAATTATTATTATTATTATTTTATCGACTTCTCGGGCACTTTTGGGGCCCTTACCATGCTCAAAAACTCTTGAAACTTTGCAGATACGTCAGAATCTGCGGCCATCAGGGCCGGGCTGAAGCTGATACCCGGGCGTGGCAGGGGGGCTCGACAGCGCCCCCTATTAAAATTTGGTCTATATATCAAACACACTTGCACGTATATGTATGAAACTCGGTACACATATAGATCTCATCGGGGCAAACAACTTCCGCACTCATAGTCATAAACTTCGCCCAACAGGAAGTGAGCTATTTTGGGTTGTTCAGAAAACGCATGCTCTGGAATTTAATATACTCCTCCGAGGCAATTGTTTCGATCATTGCCAAACTCGGTCAGCATTAAGACAAGATATTCAGGATGCTAAATTGCGAGCGGATTTTTGATATCTCAATCGGTTTGGCCGTGGCGAAGCAACGAATTTATGGCGAGAAAAGGGAAACAGGAAGTGTGTTATAACTTGTGCAAACATTGACTGATTTGGATGAAACTTCAGCTGTGTGTTTGTTGTAGGAAGCCGATCGCAAGTATATGACGTTTGTGAGTCAAAGTTATAGCGCCACCAACTGGCAGCAGGAAGTGTGTCACTTTTTTTTAAAAATGCTTTAAATCACTGTCTTATTTTGACCCGATTGACTTCAAACTTCATCAGTATAATGTGAAAACATGGCAGATATAGACATATGAATGGATTTCTGAAATTTCCAATACTGTTGCCATGGCAACGTGTCAAAGCTTAATAATGTCTTTGGCTGTTTTTGAGACTCTTAGCATGCTTGAAATTGCATGAAACTTAACACACACATCAGAGATGTTAGTCAGTACACATGGGCAAAGCCTCAGAAACGGGTGGGGATGAGGGGCTCTATAGCGCCACCTTTTGACAAAAGTGAAGGGCTTCGTTTCATCTACAATCACCAAACTCAGTATATATATTGACCTCATCGAGCCGGACAACTTTCTAATTTACAGTCATTAGCTCCGACCAACAGGAAGTCAGATATTTTGGTTTGAACGTGAATATTGGTGTAATTCAGGCTCTGAGTTTTTACGTTCTCCTCGTAGGCGATTTATTCAATCTCCACCAAACTCGGTCAACATGAAACAAAGATACGGAAGATGCTAAAATGCGAACGGATTTTGGATATCTCAAACGGTGTTGCCATGCCGAGGGATTAAATAAGGACAAAAAAGGGGAATGTGTGCTGCCCTTCCCTCAATGAACACACGATGGCAGCATTGTCGTAGTTTTGAAGCAGGATAAAAAAAAACCTTGTTTCTCTCTCTCTCTCTCTCTCTCTCTCTCTCTCTCTCTCTCTCTCTCTCTCTGTGTGTGTGTGTGTGTGTGTGTGTGTGTGTGTGCTTCTGTGATTTCTGAGGACATACATTTGTAGACATTTCATGTGTCCCCGTACATATATTGTTCTCTTCGAGCCGGACAACTTTCTAATTTAACTAATCTAATTTAACTAATTTAAAACTTTCTAATTTTAAATAAAAATGTCATGTGCTGTGTTTGCCAAGATCACATATGATGCATATGCAGGGTATATGCAGGAATCCTGAAGTAAATTTTAATACCTTTTTAAGACTTTTTTAAGACCTTCTCAAAATATTTAAAGACCTCATCGGCGATGAGAACTACTGTTGAGCAATAAAATAAAAATATATAATCATAAGCTATAACAAAAATACATATTAAATTAGGTTAGTGGATAGTTAAAAAAATTTGCAATTACAAAAAGTAATTCTTGAAAAAACATCTCTGGACTAATTTTATAAAATCTAAAAATGTTAATGAAAAGGTACAAATTACTTTGTGTTCTTATTAAATACATTTATAAAAAAAACTATTTATATTTAATTTATATATGAATGTAAATAATTATATGGGCCTACACAAATAATATAACATTTCAAGATTTATAGTTTATTGTAAACGTAATGTGCAGCTCTGTAAAGGGGCAACAAATATATGATAGATACGTGAGAACAAGATTTTTTTAAATCATCTTTAAGTGCACAAAACTATGAAAATATATGAAAGCGCGGCACAATGCGCTTATGCGCATCCCGGGTGCAGAATGATGCGCTTAAAGCAACATGGAGTCAGAGGGTGCAGTGCAGCGCGAGTGCACATTAAAAAGTTCACGGGATAAAGAGACGATGAGCGTTGAGCGCACAAATCCTAGTCTACTATGTATATCGGTCGGTTTCTTCACAGTTTTAAATTCCGGTTATTGTGCGTGTGATGCCTTGTGTTGTCACCCGGGTAGGGAGCACAACATCGTTCAGAAACCGCTAGATAAACTCCAGGAAGATAAATTATTTTATCTGCATATCAAGTATTATAACGGGAATATATCATCTTGGAGTGAGCTTTACCGAGCAGCTGACTGACTGTAACCAAACACGACGCGCAGTTTGAATGCTGAACGGAGAATGATGGACAGCTACAGCGGAGGAAAGACATTCAGCTATGGAATGGCTTTAGATGACTTTGTACTAGCAAATCATAAAATACTAATAATGATTGCTGAAAGATCATGTGACAATATATATTTCTGATGATTATTTAATTACCACGACATGCCTAATCTGAGCAAGTGACTGCCTGTCTTGAGTTTTGTCGACAGACGGAGGTGGCACGAAATGTGACGGAGGCGGCCGCTATGCAGGAAAAACCATAGAAAAACCCTGCGGTCATTGTTTAAACTCATCCTACTCCAACCAGGAGTCCGCAAATTTACATTTCCCCATTTCGGAGTCTGTTTCGCAACGTGTGGAGGGCGACACATCACCTAACTGCGCATTTCGCAAAATACGTGACATCACCCATAGACGGTGTGCGCGCCCGAGCTGATCTCACTGACATATCACTATTCAGACAGGACTAGTTTTCTAAATTATATTTGAGTTACAATTCTCATCACCCAACATCTGTGATTTCAAATATATTCAAAATAATGTTTTCAGAGATTGAAGTAAAAAAAACTTTCTCCCACCATTTAGATTTTATTTCTTTTTGTTGTTAAAATCTTGTGAATCTTGTTCAATGTGCAGATTGCCTCTCTCTCAGTCCTTCCCCTCCCCCCTCACTCTCAGGCTCACCCTGGGTGTGTGTGTGTGTGTGTGGGGTCTCTCTCTCACCCTGTGAGTTTGTGTGTGTGCCTTTCTCTCTTGATGATGATAATTTACCCCTTTCATATCATAGACTATCACAAATAACTATCACTTGTGAATAAGTAAAAAAAGAACTATACAAATACCTTGAATTAAATACTGGCCTTCTGGACTTATAACATTTTGAGCAGGAAAAGATAACTTTTCACATATTTGAAAGAGATCTATTTCATCCCATGACATTAAAAATCATCTACATTTAAATGACATCATGGGTGTGGCTTGTGGTGATAGTGGCACCAGCTGCTGCGGTTAATGTGACATATTCGAGCGATTTAAAAAAATTATCCTGTTTAAATGCATATTGCCTGCCGTACACAGTTATGCTGATGCCACCGGCGTGGCGGTGCCACCGGCTTGGGCCCGTCATCGCTGCTCGCAGCTTTAATTATTATTATTTTATCGACTTCTCGGGCACTTTTGGGGCCCTTACCATGCTCAAAAACTCTTGAAACTTTGCACACACATCGGAATGCGCGGCCATCAGAGCCGGGCTGAAGCTGGTACCCGGGCGTGGCAGGGGGGCTCGACAGCGCCCCCTAAAGTGGTGTCTGAAAACTTGGTCTATATATCAAACACACTTGCACGTACATGTATGAAACTCGGTACACATATAGACCTCATCGGGCCAAACAACTTTCGTGCTCTAAGTTACGTGTCAGCCCAACAGGAAGTGAGCTAATATGGGTTGTTCTGAAAACACATGCTCTGGAATTTAATATACTCCTCCGAGGCCATTGTTTCAATCAGTGCCAAACTCGGTCAGCATGAAGTCAAGACACAGAGGATGCTAAATTGCGAACGGATTTTTGATATCTTAAACGGTTTGGCCGTGGCGAAGCAACGAATTTATGGCGAGAAAAGGTAAACAGGAAGTGTGTAATAACTTGTGCAAACATTGACTGATTTGGATGAAACTTCAGCTGTGTGTTCGTTGTAAGAGGCCGATCACATGGATATGACTTTTGTGAGTCAAAGTTATAGCGCCACCAACTGGCAGCAGGAAGTGTGTCACTTTCAAAAATGCTTTGAATCACCATCTTATTTTCACACGATTGACTTCAAACTTCATCAGTATAATGTGAAAACATGACAGATAGAGACATATGAATGAATTCCTGATATTTCAAATAATGCTGCCATGGCAACATGTCAAAGTTTAATAATGTTTTTGGCTGTTTGTGTGCCCTCCCCTCTATCACCAAAAGGAGGCAGTGTTGTATTATTTTTGAAACTCCCTTTCTCTCTCTCTCTCTCTGTGCTTGCTTATGTGATTTATGAGGACACAAATGTGTATGATGACATGGGTATTGGTATTACAACGTAGTGGTTAATGTGGACATGAACTATGACACTATATCACTACAGGACTAATTTTCTAAATGACATTTGAGTTACAATTCTTTTCACCTGACAGCCGTGATTTCATGTACTCATTCAGACAGAACTCTTTTTTAAAACAGAGTGTGAGTGTGTTTTCTATACATGTGCTTTACAGAAGGTCATGTGCTGTGTTTGCAAAGATCACTTTTGACACATTTGTCTTTAAATTCATTATTTACTGACATAGTTCAAATTTATAAAAAAAAAAAAAATTCACATTATTTTCTACAAGTGTCTGTTTATAAGTGTCTTTTTTCACAGAAAGTTTGTTTGAACGTGAATATTTGTATAATTCAGTTTCTGAGTTTTTACGTTCTCCTCGTAGGCGATTTATTCAATCTCCACCAAACTCGGTCAACGTGAAACGGAAGCTTAACGCATTAAAAATATTGAACGCAAATAACGCAGCGTCCGTTTTTATATCCATTTTTGCTTAGCGTTACATGATCACGCTCCTATTCATGTAAATGCTTCCAAGCGCGACAAGACACAAGAGAACACGCTGTATGCCAATGTCCTGTGTGTGTGTGTGTGTGTGTGTGTGTGTGTCAGTGTCCTGTCTGTGTGTGTGTGTGTGTGTGTGTGTGTGTGTGTGTGTGTGTGTGTGTGTGTGTGTGCAGGCCCGTCGCGACAAGGCAGGCAAACCAAGCAATTGCTTGGGGCCTCGAGCTGGCCTGGGGCACCAAGACAGCGACAGGTTAAGAATAAAATGAAACGACAAACTGTGTGAGCGCCCCATTGATAGTCAATGCAGTAAAGTGCAATGACACTGTTATCGGGATCCCCCTTAAGGGGCCCCTCTCAGAAGTCGCTGACAGCAGCCAGCCAACAACGCGATCTCTGCTGCGGCAAAATACAAAATCTTCGGATTTGAAGCGGAATTTTATGCTTCAGGAAGCCAGAAAAGAAAAAAGAGAAAGGAAGAGGAGGATAAGAAAAAACAAGATAGTGGTATGTGATAAATTACACTGGATAAAATAGCTCTACTTGTCTTGTACAAAAAAAGTGTAAGTTTGCAGCAGGTAGGCTAGCAAAAATATGTTTATGTTAGCTATCGTTACCTGCCTGACGGCAAATGCTGCTTGTAACGAACAGTTAGTGCAACTTTTTTTTCGAACAGACGGAATGACATGAGATTGCTATAGCTTTGTAATATGTTTTGATGAAAGTGGCATAGCATGCTATACTAACTATTACCCAGATAGCAAAAAATATCGGCACGGCTTCTTTTTGCCGCCGGCCCTAAGCTGTTGGCTATAGGTGCGTCCCGCTGGCGGTGATGAAACGTTTGCCGCCGAATACGTCACTCCCATTTCTTGCGAGATGCCGCGGCCGACTAGCCGGCGGGCCGCCGGCTTCATTTTCTCTGGCGGTTGCCTCTGCCTAATGGACCGCGGCCGGCTGGCGGCAAGCCGCTGTGAAATACAAGGATTTCTACTCTCAAATTCGACCAGCCACGTTGGCTATGTTTGGCTTGTTGGGAAATAGAGTGGAACTGACAGCATTTTAACTAGCCTAGTTCTCACATTTGAAGCGATTATAAAATCATAATAGCCTATATGTGAATTATATCAAATATTAGTTTTTTTTGCTCCAAAGCCATTAGGGTTTATAACAGATTCTTGATTCCATGATAAGGTTAGGTTTAGGAAATTACATTTAAATTTTCACTTGATTATTTGCATGTCGAGTGTGTTTAAACAGTGTTGGTCAATTTGACCCATAATGGATGTAATACTTTTTTTTTTTTTTTTGCATAATAGGAGGGTTAAGAAAGTTTGAAAGTTCATTTTAGGATAACACTTATTTTTGTATTGCCCTTTTTTCTATTTCTTTTTGGACTGACTTTAAAATAGACATGACAAAAAATTAGAACTAACTTCATGACATTTTACTTTGTTTTCAAAACCCATATTTTTCTGAAAAACAAAAATATATTATTAATTATTTAGGAAAAATTCTACATTCATAAGACAAGAATAACTCAAAAGAAGCCCTCTAATATTACCTCTTATAAAGCTGATTTTTACAATATTTGAAACCCTCTCAAACATGAGGTCGCAAAACAAAAAGCTTACAAAAACAGAAACCTGAAAGCTTTTCAATTTCATGTGACTGCCTTAATATTATGAAGTATTTTCTATCTCAGAATTCTTATTTTTATTATTTATTTTATATACAGTGTTACATTTGTTGTTATTCTTTGTTCTACATATTCGGAACTGTACCACAATGCTTTATTATTTTTATTTTTCTCTCATTGTACTTTTTGTATTGTACTTGTCTATACATGTACTAATTTAAATAAAAAAAAACAAACAAAAAAAACAGAGAAGTACCTCCACCGGCCGAGAGGGGCAGTATACCTAAAAAAGGCGGAAGACAAACCGGTAAAACATACAGATTTACCAACAGCGGCCGCTCATCACATGGTTTTAGTATTTGAAGAGAGGAGATCAGAAAATATCCTCGACTACGAGCGTTTAAGTAAGTACATGTTTCCTTTTTGTGTCACACAATATTATGTTCATTTTTGATGTATATACCGGTAGGTTGTTTTAATTAGTTTGTTCAGACACGCACGCTGATATAGTGCACAATGCACAGTGTTAGCTAACACGTGCTGTTTCGCCTTTTTTACACACTGAGTTCAAGCATGTTCTACATGTTAAAATGTATCTAGCTACTGTAGGTAAGTTAGCCAAAGCTTTACATCTAGAAAGACTTAAGTTTAACTTTTGGTGTTTTCTAACAAAACAGAATGATGTATATAGGTTATTTAAATTATTTTGTTAGTCCGAACAAGCATGCTGCTAGGTCAGTTTTAGCAAGTGTTAGCTAACATGTGCTGTGTTGCTACTGTTCTTCTAGCATTTAAGGTCATTTATGAGTTATTTCTCTGAACTGCTGTACTTATTATGTTTGAGGACAATGCAGTTTACTTGAATCACTACACTGAATGAATACATTTTACTGTTCCACATTTGGCTGACCAGTTTTTCCCCCCACAGCATAGCTACTGTATATTCTGTATTTAACGTTAACAATGCGGTTTTGTTCACATTTTCTTGCAGATACCTTGACCAGAGCACAATCGGTTATCTTCATCCAAGAGACCTACTATTGGACAATCGTTTCGGCTTTCAAGGTAAATAAATTGTTAGTCACAATGTCTAGTTACTGGGCTATAAGGAGAAGAATATTGAAAGGAGTTGAGATGGACAAACAGGAAATTGCAGATGTTGGAAACTTTAACAGTATGGAAAATTGTGCCTGTAATTGTTGTTTTATTTATATATATATATATAAATATAATTAAAATAAAATATTTTTTATGTAGATTTCCAGAATGAGAACCAAGCCCTGAGGGAAAGCAATGCACGAGCAGGTGAGAACATGCACTCTTTCTTAAATTTTACTTTTTTGACTGTGATGTAGGTCCAAAATTACCAAATGCCTTTCATTTTGTAGCTTCGGATGACAGCGGCTCACTTCATGAGCAGGTGAAGCAAGTTGGGACAATGTTGACGACGTTTGCTCGTACTGGGCAATCAGGTACAACTTGCAAACAACACCTGTGGTTGTTGGTTTAATTCCCACTGGGGCCACCTGTACATGTAGTAGACCTAGTTGTAAATGTCATAGTTTAGTAGTTGAGGGACCAGGACTGACTGCTTTATTCTTTTATTCTGTGAACCCCTGTAGGTGCAGATCAGACCCTAATGCTGCGACGTCTTGGAGAGTTTGGCGATGTTGTGCGTAGCATGGACAACAAAATGGACACTATGCTGCAACATTTCAGTGCCAATGTGTCTTTTGGAGAGTTCTCCCTGCCAGGGGGTCTGTTACTCCCCCTAGACAACCCATTTGGCGTTGCTTGACAACAGTTTGAGGCAGGATAAAGAGCTCCAGTAAGTGTGCTGATTTTGTTTATAATGCTGTAGGGTAATCTAAAAAGTAAAATTTAAGATTGTACACTGCATATTCTACAGTCTGAATCACAGCCTGTCACATTTTTATATTTATGTATGAGAAGCTTCAGAGATATGTAATTTGTAACACTTTTTTGTATTTTCAGCTTCGGTTTTTGGCAATCAAATGTGGGAGGGACCTAAAGACAACCGTGTGGCGAATGCTTTAGAGTATCTTCTCTAATCACCTTTCCATTAATACAACCTGGACGGGTGTAGGGGATAAAGCATGTTTTAGAGACATGTTCCTGAAGACCATTGTTCAAAGTAATATATATAAATATATAAATTTGTTATATATTTAAGTAGATGTGTGTGGCCTTATGACATTCACATGGAATGACAGATCTGTATTTTCTACAGGAGCCATCCGGAAGAACCCGGCAACCCAGGATGCCACTGATGAGGCGGTCCAGGTTAGCGCTATGCGTTACCTGAAAGGAGCATCTGATCGTGAAGGTGGAAAAAGACGCCGCACAGCTGAGAGGGACCCACAGCCGACCTCTTACACCTAGGCTGACTACTGACACCTGGAACCCTTTCTTTATCCTGCAGTCAGTAACATCAAGACCCCTAAAGAAGCCAGAAGTTTCAGGCTACACTCACCCAATCCACACTGTTCACTGTGGAAATTACTTTTTTTTTATTCCCTGTGACCCTGCCTTGAAGGCAGCTCCTTGGATAGATATGGGATGGCGAGGTTGTTTGTCCTTTATATAGGCGCACAAGAAATCACTGAAGATAAGCCAATTTGCGCTGCCTCATTCTGGAGGTCGGGGAAAACCGGAGAACCCATAGTCAGGCTTGTTATAATGTTCTGTTCTACTACTGTTCTATTCTTCTCCAGAGCTTTACTCTAAATTATTACCATTTATGCTATTGTTAGAAATGGCTTGTTAAATGTGATGTTATACCTCGATTTATTTGGTATCCTGCACATTCTTTGGTACCAAATATCCTCATTATTTGATATAATATTTAATGGTAATTCTTTTCATCCCAGAGCTGACCTATTTGTTATTAACAAATATTGTTATAATTTGCTTGTAAGGCTGTTTTTTTTTTTTTTTAAACCAAAATTTAATTGGAAACATGCAGGTTCTTTAGTAAAAATGTTTTTTGTTATTTATAGGCCTATTTAAGCTTATTTATTGTCTGTTATATTTAATTTATATTATCTTGTATCATTGACAGTTAATGTACTTTGAAATGTGGAATAAAAATGCCAAATGGGAATTTATCTGGTTTGTTCAATTATTATCCATCATAAACTGCATGTTACAAATATATGAATAATAAATAAATATATATATTATTTATTACACAATAAGCGGAGGCAGATCGTTCGAAAAAAGCGTTTGCCTCCGCCGGGCCGCCTTCTGGTATAAAGGCGGCGGAACGGCGGTTTGCCTGCGGGCCGGCGGCGGTACGAAGGCGGTAGGAAGCCGGCTGCCGCTTTTAAAAAGCGGCTGCCGCCGGCGGTGCGCCGTCAAACGTGTTTGCGATTACGCAATTCTGACGCTTCAACAGCCGCCGGATCACCGCCGGTGGTCCGCCGACTCATTGCTATCTGGGTATTTATGCTATGCATAAATAACCTGGAATAGTTAATATAGCATGCTATATTAACAATTATTATAAACATTATTTAACCAGAAAGAGGCAGAGGAACATGATTTTTTTCATAGCTTATCTTAATGTGCTAGTGTCGGGATATACGGTAGTGACAGTTTATGCAAATATGACATTATTTTTATGAGTTACCAATAGATCTTGAACAATTACTTTATTCTGTGGCAATTTTTACACTATTACATTTTGAAGTACAGTATCAGGACAACCCACATGTTTGACTGGTACTGTTTACATGTTTTACTGGTACTGCCCACGTTTTACTGGTACTGTTTATTAAACTATTTAACAAGGTATTATAGTCATCGGTTGCAACTTTACAATAACCATCCAGATAATGTTTATAGACAGTTTACAAAACAACTAGTAACCCTAAAGTATTCCCAAAGTGTTAGGAATATCTGGTCCGTCTATCTATGTAAATGTAATGTTTATAGATGTTTAAAAAATGGTTACTTAAAGGTTTAAAAAAAAAATGTAATGATACAGTGGTGTTTTTTGCAAATGTTTTCAAATTTTATGCACAGTATTTGCAACAACAGTATTTGCACTGTAAACCTTTTTATTAATATATAGTGTGGGTGAACTTAAACTGTATGGCTATGCTGCGTGTGTGTGTGTGTGTGTGTGTGTGTGTGTGTGTGTGTGTGTGTGTGTGTGTGTCTGTCAGTGTCCTATCTGTGTGGATGCGTCTCATGTCAGCTAATCAAGGGACACTGACACACACACACACACACACACACACACACACTCGACGCATAGATAGACTCGCGTCAGTTTCCTGCTCACATCGAGTTCTCTTTTGCTCTTGAACAAACAATAACACAGAGGATTTTGAGTATTCTCATATTAGAGTCTTAAATTAGTTAAATAACGTCTTAAATGAACTTTAAAGAGTTGTGAGGAAATGAGATGCGCGGGACCGCGCGTGAGATCCGCGGTTGTTCTTAAAGTGACAGGAGCACTGATGATGCCTGTCATTAATGTTCATCAAAGAACAACGGGAATAGAGAAAATTGTAGCTTTAATGATGATTCATCTATATTTCATTTATTATTTATGCAGTTAAGGAAGGTTTGATAACTATTACATTTCTGTATAACAGGGAAGGCCATGGGTAAATATAACATTTATTATTTTGGGATATAATCATGGTATATATAACATAATATATATATATAACATATATAGGTGGAGGGGTGTTTATTACAACATAATCATGGTTTATGAAGACATTTCATGTGTCCCCGTAAATCAAAATAGCTTTAACAGCATATTAAACAATTTTTTAATAAAAATGTAAAAATGCAGAATGTTTTCTGTGATGGTAGGTTTAGGGGTAGTGTGTGTGTGTGTGTGTGTGTGTGTGTGTGTGTGTGTGTGTGTGTGTGTGTGTGTGTGTGTGTGTGTGTGTGTGTGTGTGTGTGTGTGTGTGTGTGTGTGTGTGTGTGTGCGATATGTAGGCTTAGGGGTAGTGTAGGGGGATAGAATGTACAGTTTGTACAGTATACAAACCATTAAGTCTATGGAATGCCATCTGCCTGTCTTTCCCCTTCCCCCTCTCTATCTGTGTGTGTGTGTGTGTGTGTGTGGGGGGGGGGGTCTCTCTCTCACCCTGTGAGTTTGTGTGTGTGCCTTTCTCTCAGTCCTTACCCTCCCCCTCACTCTCACTCTATCATTGTGTTTGTGTGTGTGTGTGTGTGTGTGTGTGTGTGTGTGTGTGTGTGTGTGTGTGTGTGTGTATGTGTGTGACTTTCTCTCTTGATGATGATAATTTAACCCTTTTTATATAGGCTATCACAAATAACTTTCACTTGAAATAAAAACGTCATGTTATGTGTTTGCCAAGATCACGGATGATGCATATGTCTTTAAATTAATTATTTACTGATATAATATAAATGTATTAAAACATAAATTTCACATGATTTTATAAAAGTGGCTATTTATAATAAACTTCCATAAAATGTAGACACGCATCTTACTCTTACCTAACACTGGTATTAAAATCATCTTTGCTGTTTCTGTGATTTGGTTCCATTTATTAATTTTGTCATTTATTTTTTATATTGGACCACACAAATTGATTTCAAATATATTCAAAATAATTTTTTCAGAGAGTGAAATAATAAAAACTTTCTCCCACCATTTAGATTTTATTTCTTTTTGTTGTTAAAATCTTGTGAATCTTGTTCAATGTGCAGATTGCCTCTCTCTCAGTCCTTCCCCTCCCCCCTCACTCTCAGGCTCACCCTGTGTGTGTGTTTGAGTGTGTGTGCGCGCACGTGTGTGTGTGTGTGGGGGGGGTGTGTGTCTCTCTCACCCTGTGAGTTTGTGTGTGTGCCTTTCTCTCTGGGAATGATAATTTAACCCTTTCGTATCATAGACTATCACAAAAAACTATCACTTTAGTGTGAATTAGTAAAAAAGAACTACAAACACCTTGAATTAAATACTGGCCTTCTGGACTTACAAAATTTTGAGCAGGAAAAGATAACTTTTATCTATTTTATCCTATGACATTAAAATTAATCTAGATTTAAATTACATCATGGGTGTGGCTTGTGGTGATAGTGGCACCAGTTGCTGCGGTAAATGTGGCATATTCGAGCGATTCTAAAATATTCTCCTGTTTAAATGCATATTGCCTGCCGTGCACAGTTAAGCTGATGCCACCGGCGTGGCGGTGCCACCGGCTTGGGCCCGTCATCGCTGCTCGCAGCTTTAATTATTAGGGCCCAAGCCCTGAAAGGGCGCAGAGCCCTATTGTTCTTCCTCAGATTATTCTTTGTTTTTTTTTTTTTTTTTTTTTTTTTTTTTTTTTTCGACTTCTCGGGTACTTTTGGGGCACTTAACATGCTCGAAAACTCTTGAAACTTCGCACAGGCATCGGAATGCGCGGCCATCAGAGCCGGGCTGAAGCTGGTACCCGGGCGTGGCAGGGGGGCTCGACAGCGCCCCCTTAAGTGGGGTCTGAAAACTTGGTCCATATATCAAACACACTTGCACGTACATGTATGAAACTCGGTACACATTTAGATCTCATCGGGCCAAACAACTTTCGTGCTCATAGTTATGCGTCAGCCCAACAGGAAGTGAGCTATAATCGGTTGTTCGGAAAACCCATGCTCTGGAATTTAATATACTCCTCCGAGGCCATTGTTTCGATCATCGCCAAACTCGGTCAGCATGAGGAGAACATATCCAGGATGCTAAATTGCGAGCGGATTTTTGATATCTCAAACGGTTTGGCCGTGGCGAAGCAACGAATTTATGGCGAGAAAAGGGAAACAGGAAGTGTGTAATAACTTGTGCAAACATTGACTGATTTGGATGAAACTTCAGCTGTGTGTTCGTTGTAAGAGGCCGATCACATGGATATGACTTTTGTGAGTCAAAGTTATAGCGCCACCAACTGGCAGCAGGAAGTGTGTCACTTTCAAAAATGCTTTGAATCACCATCTTATTTTCACACGATTGACTTCAAACTTCATCAGTATAATGTGAAAACATGACAGATAGAGACATATGAATGAATTCCTGATATTTCAAATAATGCTGCCATGGCAACATGTCAAAGTTTAATAATGTTTTTGACTGTTTGTGTGCCCTCCCCTCTATCACCAAAAGGGGGCAGTGTTGTATTATTTTTGAAACTCCCTTTCTCTCTCTCTCTCTCTCTCTGTGCTTGCTTATGTGATTTATGAGGACACAAATGTGTATGATGACATGGCTATTGGTATTACAACGTAGTGGTTAATGTGGACATGAACTATGACACTATATCACTACAGAACTCATTTTCTAAATCACATTTGAGTTACAATTCTTATCATCTGACAGCCGTGATTTCATGTACTCATTCAGACAGAACTCTTTTTTTAAAACAGAGGAGTGTGAGTGTGTTTTCTATACATGTGCTTTACAGAAGGTCATGTGCTGTGTTTGCAAAGATCACTTTTGACACATTTGTCTTTAAATTCATTATTTACTGACATAGTTCAAATTTATTTTTTAAAAAAATTCACATTATTTTCTACAAGTGTCTGTTTATAAGTGTCTTTTTTTCACAGAAAGTTTTTGTTTGAACGTGAATATTTGTATAATTCAGGGTCTGAGTTTTTACGTTCTCCTCGTAGGTGATTTATTCAATCTCCACCAAACTCGGTCAACGTGAAACGGAAGCTTAACGCATTAAAAATATTTAACGCAAATAACACAGCGTCCGTTTTTATATCCATTTTTGCTTAGCGTTACATGATCACGCTCCTATTCATGTACATGCTTCCAAGCGCGACAAGACACAAGAGAGCGTGCTGTATGCCAGTGTCATGTCTGTGTGTGTGTTAGTGTCCTGTCTGTGTGTGTGTGTGTGTGTGTCCTGTCTGTGTGTGTGTGTATGTGTATGTGTGTGTGTCAGTGTCCTATCTGTGTGGATGCGTCTCATGTCAGCTATTCAAGGGACACTGACACACACACACACACACACACACACACACACACACACACACACACACACTCGATGCATAGATAGACTCGCGTCAGTTTCCTGCTCACATCGAGTTCTCTTTTGCCTAGGGTTGCCAACTCTCACGCATTTGGCGTGACACTCACGCTTTCAGGCTCTGTCTCACGCTCTCACGCTGCCCAACTTAATCTCACGCCAAATTGCCAAACCTGCTTTTGATATTAAACAATGTCTAAGCTTTTACATTTTTTAAAGTTTTAATGCGAAATTCAAACAATAAATAGCGTTTTGGCGCTAATATGGCATAACAGTTAAAGCCAGAGTGTTGAAAAACCATACGGAGTTGCGACATGCTCTATCATCTCCCGGCGGCGCGCGCAGTCGTGCTTCACAGAAATCTCAATACTTCTAGCGCTGTGTCAATACATTTGAATGGCTTGATACACAACAGCTCCACTTTACAGGGGTTTGCAGCAAGTTTTGGTAAACAGTACAGCATAGTGTGCATTGATTATTACATCAACCATACAGGATCGTTTTATAATGGAGAGTAATGCAACAATGTTAACATTAATGTTAATGTTTTTTATTGTACTTAGCCTTCAGGTATTCCATACTAATTGGTCATACTCATACTAATTGATGGTCAAATGTGACCATACACCTTAACTATTTTTCAATTAAATAAATGTTCTATATTTTAGTTCAATAATATTTATTGAATATTTTGAGGAGATCTTTTGGTACTAAATACTAGTTGTGCAATATTTATTGTCAATAATGACCACTTAAAATATTTTTCTTCTAATATTTGTATTATTTATATTACAATTAGTATAGTAATAAGGTTAAATTAGAGAATTATTTTTCAAAGAGGCAAATTAGAGTCATTTTGTGGAGTCAGCCTGTCATTAATGTTCTTCAAAGAACAATGGGAACAGAGAAAATTGTAGCTTTAATGATGATTCATCTATATTTCATTTATTATTTATACAGTTAAGGAAGGTTTGATAACTATTACATTTCTGTATAACAGGGAAGGCCATGGGTAAATATAACATTTATTATTTTCATTTATTATTTATTTATTCCATTTATTATCATTTATTATTACTATACTCTCCTTGAAGTTTACTTCCCGCTACTTTTTCCCTCTTCCTCCCAACCGCGCGGCTGCAACTGTCTTCTTCTTCTTCGATAGTAGCCTAAGCCAGTGTTTCCCAACCTTTTTTCAGTCATTTTATCATACGTTACGCTAGGGGTGTAACGGTACAGATTGCTCACGGTTCGGTTTGTATCACGGTTTAAGGTTCACCGTTTCGGTACGGTTCAGTATTTGCTATGTTCAGGGAAAAAAGGACTACTGTCAAATAAAACAAAAGAAAATAATAAGAACAAATCATTTAAATACAAGCAGCAGCACAAATAAATACTATTGAGCAAAGATACTAATAAAATAAACTATGCTTTTCAGGTTTTTCAGGTACGTCTAACATTAGTTTTCAGGTACAGAAATTGATCAAATGTAAAATAACATTGCATATATGACTGTATAAATTAAAGATTAATCCTATTAAACTTACAAAAGTTATTCAATCAAGAGCAGTGAGTGATGCCCTTGTCTTTTGTTTGACATTAAACAGACAGCAGTAAAGGCTACTGCCCCTTTAAGACCTCGGATATGCGTCGTCTTTTCTGGACTGTATAAAGCTTACTTAAGCCATATACAGACTATGTCTGCTAGAATACTCATCAATATGTTGACATACTTTTTGCGTGAGTTTGTCCATTCAAGAGCAAGACTTGAAAGAGAACTCAATATTTGCGCGCTGAGAGACGTGTGCGCGCTCTCGGATGAGTGCACGGAAAATTTTCTCACAGTGCGCGCCACTTCTCATTCGCGTCTTCTGGCACTAAACCAGATAGTTGCGTGTTCTGAGTTAACACAATCAGAACGTAAAAATACGGGATATTTTACGGGAAAATACTAAAACGGGAAGACAGCGGGAAAAGAGCTAAAATACGTGAGAAACCCGGAAAAAACGGGAGGGTTGACAGCTATGGTGTGTGTGTGTGTGTGTGTGTGTGTGTGTGCGATATGTAGGCTTAGGGGTAGTGTAGGGGGATAGAATGTACAGTTTGTACAGTATACAAACCATTAAGTCTATGGAATGCCATCTGCCTGTCTTTCCCCTTCCCCCTCTCTATCTGTGTGTGTGTGTGGGGAGGGGGGGGGGGGGGGGGGGGTCTCTCTCTCACCCTGTGAGTTTGTGTGTGTGCCTTTCTCTCAGTCCTTCCCCTCCCCCTCACTCTCACTCTATCATTGTGTGTGTGTGTGTGTGTGTGTGTGTGTGTGTGTGTGTGTGTGTGTGTGTGTGTGTGTGACTTTCTCTCTTGATCATAATTTAACCCTTTCATATAGGCTATCACAAATAACTATCACTTGAAATAAAAACGTCATGTGATGTGTTTGCCAAGATCACGTATGATGCACATGTCTTTAAATTAATTATTTACTGATATAATATAAATGTATTAAAACATAAATTTCACATGATTTTATAAAAGTGGCTATTTATAATAAACTTCCATAAAATGTAGACACGCATCTTACTCTTACCTGACACTGATATTAAAATCATCTTTGCAGTTTCTGTGATTTGGCTCCATTTATACATTTTTTATTAAAAAAATTTTATTGGACCACCCATATTGAAATTAAAGCATGTTTTATGGTGCATAAGATTGGTGCACAAATGGTAGCTAAGGTAGCTCAAAAACACATGAAGAGAAGTGTTAGAATAAAACAACATCAGCATTCGAATGGTATTCTGAACTCATTCCAATTTGACCTTTGACATAATCTGACATGAAATTCATATAAATTTAATTGATCTCATAGATGTGGCTGTTGTGGTTTGTGGTCATAGCAGCACCAACTGCTGCAGTTAATGTGGTGAATTCAGATGACTTTGACATAGTCCTTTTATGTTTTCCCATTTTAAATGCCTATTGCCTGCCGTGCACAGTTAAACTGATGCCACCGGGGTGGCGGTGCCACCGGCTTGGGCCCGTCATCGCTGCTCGCAGCTTTAATTATTATTATTATTTTTTTTTTTTTTTTTATCGACTAAATGGGCACTTTTGGGGCCCTTACCATGCTCAAAAACTCTTGAAACTTTGCAGATACGTCAGAATCTGCGGCCATCAGGGCCGGGCTGAAGCTGATACCCGGGCGTGGCAGGGGGGCTCAACAGCGCCCCCTATTAAAATTTGGTCTATATATCAAACACACTTGCACGTATATGTATGAAACTCGGTACACATATAGATCTCATCGGGGCGAACAACTTCCGCACTCATAGTCATAAACTTCGCCCAACAGGAAGTGAGCTATTTTGGGTTGTTCGGAAAACGCATGCTCTGGAATTTAATATACTCCTCCGAGGCAATTGTTTCGATCATTGCCAAACTCGGTCAGCATTAAGACAAGATATTCAGGATGCTAAATTGCGAGCGGATTTTTGATATCTCAATCGGTTTGGCCGTGGCGAAGCAACGAATTTATGGCGAGAAAAGGGAAACAGGAAGTGTGTTATAACTTGTGCAAACATTGACTGATTTGGATGAAACTTCAGCTGTGTGTTTGTTGTAGGAAGCCGATCGCAAGGATATGACGTTTGTGAGTCAAAGTTATAGCGCCACCAACTGGCAGCAGGAAGTGTGTCACTTTTTTTAAAAAATGCTTTAAATCACTGTCTTATTTTGACCCGATTGACTTCAAACTTCATCAGTATAATGTGAAAACATGGCAGATATAGACATATGAATGGATTTCTGAAATTTCCAATACTGTTGCCATGGCAACGTGTCAAAGTTTAATAATGTCTTTGGCTGTTTTTGAGACTCTTAGCATGCTTGAAATTGCATGAAACTTAACACACACATCAGAGATGTTAGTCAGTACACATGGGCAAAGCCTCAGAAACAGGTGGGGATGAGGGGCTCTATAGCGCCACCTTTTGACAAAAGTGAAGGGCTTCGTTTCATCTACAATCACCAAACTCAGTATATATATTGACCTCATCGAGCCGGACAACTTTCTAATTTACAGTCATTAGCTCCGACCAACAGGAAGTCAGATATTTTGGTTTGAACGTGAATATTGGTATAATTCAGGCTCTGAGTTTTTACGTTCTCCTCGTAGGCGATTTATTCAATCTCCACCAAACTCGGTCAACATGAAACAAAGATACGGAAGATGCTAAAATGCGAACGGATTTTGTATATCTCAAACGGTGTTGCCATGCCGAGGGATTAAATAAGGACAAAAAAGGGGAATGTGTGCTGCCCTTCCCTCAATGAACACACGATGGCAGCATTGTCTTAGCTTTGAAGCAGGATAAAAAAAAACCTTGTTTCTCTCTCTCTCTCTCTCTCTCTCTCTCTCTCTGTGTGTGTGTGTGTGTGTGTGTGTGTGTGTGTGTGTGTGTGTGTGTGTGTGTGTGTGTGTGTGCTTCTGTGATTTCTAAGGACATACATTTGTAGACATTTCATGTGTCCCCGTACATATATTGTTCTCTTCGAGCCGGACAACTTTCTAATTTAACTAATCTAATTTAACTAATTTAAAACTTTCTAATTTTAAATAAAAATGTCATGTGCTGTGTTTGCCAAGATCACGTATGATGCATATGCAGGGTATATGCAGGAATCCTGAAGTAAATTTTAATACCTTTTTAAGACTTTTTTAAGACCTTCTCAAAATATTTAAAGACCTCATCGGCGATGAGAACTACTGTTGAGCAATAAAATAAAAATATATAATCATAAGCTATAACAAAAATATATATTAAATTAGGTGAGTGGATAGTTAAAAAAAATTGCAATTACAAAAAGTAATTCTTGAAAAAACATCTCTGGACTAATTTTATAAAATCTAAAAATGTTAATGAAAAGGTACAAATTACTTTGTGTTCTTATTAAATACATTTATAAAAAAACAATTTATATTTAATTTATATATGAATGTAAATAATTATATGGGCCTATACAAATAATATAACATTTCAAGATTTATAGTTTATTGTAAACGTAATGTGCAGGTCTGTAAAGGGGCAACAAATATATGATAGATACGTGAGAACAAGATTTTTTAAAATCATCTTTAAGTGCACAAAACTATGAAAATATATGAAAGCGTGGCACAATGCGCTTATGCGCATCCCGGGTGCAGAATGATGCGCTTAAAGCAACATGGAGTCAGAGGGCGCAGTGCAGCGCGAGTGCACATTAAAAAGTTCACAACATAAAGAGATGATGAGCGTTGAGCGCACAAATCCTAGTCTACTATGTATATCGGTCGGTTTCTTCACAGTTTTAAATTCCGGTTATTGTGCGTGTGATGCCTTGTGTTGTCACCCGGGTAGGGAGCACAACATCGTTCAGAAACCGCTAGATAAACTCCAGGAAGATAAATTATTTTATCTGTATATCAAGTATTATAACGGGAATATATCATCTTGGAGTGAGCTTTACTGAGCAGCTGACTGACTGTAACCAAACACGACGCGCAGTTTGAATGCTGAACGGAGAATGATGGACAGCTACAGCGGAGGAAAGACATTCAGCTATGGAATGGCTTTAGATGACTTTGTACTAGCAAATCATAAAATACTAATAAAGATTGCTGAAAGATCATGTGACAATATATATTTCTGATGATTATTTAATTACCACGACATGCCTAATCTGAGCAAGGGACTGCCTGTCTTGAGTTTTGTCGACAGACGGAGGTGGCACGAAATGTGACGGATGCGGCCGCTATGCAGGAAAAACCATAGAAAAACCCTGCGGTCATTGTTTAAACTCATCCTACTCCAACCAGGAGTCCGCAAATTTACATTTCCCATTTCGGAGTCTGTTTCGCAACGTGTGGAGGGCGACACATCACCTAACTGCGCATTTCGCAAAATACGTGACATCACCCATAGACGGTGTGCGCGCCCGAGCTGATCTCACTGACATATCACTATTCAGACAGGACTAGTTTTCTAAATTATATTTGAGTTACAATTCTCATCACCCAACATCTGTGATTTCAAATATATTCAAAATAATGTTTTCAGAGATTGAAGTAAAAAAAACTTTCTCCCACCATTTAGATTTTATTTCTTTTTGTTGTTAAAATCTTGTGAATCTTGTTCAATGTGCAGATTGCCTCTCTCTCAGTCCTTCCCCTCCCCCCTCACTCTCAGGCTCACCCTGGGTGTGTGTGTGTGTGGGGTCTCTCTCTCACCCTGTGAGTGAGTTTGTGTGTGTGCCTTTCTCTCTTGATGTTGATAATTTACCCCTTTCATATCATAGACTATCACAAATAACTATCACTTGTGAATAAGTAAAAAAAGAACTATACAAATACCTTGAATTAAATACTGGCCTTCTGGACTTATAACATTTTGAGCAGGAAAAGATAACTTTTCACATATTTGAAAGAGATCTATTTCATCCCATGACATTAAAAATCATCTACATTTAAATGACATCATGGGTGTGGCTTGTGGTGATATTGGCACCAGCTGCTGCGGTAAATGTGACATATTCGAGCGATTTAAAAAAATTATCCTGTTTAAATGCATATTGCCTGCCGTGCACAGTTAAGCTGATGCCACCGGGGTGGCGGTGCCACCGGCTTGAGCCCGTCATCGCTGCTCGCAGCTTTAATTAGGGCCCAAGCCCAAAGGGCGCAGAGCCCTATTGTTCTTCCTCAGATTATTCTTTGTTTTTTTTTTTGTTTTTTTTTTCGACTTCTCGGGTACTTTTGGGGCACTTAACATGCTCGAAAACTCTTGAAACTTCGCACAGGCGTCGGAATGCGCGGCCATCAGAGCCGGGCTGAAGCTGGTACCCGGGCGTGGCAGGGGGGCTCGACAGCGCCCCCTAAAGTGGGGTCTGAAAACTTGGTCCATATATCAAACACACTTGCACGTACATGTATGAAACTCGGTACACATTTAGATCTCATTGGGCCAAACAACTTTCGTGCTCTAAGTTATGCGTCAGCCCTACAGGAAGTGAGCTATAATGGGTTGTTCGGAAAACGCATGCTCTGGAATTTAATATACTCCTCCGAGGCCATTGTTTCGATCATTGCCAAACTCGGTCAGCATCAAGTGAACATATTCAGGATGCTAAATTGCGAGCGGATTTTTGATATCTCAAATGGTTTGGCCGTGGCGAAGCAACGAATTTATGGCGAGAAAAGGGAAACAGGAAGTGTGTTATAACTTGTGCAAACATTGACTGATTTGGATGAAACTTCAGCTGTGTGTTCGTTGTAAGAGGCCGATCACATGGATATGACTTTTGTGAGTCAAAGTTATAGCGCCACCAACTGGCAGCAGGAAGTGTGTCACTTTCAAAAATGCTTTAAATCACCATCTTATTTTGACCCCATTTACTTCAAACTTCATCAGTATAATGTGAAAACATGACAGATAGAGACGTATGAAATGGATTCCTGAAATTTCAAATACTGTTGCCATGGCAACGTGTCAAAGTTTAATAATCTTTTGGCTGTTTTGAGGCTCTTAGCATGCTTGAAATTGCTTGAAACTGCTTGAAACTCAACACACACATCAGAGATATCAGTCAGTACACAATGGCAAAGCCTCAGAGACGGGTGGGGATGAGGGGCTCTCTAGCGCCACCTTTTGACAAAAGTGAAGGGCTTCGTTTCATCTACAATCACCAAACTCAGTATATATATTGACCTCATCGAGCCGGACAACTTTCTAATTTACAGTCATTAGCTCCGACCAACAGGAAGTCAGATATTTTTGTTTGAAGGTGAATTTTTGATTAAATCGGGGTCTGAGTTTTTACGTTCTCCTCGTAGGCGATTTATTCAATCTCCACCAAACTCGGTCAACATGAAACAAAGATACTGAAGATGCTAAAATGTGAACGGATATTGGATATCTCAAACGGTGTTTCCATGGCAAGGAATTAAATAAGGACAAAAAAGGGGAACAGAAATTCTCTGTGTCTGCTGCTCTCCCCTCAATGAACACAAGATGGCAGCATTGTATTAGTTTTGAAGCAGGATAAAAAAAAAACTTGTTTCTCTCTCTCTCTCTCTCTCTCTCTTGTTTGTGATTTATGAGGACACAAATTTGTATAATGACATGGGTATTAAACTGGTATTACAACGTGTATGTGTGTGTGTTTAAAAACATACTAAAACAATGTTTTATTCAAATGTAATCAAATAGCTTTAAAATAATCATACTATTTTTCAGATCAATATATTTATTTTATTTAATATATTTCTTCTGAATATTTATTCTCTGTCTGCCCTCCCCTCACTAAAAGGTAGCAGTGTTGTTATTTTTGAAACTCTCTCTCTCCGTGTGTGTGTGTGTGTGTGTGTGTGTGTGTGTGGGCATGTTTTTGTTAAATATCAGGACACAAATGTGTATAATGACATGGGTATGACATGGGTATTACAAAAAGAGGGTGAAATATGAGGACGTTCCCCATGTCCTCACTTTTCAAAATGCTTATAAATCACAGAACAAGGTTTTTTTTCACTGAAAGTGAACTGCACAGTCTCCTGTGAGGGCTAGGTTTAGGGGCAGGGGCAGTGTGTGTGTGTGTGTGTGTGTGTGTGTGTGTGTGTGTGTGTGTGTGTGTGTGTGTGTGTGTGTGTGTGTGTGTGTGTGTGTGTGTGTGTGTGTGTGTGTGTGTGATGGGTAGGTTTAGGGGCAGGGGCAGTGTAAGGGGATAGAAAATACGGTTTGTACGGTATAAAAACCATTACGCCTATGGAATGTCCTCACATTTCACAAAAACAAACGTGTGTGTGTGTGTGTGTGTGTGTGTGTGTGTGTGTGTGTGTGTGTGTGTGTGTGTGTGTGTGTGTTTGTGTGTCCACCAACTGGCAGCAGGAAGTGTGTCACTTTCAAAAATGCTAAATCACTGTCTTGTTTTCACCCGATTTACTTCAAACTTCATCAGTATAATGACAAAACATGGCAGATGTAGACATACGAAAGGGTTCCTGATATTTTACATACTGTTGCCATGGCAGTGTGTCAAAGTTTAATCATCTTTTGGCTGTTTTTGAGGCTCTTAGCATGCTTGAAATTGCTTGAAACTCAACACACACATCAGAGATGTCAGTCAGTGGAAATGGGCAAAGCCTCAGAAATGGGTGTGTTGGAGGGGTGTTTATTACAACATAATCATGGTTTATGAAGACATTTCATGTGTCCCCGTAAATCAAAATAGCTTTAAAAGCATACTAAACAATGTTTTAATAAAAATGTAAAAATGCAGAATATTTTCTGTGATGGTAGGTTTAGGGGTTGTGTGTGTGTGTGTGTGTGTGTGTGTGTGTGTGTGTGTGTGTGTGTGTGTGTGTGTGTGTGTGTGTGTGTGTGTGTGTGTGTGCGATATGTAGGCTTAGGGGTAGTGTAGGGGGATAGAATTTACAGTTTGTACAGTATAAAAACCATTAAGTCTATGGAATGCCCTCTGCCTGTCTTTCCCCTTCCCCCTCTCTATCACTCTCTCTGTGTGTGTGTGTGTGTGTGTGTGTGTGTGTGTGTGTGTGTGTGTGTGTGTGTGTGTGTGTGTGTGTGTGTGTGTGTGTGTGTGTGTGGAGGGGGGGGGTCTCTCTCTCACCCTGTGAGTATGTGTGTGTGCCTTTCTCTCAGTCCTTCCCCTCCCCCCTCACTCTCCCTCTATCATTGTGTGTGTGTGTGTGTGTGTGTGTGTGTGTGTGTGTGTGTGTGTGTGTGTGTGTGTGTGTGTGTGTGTGTGTGTGTGTGTGTGTGTGTGTGTGTGTGTGTGTGTGTGTGTGTGTGTGTGTGTGTGTGTGTGTGTGACTTTCTATTTATTTTTTATATTGGACCACACATATTGATTTCAAATATATTCAACATATTTTTTTCAGAGAGTGAAATAAAAAAAACTTTCTCCCACCATTTAGATTTTATTTATTTTTGTTGTTAAAATCTTGTGAACCTTGTTCAATGTGCAGAGTGCATCTCTCTCAGTCCTTCCCCTCCCCCCTCACTCTCAGGCTCACCCTGGGTGTGTGTGTGTGTGTGTGTGTTTGAGTGTGTGCGCGCACGTGTGGTGTGTGTGTGTGTGTGTGTGTGTGTGGGGGGGTGTGTCTCTCTCACCCTGTGAGTTTGTGTGTGTGCCTTTCTCTCTCGGAATGATAATTTACCCCTTTCGTATCATAGACTATTACAAAAAACTATCACTTTAGTGTGAATAAGTAAAAAAGAACTACAAACACCTTGAATTAAATACTGGCCTTCTGGACTTACAAAATTTTGAGCAGGAAAATATAACTTTTATTTATTTTATCCTATGACATTAAAATGAATCTAGATTTAAATTACATCATGGGTGTGGCTTGTGGTGATAGTGGCACCAGTTGCTGCGGTAAATGTGGCATATTCGAGCGATTCTAAAATATTCTCCTGTTTAAATGCATATTGCCTGCCGTGCACAGTTAAGCTGATGCCACCGGCGTGGCGGTGCCACCGGCTTGGGCCCGTCATCGCTGCTCGCAGCTTTAATTATTATTATTTTTCTTATCGACTATTTGGGCACTTTTGGGGCCCTTACCATGCTCGAAAACTCTTGAAACTTTGCAGATACATCGGAATCTGCGGCCATCAGAGCCGGGCTGAAGCTGGTACCCGGGCGTGGTAGGGGAGCTCAACAGCGCCCCCTACAAAAAAATTGGTCCATATATCAAACACACTTGCACGTACATGTATGAAACTCGGTACACATATAGATCTCATCAGGCTGAACAACTTTCGTGCTCTAAGTTATGCGTCAGCCCAACAGGAAGTGAGCTATTATGGGTTGTTCGGAAAACGCATGCTCTGGAATTTAATATACTCCTCCGAGGCCATTGTTTCGATCGGCACCAAACTCGGTCAGCATTAAGACAAGATATTCAGGATGCTAAATTGCGAGCGGATTTTTGATATCTCAATCGGTTTGGCCGTGGCGAAGCAACGAATTTATGGCGAGAAAAGGTAAACAGGAAGTGTGTAATAACTTGTGCAAACATTGACTGATTTGGATGAAACTTCAGCTGTGTGTTTGTTGTAGGAAGCCGATCGCAAGGATATGACGTTTGTGAGTCAAAGTTATAGCGCCACCAACTGGCAGCAGGAAGTGTGTCACTTTTTTAAAAAAATGCTTTAAATCACTGTCTTATTTTGACTCGATTGACTTCAAACTTCATCAGTATAATGTGAAAACATGGCAGATATAGACATATGAATGGATTTCTGAAATTTCCAATACTGTTGCAATGGCAACGTGTCAAAGTTTAATAATGTTTTTGGCTGTTTGTGTGCCCTCCCCTCTATAACCAAAAGGTGGCAGTGTTGTATTATTTTTGAAACTCCCTTTCTCTCTCTCTCTGTGCTTGTTTTTAGTGGAAATGGGCAAAGCCTCAGAAATGGGTGTGTTGGAGGGGTGTTTATAACAACATAATCATGGTTTATGAAGACATTTCATGTGTCCCCGTAAATCAAAATAGCTTTAACAGCATACTAAACAATTTTTTAATAAAAATGTAAAAATGCAGAATGTTTTCTGTAATGGTAGGTTTAGGGGTAGTGTGTGTGTGTGTGTGTGTGTGTGTGTGTGTGTGTGTGTGTGTGTGTGTGTGTGTGTGTGTCTGTGTGTGTGTGTGTGTGTGTGTGTGTGTGTGTGTGTGTGTGCGATATGTAGGCTTAGGGGTAGTGTAGGGGGATAGAATGTACAGTTTGTACAGTATACAAACCATTAAGTCTATGGAATGCCATCTGCCTGTCTTTCCCCTTCTCTCTATCTGTGTGTGTGTGTGTGTGTGTGTGTGTGGGGGGGGGGGGTCTCTCTCTCACCCTGTGAGTTTGTGTGTGTGCCTTTCTCTCAGTCCTTCCCCTCCCCCTCACTCTCACTCTATCATTGTGTGTGTGTGTGTGTGTGTGTGTGTGTGTGTGTGTGTGTGTGACTTTCTCTCTTGATGATCATAATTTAACCCTTTCATATAGGCTATCACAAATAACTATCACTTGAAATAAAAACGTCATGTGATGTGTTTGCCAAGATCACGTATCATGCACATGTCTTTAAATTAATTATTTACTGATATAATATAAATGTATTAAAACATAAATTTCACATGATTTTATAAAAGTGGCTATTTATAATAAACTTCCATAAAATGTAGACACGCATCTTACTCTTACCTGACACTGATATTAAAATCATCTTTGCAGTTTCTGTGATTTGGCTCCATTTATACATTTTTTATTAAAAAATTTTTATTGGACCACCCATATTGAAATGAAAGCATGTTTTATGGTGCATAAGATTGGTGCACAAACGGTAGCTAAGGTAGCTCAAAAACACATGAAGAGAAGTGCTAGAATAAAACAACATCATCATTCGAATGGTATTCTGAAATCATTCCAATTTGACCTTTGACATAATCTGACATGAAATTCATATAAATTTAATTGATCTCATAGATGTGGCTGTTGTGGTTTGTGGTCATAGCAGCACCAACTGCTGCAGTTAATGTGGTGAATTCAGATGACTTTGACATAGTCCTTTTATGTTTTCCCATTTTAAATGCCTATTGCCTGCCGTGCACAGTTAAACTGATGCCACCGGGGTGGCGGTGCCACCGGCTTGAGCCCGTCATCGCTGCTCGCAGCTTTAATTTTTATTTATTTTTTTTTTATTTTTTTTTTCGACTTCTCGGGTACTTTTGGGGCACTTAACATGCTCGAAAACTCTTGAAACTTCGCACAGGCATCGGAATGCGCGGCCATCAGAGCTGGGCTGAAGCTGGTACCCGGGCGTGGCAGGGGGGCTCGACAGCGCCCCCTTAAGTGGGGTCTGAAAACTTGGTCCATATATCAAA